>NC_068444.1:408982-600703 GCF_023373465.1 Oncorhynchus keta
CTGCTCTGCATTATTTGGTGTTCAGAATTACTTGACACATTGGAAAAAAAACAGAGCAAACTAGAATGCTATTTGGCCCTAAACAGAGAGGACACAGTAGCAGAATACCTGACCACTGTGACTGACCCTAAACAGAGAGTACACAGTGGCAGAATACCTGACCACTGTGACTGGCCCTAAACAGAGAGAACACAGTGGCAGAATACCTGACCACTGTGACTGGCCCTAAACAGAGAGAACACAGTGGCAGAATACCTGACCACTGTGACTGGCCCTAAACAGAGAGGACACAGTAGCAGAATACCTGACCACTGTGACTGACCCTAAACAGAGAGTACACAGTGGCAGAATACCTGACCACTGTGACTGACCCAAACTTAAGGAAAGCTTTGTCTATGTACAGACTCAGTGAGCATAGCCTTGCTATTGAGAAAGGCCACCGTAGGCAGACATGGCTTTCAAGGCACACTGCCCACAAAATGCGGTGGAAACTGCACTTCCTAACCTCCTGTCCAATGTTTGACTCTTATTAGAGACACATGTTTCCCTCACATTACACAGATCCACAAAGAATTAGAAAACAAACCGGGTTTTGACAAACTCCCATATCTACTGGGTGAAATACCACAGTGTACCATCACAGCAGCAAGATGTGTGACCTGTTGCCACAAGAAAAGGGCAACCAGTGAAAAACAAACACCATTGTAAATACAACCCATATTTATGCTTTTTTTATTTTCCCTTTTGTACATCGTTACAACACTGAATATAGACATTATATGACATTTGTAATGTCTTTACTCTTTTGAAACTTCTGTGAGTGTAATTGTTTATTTCACTTTTGAATATGATCTACCTCACTTGCTTGGCAATGTTAACACATGTTTCCCAATAAAGGCCTTGAATTAAATGGATCAAAATTGAGAGACAGAGACAGAAAGAGAGAAAAAAGCTCACCTGTGCAGTCTGTCTTCCAGTAACTCGATGTACTTGACAACATTCTCTTTCAGAGTCAGTTCTTTTGTGGAGAAAAGACAGAAACAGAGTTAACAGTTTATAACATATCTATAGAATTACAATATCTCTGCCCTAAGTCCTCTCCTCTCTCTGTCCCCTATCTACTCTGCCCCCAGTCCTCTCCTCTCTGTCCCCTATCTACTCTGCCCTCAGTCCTCTCCTCTCTCTGTCCCCTATCTACTCTGCCCTCAGTCCTCTCCTCTCTCTGTCCCCTATCTACTCTGCCCTCAGTCCTCTCCTCTCTCTGTCCCCTATCTACTCTGCCCTCAGTCCTCTCCTCTCTCTGTCCCCTATCTACTCTGCCCCCAGTCCTCTCCTCTCTCTGTCCCCTATCTACTCTGCCCCAGTCCTCTCCTCTCTCTGTCCCCTATCTACTCTGCCCTCAGTCCTCTCCTCTCTCTGTCCCCTATCTACTCTGCCCTCAGTCCTCTCCTCTCTCTGTCCCCTATCTACTCTGCCCTAAGTCCTCTCCTCTCTCTGTCCCCTATCTACTCTGCCCTCAGTCCTCTCCTCTCTCTGTCCCCTATCTACTCTGCCCTCAGTCCTCTCCTCTCTCTGTCCCCTATCTACTCTGCCCTCAGTCCTCTCCTCTCTCTGTCCCCTGTCTACTCTGCCCTCAGTCCTCTCCTCTCTCTGTCCCCTATCTACTCTGCCCTCAGTCCTCTCCTCTCTCTGTCCCCTATCTACTCTGCCCTCAGTCCTCTCCTCTCTCTGTCCCCTATCTACTCTGCCCTCAGTCCTCTCCTCTCTCTGTCCCCTATCTACTCTGCCCTCAGTCCTCTCCTCTCTCTGTCCCCTATCTACTCTGCCCTCAGTCCTCTCCTCTCTCTGTCCCCTATCTACTCTGCCCTCAGTCCTCTCCTCTCTCTGTCTGTCCCCTATCTACTCTGCCCTCAGTCCTCTCTCTGTCTGTCCCCTATCTACTCTGCCCTCAGTCCTCTCCTCTCTCTGTCCCCTATCTACTCTGCCCTCAGTCCTCTCCTCTCCCCTATCTACTATGCCCTCAGTCCTCTCCTCTCTCTGTCCCCTATCTACTCTGCCCTAAGTCCTCTCCTCTCTCTGTCCCCTATCTACTATGCCCTCAGTCCTCTCCTCTCTCTGTCCCCTATCTACTATGCCCACAGTGGGAACAGGAAAACAGGTAGATGACCCTGTTACCTGAAAGACCATCATGCACATCCAAACTCGTCCCCATCCCAGAGAGGCTCCGCTGGGTTCCACCCCACCAACCACCACCCTCCTGGCCTCATCTACTCACCATGCTGGGCCTGTCTGGCCTCCAGCTCCAGTTTTAGCTGTTGTTGTTGTGTCTTCATCTTGGCCAGATCCTGGCTGTTACCAAAACTCAGGCTGTGGAGTCTCTTCACTAGCAGCTCCAGCCTGTCTCTTTCTCCGTAGACAGCTCTCATCTCTGCCTTCAGCTCCTTAGCACTGCTGAAGGCATTACCTACAACATAAGAACACAGCTCTCATCTCTGCCTTCAGCTCTTTAGCACTGCTGAAGGCATTACCTACAACATAAAAACGCACTGTTGTAACAAAACACAACACAGCTCTCATCTCAACCTTCAGCTCAGCATAA
This sequence comes from Oncorhynchus keta, assembly GCF_023373465.1. Lineage (NCBI taxonomy): Eukaryota > Metazoa > Chordata > Actinopteri > Salmoniformes > Salmonidae > Oncorhynchus > Oncorhynchus keta. The sequence goes on from NC_068444.1 coordinate 411,582, forward strand.
TGCTGAAGTCACTAGCTACAACATAACAACACAGCTCTCATCTCAACCTTCGGCTCAGCATAATGCTGAAGTCACTAGCTGCAAATTGCATCTTCTTTACATCCTGACATGTAACACAGCACAACAACAACACAACATGACACTACAACACGACACACTACAACACACTACAACACACTACAACACAACACACTACAACACACTACAACACGACACACTACAACACACTACAACATGACACACGACACACTACAACACACTACAACACACTACAACACGACACACTACAACACACGACACACTACAACACGACACACTACAACACACTACAACACACTACAACACGACACACTACAACACGACACACTACAACACGACACACTACAACACACTACAACACACGACACACTACAACACGACACACCACAACACACTACAACACACTACAACACACTACAACACACTACAACACGACACACTACAACACACTACAACATGACACACTACAACACGACACACTACAACACACTACAACACACTACAACACGACACACTACAACACGACACACTACAACACACTACAACACACTACAACATGACACACTACAACATGACACACTACAACACGACACACTACAACACGACACACTACAACACACTACAACACGACACACTACAACACTACAACACACTACAACACACTACGACACGACACACTACAACACGACACACTACAACACACTACAACACACTACAACACGACACACTACACCACACTACAACACGACACACTACAACACACTACGACACACTACAACACACTACAACACGACACGACACACTACAACACGACACACTACAACACACTACAACACGACACACTACAACACTACAACACACTACAACACACTACAACACGACACACTACAACACGACACACTACAACACACTACAACACACTACAACACGACAACACACTACAACACGACACACTACAACACACGACACACTACAACACGACACACTACAACACACTACAACACACTACAACACGACACACTACAACACGACACACTACAACACGACACACTACAACACACTACAACACACGACACACTACAACACGACACACTACAACACACTACAACACACTACAACACACTACAACACGACACACTACACTACAACACACTACAACATGACACACTACAACACGACACACTACAACACACTACAACACACTACAACACGACACACTACAACACGACACACTACAACACACTACAACACACTACAACATGACACACTACAACATGACACACTACAACACGACACACTACAACACGACACACTACAACACACTACAACACGACACACTACAACACTACAACACACTACAACACACTACGACACGACACACTACAACACGACACACTACAACACACTACAACACACTACAACACGACACACTACAACAACACGACACACTACAACACACTACAACACGACACACTACAACACACTACAACACGACACACTACAACACACTACGACACACTACAACACACTACAACACGACACGACACACTACAACACGACACACTACAACACACTACAACACGACACACTACAACACTACAACACACTACAACACACTACAACACGACACACTACAACACGACACACTACAACACACTACAACACGACAACACACTACAACACGACACACTACGACACACTACGACACACTACGACACACTACAACACGACACACTACAACACACTACAACACACTACAACACAACACACTACACACTACAACACACTACAACACGACACACTACACACTACGACACACTACAACACGACACACTACGACACACTACGACACACTACAACACACTACAACACACTACAACACTACACACTACAACACACTACAACACACTACAACACGACAACACAACACGACACACTACAACACGACACACTACAACACACTACAACACACTACCACAAGACACACTACAACACGACACACTACAACACGACACGACACACTACAACACAACACACTACAACACGACAACACACGACAACACACTACAACACACTACAACACACTACAACACACTACAACACACTACAACACACTACAACACGACACACTACAACACACTACGACACACTACAACACAACACACTACAACACACTACAACACGACACGACACACTACAACACGACACACTACAACACACTACAACACACTACAACACGACACACTACAACACTACAACACACTACAACACACTACAACACGACACACGACACACTACAACACGACACACTACAACACACTACAACACACTACAACACACTACAACACGACACACGACAACACACTACAACACGACACACTACGACACACTACGACACACTACGACACACTACGACACACTACGACACACTACGACACACTACGACACGACACACTACAACACACTACAACACACTACAACACAACACACTACAACACAACACACTACACACTACAACACACTACAACACGACACACTACAACACGACACACTACACACTACGACACACTACAACACGACACACTACGACACACTACGACACACTACGACACACTACGACACACTACAACACACTACAACACACTACAACACAACACACTACAACACAACACACTACAACACAACACACTACACACTACAACACACTACAACACGACACACTACAACACAACACACTACAACACGACACACAACACAACACACTACAACACGACAACACAACACGACACACTACAACACGACACACTACAACACAACGCACTACAACACACTACAACACGACACACAACACAACGCACTACAACACACTACAACACGACACACAACACAACGCACTACAACACACTACAACACAACACGACACACTACAACACGACACACTACAACACACTACAACACACTACAACACACTACAACACGACAACACACTACAACACGACACACTACGACACACTACGACACACTACGACACGACACACTACGACACACTACGACACACTACGACACACTACGACACGACACACTACAACACACTACAACACACTACAACACAACACACTACAACACAACACACTACACACTACAACACACTACAACACGACACACTACAACACGACACACTACGACACACTACGACACACTACAACACAACACACTACAACACACTACAACACAACACACTACACACTACAACACACTACAACACACTACAACACGACAACACAACACGACACACTACAACACGACACACTACAACACACTACAACACACTACAACACGACACACTACAACACGACACACTACAACACAACACACTACAACACGACACACTACAACACACTACAACACACTACAACACACTACAACACGACACACTACAACAACACACTACAACACACTACAACACACTACAACACACTACAACACGACACACTACAACACACTACGACACACTACAACACAACACACTACAACACACTACAACACGACACGACACACTACAACACGACACACTACAACACACTACAACACGACACACTACAACACTACAACACACTACAACACACTACAACACGACACGACACACTACAACACGACACACTACAACACACTACAACACACTACAACACACTACAACACGACACACGACAACACACTACAACACGACACACTACGACACACTACGACACACTACGACACACTACGACACACTACGACACGACACAACACACTACAACACACTACAACACAACACACTACAACACAACACACTACACACTACAACACACTACAACACACTACAACACGACACACTACAACACGGCACACTACACACTACGACACACTACAACACGACACACTACGACACACTACGACACACTACGACACACTACGACACACTACAACACACTACACAACACACTACACACTACAACACACTACAACACGACACACTACAACACAACACACTACAACACGACACACAACACACTACAACACACTACAACACACTACAACACGACACACTACAACACGACACACTACAACACAACGCACTACAACACACTACAACACGACACACAACACAACGCACTACAACACACTACAACACGACACACAACACAACGCACTACAACACACTACAACACAACACGACACACTACAACACGACACACTACAACACAACACAACGCACTACAACACAACACACTACAACACGACACACTACAACACGACACACTACACACTACAACACACTACAACACGACACACTACAACACAACACACTACAACACGACACACAACACACTACAACACACTACAACACGACACACTACACACTACAACACACTACAACACGACACACTACAACACAACACACTACAACACACTACAACACGACACACAACACAACGCACTACAACACACTACAACACAACACGACACACTACAACACGACACACTACAACACACTACAACACACTACAACACGACACACTACAACACTACAACACACTACAACACGACACGACACACTACAACACGACACACTACAACACTACAACAAAACACACTACAACACAACACACTACAACACAACGCACTACAACACAACGCACTACAACACGACACACTACAACACAACGCACTACAACACACTACAACACAACACGACACACTACAACACGACACACTACAACACAACGCACTACAACACAACGCACTACAACACGACACACTACAACACAACAACACACTACAACACAACACGACACACTACAACACGACACACTACAACACAACACACTACAACACGACGCACTACAACACAACGCACTACAACACAACACACTACAACACGACACACTACAACACAACACACTACAACACGACACACTACAACACACTACAACACACTACAACACAACACACTACAACACACTACGACACACTACAACACACTACAACACACTACAACACGACACACTACAACACAACACACTACAACACACTACAACACACTACAACACACTACAACACACTACAACAAAACACACTACAACACGACACACTACAACGCACTACAACACAACACACTACAACACTACAACACTACAACACAACACACTACAACACACTACAACACACTACAACACGACACACTACAACACACTACAACACACTACAACACTACAACAAAACACACTACAACACGACACACTACACACTACAACACGACACACTACAACACGACACACTACAACGCACTACAACACAACACACTACAACACACTACAACACGACACACGACAACACACTACAACAACACACTACAACACGACACTACAACACACTACAACACACTACAACACAACACGACACACTACAACACGACACACTACAACACTACAACAAAACACACTACAACACGACACACTACAACACACTACAACACGACACACTACAACGCACTACAACACAACACACTACAACACGACACACTACAACACACTACAACACAACACACTACAACACACTACAACACACTACAACACACTACAACACACTACAACACAACAAGACACAGCAGCTGTATTGTCAGCGTTAGCCACATTAGCTATGGCTCATCAAGTCCTTAATAGGCAACGTCAATGTGGATTGGTTGATAATGGTGGTGTATCTTTATTGCCAAGGACAGGAAGAAGTGGAGGGAGCGCATTGCTGTCTTGAGTCCCGTGTGGATGTGATGTAGATAAAGTGTGTATCTGTTAGAGGGGATGGTACTGTATGGTAAGGAAGTGTCACGCCCTGATCAGTTTCACCTGTCCTTGTTATGGTCTCCACCCCCTCCAGGTGTCGCTGATTTTCCCCAGTGTATTTATCCCTGTGTTTCCTGTCTCTCTGTGCCAGTTTGTCTTGTATGTTTCCAAGTCAACCAGTGGTTTTCCCACCCTCCTGCTTTTTGCATTCTCCTTTTTCTAGTCCTCCCCATTTTGACCCTTGCCTGTTTCTGGACTTTGTACCCGCCTACCTGACCATTCTGCCTGCCTTGACCACGAGCCTGTCTGCCACTCTGTACCTCCTGTTTCCTAACCCATTGGATTAATAAACATTGTACATAGAGGAGTCTCTGGCCACTGGGTCCGTCCGTCTGCATCTCCTGCCGGTTCAGGGTTTTTCTTTGTGGAGAAGACGTACAAGACCCTGTGCATTGACTACTGGGGACTAAACAATATCACTGTCAAAAATGGTATGAACCTCTCCAGGGGGCCACCATGTTGTCCAAGTTGGACCTTCGGAATGCCACCTGGTTCGGATACGCGAGGGGGATGAGTGAAAGCAAAGAAGTGTGAGTTCTACCACTCTTCTATTACCTTTCTGGGATATGTCATTGCTGAGGGCAATGTTCAGATGGGATCCTGGAAAGGTGAATGCAGGGGTGGATTGGTCTCAACCAACGTCCAGAGTGCAGTTGCAACGGTTCCTTGGGTTTGCAAACTTCCACCGCTGTTTAATTTGGGATTACAGCACTCTGGCGGCCCCCCCTCTCGGCACTCACCTCCGCCAAGGTTCAAATGGTCTCCAGCCTTAGTTGACCTGAAGCATCGGTTCACAACAGCACCCATCCTCATCCATCCAATCCCTCGGATCAATTTGTGGTGGAAGTGGATGCTTCGAATGTTGGAGTGGGGGCCATCCTGTCCCAGCGATCTGCCCAGGACCAGAAGCTTCATCCCTGTGCCTTCCTGTCCCATCGTCTCAATCCTGCTGAGAGGAACTATGATGTTGGCAACTGAGACCTCCTGGCGGTTAAGATGGCATTGGAGGAGTGGCGGGACTGGCTGGAAGGAGCAGAATAGCTATTCCTGGTCTGGAACGACCATAAAAACTCCATTCAGCCAAGCGCCTCAACTCAAGGCAGGCCTGGTGGGCCCTCCTGTTTACCAGATTCAACCATTTCCTACCGTCCTGTGTCTAAAATGTGAAGCCTGATTCTCTCTCCCACCTATACAGTTCCTCTGCCACACCCTCGACCTCTGAAAACCATTTTCCCTACCTCAAGCCTTGCTGCACCTGTGGATTGGGGTATTGTAATGTAGAGGTGTACGATAAATGTAGAGGTGTATGATAAATGTCGAGGTGTATGATATATGTAGAGGTAGAGGTGTATGATATATGTAGAGGTAGAGGTGTATGATATATGTAGAGGTGTATGATATATGTAGAGGTAGAGGTGTATGATATATGTAGAGGTGTATGATATATGTAGAGGTGTACGATATATGTAGAGGTGTACGATATATGTAGAGGTGTACGATATATGTAGAGGTGTACAATATATGTAGAGGTGTATGATATATGTAGAGGTAGAGGTGTATGATATATGTAGAGGTAGAGGTAGTTGATATTTGTAGAGGTGTATGATATATGTAGAGGTGTATGATATATGTAGAGGTAGAGGTGTATGATATATGTAGAGGTGTATGATATATGTAGAGGTGTATGATATATGTAGAGGTGTATGATATATGTAGAGGTGTATGATATATGTAGAGGTAGAGGTAGTTGATATTTGTAGAGGTGTATGATATATGTAGAGGTGTATGATATATGTAGAGGTAGAGGTAGTTGATATTTGTAGAGGTAGAGGTGCATGATATCTGTATAGCCAGGTACCTGAGATGGCGGCTAGCTTGGCTTCGTGGAGAGCCAGGAGTTGAGTCTCTGTCTCACTGACTTTTCTTCTCAGACTTCCTCCCAACCTCTGACTCATCACTACCTAGAGAAGGATGAAGGAAAGAAGAGAGGGAGGGTTAGATGACACACTTATCATTATAGTACAGTATATAACACCTTCCTAATATTGAGTTGCACCTCTATTTAACCTCAGAACAGCCTCAATTTGCCAGGGCATAGGCTCTACAAGGTGTTCAAAAGCATTCTACAGGAATGCTGGTCCATGTTGACTCCAATGCTTCCCACAAAGGTGACTCGTTTCAGGAATTTAGGAGCATTTCACACGTCACTACTTCACAGGAGAGCCGTTTGAATGTAAACTTGATTTTTTATCAAAAGTCATTTTTTGGCAGAAATGCCTACTGGAACATGTGAGCTTTCATGTGCCTTAATTCCAAACTTATATGCCATCTGTAAATACGAATACAATTGTTATATTACAAGCTACAAAAAAAAGTCAGCAACCTTCTCGCTAGCCATGATCGGCTGAGATAATGAGTGGGCTGGACATGCCGAGAGTTGGGATTGGTCTGCCATATAGCATGCTTCTGTCTATTTGATCTGGTCAGTATGTGTAGGTAAACCTGTCTAACGCGGCTTTAAAATAAATATCACTTAGTAGAACTGCATAAGTGTTGCTCTCCACTTTCTGGAGGACCGAGTTTTGAAATCAGTGGAATTAGAGTCTGATAGCTAAAGAGATGGAGAAAACATCTGTCTCCGGATTACATCTTCAACTAAGGGCAACCATGGCATCCAACCATGAATAATGTATACGGGTAAGATAATCTAGCGAGCTACATTTTCAGACATTATCTGTTTCTAATTTTGACAAAGTCGTTTTTAAGTCAAGTCAAAGTGTACTGTTAGCTAGCTAGGTAACGTTAGCTGGCTGGCTTGCTAGCTAACGTTACGTGGTTGATCTTATCTGAGTGTGCCAGAGTGCAGAATAACTGACACATTTACGAACGCTCAACATGGCGGATGTCAGTAAACATAAATTGTTGCCAGCAGCACAGTTTCAGTCACCAACTCTCTGGATAAAATGAAAACAGCCTAACCAGCTCTGCCAGGTAAAAAGGTCAGTGAGCTGTTCTCTCATTTGTGTCTGGAATTAGCTAGCCAATGTTAGCCAGGTAGTTTGGGTGCTTGACTGTTGTTAGAAGTCTCAGATCAACCCTGAATGAGATGGATGGGGCTAAAGCTTTAGATGAAAGGTGCTGAACAAATTTTCTTTCTCAAATTTTCTCAAGTTTATCAACTTTCAAAGCAGAATGACTTTCCCATTGTTCCTTAAATACAGTGTATGATATACCATTTGAAGCTCTGTGTCTCTGCTTTTAACCAATGTAAAAAACACATTTTCTAATTTTGCAATGTGAGACCTAATCAAGTTGGCTAGATGTCTTTTGGGTAGTGGACCATTCTTGATAAACACGGGAAACTGTTGTGTGGAAAATCCAGCAGCTTTGTAGTTCTTGACACAAACCGGTGAGCCTGGCACCTACTTCAATACCCCATTCAAAGGCATGTAAATATTTTGTCTTGCCCTCTGAACATACACAATCCATGTCTCAATTGTTTTTAATAGGCTTAAAAATTATTCTTTAACCCGTCTCCTCCCTCCATTCTACACTGACTGAAGTGGATATAACAGGTGACATCAATAAGGGATCATAGCTTTCACCTGGATTCACCTGGTCAGTCTGTCCTGGAAATAACAGGTTCTTTCTTTTTTATTTATCCATTATTTTACCAGGTAAGTTGACTGAGAACACATTCTCATTTACAGCAACAACCTGGGGAATAGTTACAGGGGAGAGGAAGGGGATGAATGAGCCAATTGTAAACTGGGGATTATTAGGTGACCGTGATGGTTTGAGGGCCAGATTGGGAATTTAGCCAGGACACCAGGGTTAACACCCCTACTCTTACGATAAGAGCCATGGGATTGATCCCTGCCTACAGACAGAAACTAAAACAAGAGGCTCCCACGCTGAGGTCTGTCCTACGCTGGTCCGACCAAGCTGACTCCACACTCCAAGACTGCTTCCATCACGTGGACTGGGATATGTTTCGTATTGCGTCAGATAACAACATTGACGAATACGCTGATTCGGTGTGCGAGTTCATTAGATCGTGCGTTGAAGATGTCGTTCCCATAGCAACGATTAAAACATTCCCTAACCAGAAACCGTGGATTGATGGCAGCATTCGCGTGAAACTGAAAGCGCAAACCACTGCTTTTAATCAGGGCAAGGTGACTGGTAACATGACCGAATACAAAACAGTGTAGCTATTCCTCCGCAAGGCTATCAAACAAGCTAAGCGTCAGTATAGAGACAAAGTAGAATCTCAATTCAACGGCTCAGACACAAGAGGTATGTGGCAGGGTCTACAGTCAATCACGGACTACAAGAAGAAAACCAGCCCAGTCACGGACCAGGATGTCTTGCTCCCAGGCAGACTAAATAACTTTTTTTGCCCGCTTTGAGGACAGTACAGTGCCACTGACACGGCCTGCAACGAAAACATGCGGACTCTCCTTCACTGCAGCCGAGGTGAGTAAGACATTTAAACGTGTTAACCCTCGCAAGGCTGCAGGCCCAGACACCATCCCCAGCCGCGCCCTCAGAGCATGCGCAGACCAGCTGGCCGGTGTGTTTACGGACATATTCAATCAATCCCTATACCAGTCTGCTGTTCCCACATGCTTCAAGAGGGCCACCATTGTTCCTGTTCCCAAGAAAGCTAAGGTAACTGAGCTAAACGACTACCGCCCCGTAGCACTCACTTCCGTCATCATGATGACTCCTTGCTGTCCCCAGTCCACCTGGCCATGCTGCTGCTCCAGTTTCAACTGACCTGAGCCCTAGGACCATGCCCCAGGACTACCTGACATGATGACTCCTTGCTGTCCCCAGTCCACCTGGCCATGCTGCTGCTCCAGTTTCAACTGTTCTGCCTTACTATTATTCGACCATGCTGGTAATTTATGAACATTTGAACATCTTGGCCATGTTCTGTTATAATCTCCACCCGGCACAGCCAGAAGAGGACGGGCCACCCCACATATGCTCTCTCTAATTCTCTCTTTCTTTCTCTCTCTCGGAGGACCTGAGCCCTAGGACCATGCCCCAGGACGACCTGACATGATGACTCCTTGCTGTCCCCAGTCCACCTGACTGTGCTGCTGCTCCAGTTTCAACTGTTCTGCCTTGTTATTATTCGACCATGCTGGTCATTTATGAACATTTGAACATCTTGGCCATGTTTAGTTTAGTTTATTTTATTTTATTTTTACAGGGACAGTGCACATTAATCAACGTTTCAGTAAAAGTGCCGGTTTTAGCCAGCCGGCTAATTTTCAACCGCAGTCCCTGGGCAGGTTATTAAAAACAATTACAATATAGACAATAGCACCATAGACATAGCAACATAGCAACATAGGACAAGCAAGACATAGCATACAGACAGAGCAACATAGAACAAAAAGCAGCAAGACAAAATTCATAAAAGCAACAAAGTGTTTCCATACCTCACAAGCTACAGACAACATGGAAAGCGGCAACACACAGCTAGGGACCATGTTCACAAATCTGATTGACCTTTAGCCATGTCTTCAAGCATTTTGTGAAAGTGTGATATGTGGTGCAGTTATGTGTGTCTGATGGCAGTGTATTCCAGACTTGGGAAGCTCTCACAGAGAATGCAGATTTACTAAAGGTGCTTTTCCTTAGGGGAACTATACAGTCACCTCTCATGGCAGACCTTGTGGATCTGCTGCCATATGTCTGAGTTTTCTGTTTAACAAAAATATTGAGTGGAGGGGGAGCCAGGCCATTAAGGATCTTGAATACAAGACATGCATCGGTGTATTGCACAAGATTTTCCCAACTCAAGAGCTCATGTTTTCTAACGATGTGACAATGATGATGGCTATTGGGCTTCCTATCAAGCACTTTGAGAGCCTGTTTGTAGACAGACTGAATAGGTTTTAATGTTGTACAGCAAGCTTGGGCCCAACTAGTCAAGCAGTATGTTAAGTGGGGAGTATCATAGATTTGAAGTACAGTTTTGCTACCTCTGTAGTCAAACAATTTCGTATAAATCGGAAATTAGCTAGATTGAATTTAGTTATTTGAATTACCTTTTTCACATGCTTTTTTAAAAGAGAGGTTGGAATCAAGTATGATGCCAAGGTACTTAAAATCGGATACCACCTGGAGCTTCTCCCCTGACACATAGACATCTGGCTCAGTAGCATCTGTTGCCCTCTTTGTGAAGAACATGCAAACAGTTTTTTTCACATTGAGATGCAAACACGAGTCACAGAGCCACTTTGTAACCTGGACCATTACAGTAGTGAGTTCTTGTGCAGCTTGTTGTTTGCTCTTTGCATGCACATATATCACTGTATCATCTGCATACATTTGAACTTCAGACCCAGTACATACAGAAGGCAGATCATTAATGTACAGGCTGAACAGGAGGGGCCCCAGTATTGACCCTTGGGGCACGCCCACATCATAGCTACGAGTGGGCGACAGCTCATTGCTCACTCTGACACACTGAGTTCTGCCTTCATATGATTTCATCCATCTCAAGGCATCAGGGGAAACGTTGAACTTGGACAATTTTGTGATGAGAATCTCATGGTTAACAGTATCAAAAGCCTTCCTTAGGTCCAGAAACACAGCCCCAACAGCACCCCCTTTGTCCATCTTGGACTTCACATTTTCCAGAAGAAAGCAGTTGGCCGTTTCTGTGGAGTGTTTCGCTCTGAAGCCAAACTGCATGGAGTGTAATGTGAAGGGGCTGTTGTTGAGGTGGGCAATCAGTTGTTCTGCTACACACAATGTTCTGTTATAATCTCCACCCGGCACAGCCAGAAGAGGACTGGCCACCCCACATAGCCTGGTTCCTCTCTAGGTTTCTTCCTAGGTTTTGGCCTTTCTAGGGAGTTTTTCCTAGCCACCGTGCTTCTACACGTGCATTGCTTGCTGTTTGGAGTTTTAGGCTGGGTTTCTGTACAGCACTTTGAGATTTCAGCTGATGTACGAAGGGCTATATAAATACATTTGATTTGAAGTGCTTTGAGAGACTAGTCAAGGACCAGATCACCTCCACCCTACCTGACACCCTAGACCCACTCCAACTTGCTTACCGCCCAAATAGGTCCACAGACGATGCAATCTCAACCACACTGCACACTGCCCTAACCCACCTGGACAAGAGGATTACTTATGTGAGAATGCTGTTCATCGACTACAGCTCGGCATTCAACACCATAGTACCCTCCAAGCTCGTCATCAAGCTCGAGACCCTGGGTCTCGACCCCGCCCTGTGCAACTGGGTACTGGACTTCCTGACGGGCGCCCCCAGGTGGTGAGGGTAGGCAACAACATCTCCACCCCGCTGATCCTCAACACTGGGGCCCCACAAGGGTGCGTTCTGAGCCCTCTCCTGTACTCCCTGTTCACCCACAACTGCGTGGCCACACACGCCTCCAACTCAATCATCAAGTTTGCGGATGACACTACAGTGGTAGGCTTGATTACCAACAACGACGAGACGGCCTACAGGGAGGAGGTGAGGGCCCTCGGAGTGTGGTGTCAGGAAAATAACCTCACACTCAACGTCAACAAAACTAAGGAGATGATTGTGGACTTCAGGAAACAGCAGAGGAACACCCCTATCCACATCGATGGAACAGTAGTGGAGAGGGTAGTAAAGTTTTAAGTTTCTCAGCATACACATCACAGACAAACTGAATTGGTCCACTCACACAGACAGCATAGTGAAGAAGGCGCAGCAACGCCTCTTCAAACTCAGGAGGCTGAAGAAATTCAGCTTGTCACTAAAAGCACTCACAAACTTCTACAGATGCACAATCGAGAGCATCCTGGCGGGCTGTATCACCGCCTGGTACGTTAACTGCTCCTCCCACATCCGTAAGGCTCTCCAGAGGGTAGTGAGGTCTGCACAACGCATCACCGGGGGCAAACTACCTGCCCTCCAGGACACCTACACCACCCAATGTCACAGGAAGGCCAAAAAGATCATCAAGGACAACAACCACCCGAGCCACTGCCTGTTCACCCCGCTATCATCCAGAAGGCGAGGTCAGTACAGGTGCATCAAAGCTGGGACCGAGAGACTGAAAAACAGCTTCTATCTCAAGGCCATCAGACTGTTAAACAGCCACCTCTAACATTGAGTGGCTGCTGCCAACACACTGACACTGACTCAACTCCAGCCTCTTTAATAATGGGAATTGATGGGAAATGATGTAAAACATATCACTAGCCACTTTAAACAATGCTACCTAATATAATGTTACATACCCTACATTATTCATCTCATATGCATACGTATATACTGTACTCTATATCATCTACTGCATCTTTATGTAATACATGTATCACTAGCCACTTTAACTATGCCACTTTGTTTACATACTCATCTCATATGTATATACTGCACTCAATACCATCTACTGTATCTTGCCTATGCCGCTCTGTACCATCACTCACTCATATATCCTTATGTACATATTCCTTATCCCCTTACACTGTGTATAAGACAGTAGTTTTGGAATTGTTAGTTAGATTACTTGTTGGTTATCACTGCATTGTCGGAACTAGAAGCACAAGCATTTCGCTACACTCGCATTAACATCTGCTAACCATGTGTATGTGACAAATACAATTGGATTTGATTTGATTTGACCTGTACATAGCCCACCTATAATTTAGCCCAAACAACTACCTCTTTCCCTACTGTATTTATTTGATTTATTTTGCTCCTTTGCACCCCATTATTTTTATTTCTACTTTGCACATTCTTCCACTGCAATTCTACCATTCCAGTGTTTTACTTGCTATATTGTATTTACTTTGCCACCATGGCCTTTTTTGCCTTTACCTCCCTTATCTCACCTCATTTGCTCACATCGTATATAGACTTGTTTATACTGTATTATTGACTGTATGTTTGTTTTACTCCATGTGTAACTCTGTGTCGTTGTATGTGTCAAACTGCTTTGCTTTATCTTGGCCAGGTCGCAATTGTAAATGAGAACTTGTTCTCAACTAGCCTACCTGGTTAAATAAAGGTGTTCTCAACTAGCCTACCTGTGTCACGTTCTGACCTTTATTTTCTGTGTTTTGTATTTAGTTAGTATGGTCAGGGCGTGAGTTGGGTGGGCAGTCTATGTTTGTTTTTCTAGGTTTTGGGAATTTCTATGTTTCGGCCTAGTATGGTTCTCAATCAGAGGCAGGTGTCATTAGTTGTCTCTGATTGAGAATCATACTTAGGTAGCCTGGGTTTCACTGTGTGTTTGTGGGTGATTGTTCCTGTCTCTGTGTGTGCACCAGATAGGACTGTTTTTGAGTTTTCACATTTCTTGTTTTTGTTAGTTTGTTCATGTGTACCTTAATGTATTAAAAAGTACCATGGACAATTACCACGCCGCGTATTGGTCCTCTGATCCGTTTCGCCTCTCCTCTTCGGAAGAAGAGGAGGAAATTCATTACAGAATCACCCACCAAAATCGGACCAAGCGGCGTGGTAAAGGACAGCGACGACAGCAGCAGCAGCAGCAACAACAGCGGCCAGCATCAGAGCAGAATCTGGACTACACAACTTGGGAGGAGATAGATAGGTGGGCGGTCGACCCAGGGAGAGTGCCGGAGCCCGCCTGGGATTCGATGGAGCAATGCAAGGAAGGTTACAGGAGAATGAGGTTGGCGAAGCCAGCACGGCAGTGCGACAGGTACGAGAGGCAGCCCCAAATTTTTTTGGGGGGGGGCACACGAGGTGTGGTACTAAGCCAGGTAGCAGACCTGAGCTCACTCCTCGTGCTTATGATAAGCAGCGCATTACTGGTCAGGCACCGTGTTATGCGGTTGAGCGCACGGTGTCGCCAGTGCGTGTCCATAGCCCGGTGCGCTATAGGGCAGCCCCCCGAAAGTGCCATGCGAGTGTGGGCATTGAGCCAGGGCGTATGGTGCCTGCTCAGCGGGTCTGGTCGCCGGTACGCAGTCTTGGTCCAGGTTATCCTGTGCCGGCTCTGCGTGCTGTGTCTGCCTGCGCTCCGCTCGTACCGGGCAACTGTGGGAGTGGAGCCTAGGGGAGAGGTGCGTGTAGTAAGCACTAGATCTCCCGTGCTTACCCACAGCCCGGTTCAACCTGTGCCTGCACTCTGGAGGGTCCGGGCTCGAGTAGTTGTCCAGCCTGGGGAAGTGGTGCCAAGGTTGCGCACCAGAGCTCCAGTGCTCCCCACAGCCCGGTCTTTCAGGCTCCTCCTAACACCAAGCCTCCTGAAAGTCTCCCCAGCCTGGTGGTTCCTGTGGCAGCCCCACGCACCAGGCTGTCTCTCAGTCTCCTCCTGCAGGTGCTCCCGCCTGTCCGGCGCCGCTGCCGGAGCGTCCCGCCTGTCCGGCGCCGCTGCCGGAGCGTCCCGCCTGTCCGGCGCAGCTGCCGGAGCCTCCCGCCTGTCCGGCGCCGCTGCCGGAGCCTCCCGCCTGTCCGGGCGCGCTGCCGGAGCCTCCCGCCTGTCCGGCGCCGCTGCCGGAGCCTCCCGCCTGTCGGCGCCGCTGCCGGAGCCTCCCGCCTGTCCGGCGCGCTGCCGGAGCGTCCCGCCTGTCCGGCGCCGCTGCCGGAGCGTCCCGCCTGTCCGGGCGCGCTGCGGAGCGCCCCGCCTGTCCGGCGCCGCTGCCGGAGCGTCCCGCCTGTCCGGCGCCGCTGCCGGAGCATCCCGCCTGTCCGGCGCCGCTGCCGGAGCCTCCCGCCTGTCCGGCGCCGCTGCCGGAGCGCCCCGCCTGTCCGGCGCCGCTGCCGGAGCGTCCCGCCTGTCCGGCGCCGCTGCCGGAGCCTCCCGCCTGTCCGGCGCCGCTGCCGGAGCCTCCCGCCTGTCCGGCGCCGCTGCCGGAGCCTCCCGCCTGTCCGGCGCCGCTGCCGGAGCGTCCCGCCTGTCCGGCGCCGCTGCCGGAGCCCCTCAGCCCAGAGGCGCCAGAGCCCCTCAGCCCAGAGGCGCCAGAGCCCCTCAGCCCAGAGGCGCCAGAGCCCCTCAGCCCAGAGGCGCCAGAGCCCCTCAGCCCAGAGGCGCCAGAGCCCCTGCCCCTCTGTCCAGAGCTTCTGCCCCTCTGTCCCGAGCTGCCCCTCTGTCCAGTGGGGTCATTGAGAGGGGTTGCCATGGTGAGAAAGCCACGGAGGCGGACAATAAAGCGGACTAAGACAATGGTGAAGTGGGGTCCGCGTCCCGCGCCAGAACCGCCACCGCGGACAGACGCCCACCCAGACCCTCCCCTATAGGTCAAGGTTTTGCGACCGGAGTCCGCACCTTTGGGGGGGGGTACTGTCACGTTCTGACCTTTATTTTCTGTGTTTTGTATTTAGTTAGTATGGTCAGGGCGTGAGTTGGGTGGGCAGTCTATGTTTGTTTTTCTAGGTTTTGGGAATTTCTATGTTTCGGCCTAGTATGGTTCTCAATCAGAGGCAGGTGTCATTAGTTGTCTCTGATTGAGAATCATACTTAGGTAGCCTGGGTTTCACTGTGTGTTTGTGGGTGATTGTTCCTGTCTCTGTGTGTGCACCAGATAGGACTGTTTTGAGTTTTCACATTTCTTGTTTTTGTTAGTTTGTTCATGTGTACCTTAATGTATTAAAAAGTACCATGGACAATTACCACGCCGCGTATTGGTCCTCTGATCCGTTTCGCCTCTCCTCTTCGGAAGAAGAGGAAATTCATTACAACCTGGTTAATTAAAGGTGTTCTCAACTAGCCTACCTGGTTAAATAAAGGTGTTCTCAACTAGCCTACCTGGTTAAATAAAGGTGTTCTCAACTAGCCTACCTGGTTAATTAAAGGTGTTCTCAACTAGCCTACCTGGTTAAATAAAGGTGTTCTCAACTAGCCTACCTGGTTAATTAAAGGTGTTCTCAACTAGCCTACCTGGTTAAATAAAGGTGTTCTCAACTTGCCTACCTGGTTAAATAAAGGTGTTCTCAACTGGCTACCTGGTTAAATAAAGGTGTTCTCAACTGGCTACCTGGTTAAATAAAGGTGTTCTCAACCAGCCTACCTGGTTAAATAAAGGTGTTCTCAACTTGCCTACCTGGTTAATTAAAGGTGTTCTCAACTTGCCTACCTGTTTAAATAAAGGTGTTCTCAACTTGCCTACCTGGTTAAATAAAGGTGTTCTCAACTAGCCTACCTGGTTAAATAAAGGTCAAATAAATAAAATAAGTAAATAAACTCTGCTTTACTCTGCTCTGCTTTACTCTGCTCTGCTTTAATCTACTGTGCTCTACTCTGCTCTGCTCTGCTTTAATCTACTGTGCTCTACTCTGCTCTGCTCTGCTTTAATCTACTGTGCTCTGCTCTGCTCTGCTTTAATCTACTGTGCTCTACTCTGCTCTGCTCTGCTTTAATCTACTCTGCTCTGCTCTGCTTTAATCTACTCTACCCTGCTGTGCTTTACTCTGCTCTGCTGTGCTCTGCTCTGCTGTACTCTGCTCTGCTGTACTCTGCTCTGCTGTACTCTGCTCTGCTGTACTCTGCTCTGCTTTACTCTGCTCTGCTTTACCCTGCTCTGCTTTACTCTGCTCTGCTTTACTCTGCTTTGCTCTGCTCTGCTTTGCTCTGCTCTGCTGTGCTCTGCTCTGCTGTACTCTGCTCTGCTGTACTCTGCTCTGCTGTACTCTGCTCTGCTGTACTCTGCTCTGCTGTACTCTGCTCTGCTGTACTCTGCTCTGCTTTGCTCTGCTCTGCTTTGCTCTGCTGTGCTCTGCTCTGCTGTACTCTGCTCTGCTGTACTCTGCTCTGCTGTACTCTGCTTTGCTCTGCTCTGCTTTGCTCTGCTCTGCTTTGCTCTGCTCTGCTTTGCTCTGCTTTGCTCTGCTCTGCTTTGCTCTGCTCTGCTCTGCTTTACTCTGCTCTACTCTGCTCTGCTGTACTCTGCTCTACTCTGCTCTGCTGTACTCTGCTCTACTCTGCTCTGCTGTACTCTGCTCTACTCTGCTCTGCTGTACTCTGCTCTGCTGTACTCTGCTCTGCTGTACTCTGCTGTACTCTGCTCTGCTGTACTCTGCTCTACTCTGCTCTGCTGTACTCTGCTCTACTCTGCTCTGCTGTACTCTGCTCTGCTGTACTCTGCTCTGCTGTACTCTGCTCTGCTGTGCTCTGCTCTGCTGTGCTCTGCTCTGCTTTACTCTGCTTTACTCTGGGAGGAATGGTTGAGTTGCCATGCCACAAAGTAGGGGTCGTGGTGACTGCAACTGAAACTGTGTCTCTCTGTATAAGAGTGTTTATTGAATGTCTAATGTCAATATGTCAATATAAAAATAACCTTACTTTAGCCGTAGCATCTTTAATGGACAGACTCAGTGATTGCTCCTGATCCTGGAGTCTGCAAAGGAAGAGGAAGACGGGAGGAATGTTATGGACAGACTCAGTGTTCCTACAAGGGAAGATGAAGACAGGGGGAATGTTATGGACAGACTCAGTGTTCCTACAAGGGAAGAGGAAGACGGGAGGAATGTTATGGACAGACTCAGTGTTCCTACAAGGGAAGAGGAAGACAGGAGGAATGTTATGGACAGACTCAGTGTTCCTACAAGGGAAGAGGAAGACGGGAGGAATGTTATGGACAGACTCAGTGTTCCTACAAGGGAAGAGGAAGACGGGAGGAATGTTATGGACAGACTCAGTGTTCCTACAAGGGAAGAGGAAGACAGGAGGAATGTTATGGACAGATAGATCCTTTGAAGATGTTCATATTGAAACGTATATATTTTTTTCAATTCCTAACTTGGTTTGATAAGATTAGTACAGATTTTCTCAGGGGACCCCAGGTGTGGAGAGACAGTGATCCTGGAGAAGTTGGGATTGGTACTGACCTGCGTATGGCTTCAGGGGGAGAGACACAAATCCTGGTCCTGCTCTGTGATGTTACCAGGTCATTGAGGGCATTGCCCATGTCTCTGAGCTGGATGTGGCTACAGCTGCGCAGGGCGGGTCCTTCAACCTCCTCAGTCTGTAGCTCCTCCTCTTCCTGCTGGATCTGCTGTTCCAGGCTGCAACTCCGAGACTGCAGCTCTCCGACCCTCCACTGCAGCTCTGCCATCTCCGCCTGGGGGCAGGCCCGAGGGCAGAGAGCATTCATAAAGAGTAGTCTCAGAGTAGGAGTGCTGATCTAGGATCAGTTCTGACTTCTAGATAATAATAAATAGGATTATACAGACAGGGGACCTGATCTTAAATCAGCACTTGGATTCACACTCAATTCAACATTTTACAGGGCATGGGACATTCTTCATTCAACCAGTGTATGACAGGATCCATTTACAGGGCATGGGACATTTCTTAATGTACACAACTGGGTATTTCCTGTAGTATTTCTGCTGCAGGCATATCTAACTACTTCATTCTACAACGCTCTAAACTGTAGAACTGTTGAGTGTACACTTGGTGGACACTTTGCACAAATCGATGTGATTAATACAAACAGGCCAAAGGTGTCCAAAATGCCTTGTTATTTTCAGTAATCGCTACCTAACAAAATCTACTCACCTCCACCATGCGTTTCTCCTGCAGCAAACACTCTCCTTTGCAGTGGACCCTGGACGGCTTCAGCCACTTCCCTCCATCCTCTCCACCTCTTCCCTTTAACAGGTCAAAGCAGAAAGAATAACAGACAATAACAGTTAAACTAGCATCCTGTGGGTCTGTTCTGTTACCCAGTTAAACTAGCATCCTGTGGGTCTGTTCTGTTACCCAGTTAAACTAGCATCCTGTGGGTCTGTTCTGTTACCCAGTTAAACTAGCATCCTGTGGGTCTGTTCTGTTACCCAGTTAAACTAGCATCCTGTGGGTCTGTTCTGTTACCCAGTTAAACTAGCATCCTGTGGGTCTGTTCTGTTACCCAGTTGAACTAGCATCCTGGTAGCTCTGTTCTGTTACTTCCCAATAATACAGTTTATGCCGACTAAAATAGTGTGGTGTGGGGTGTTGTGGTGTGGGGTGGTGTGGGGTGGGGTGGTGTGGTGTGGTGTGTTGTGGTGTGGGGTTTTGTGGTGTGGGGTGTTGTAGTGTAATGTGTTGAGATGTGTTGTAGTAATGGTACTAACCTGTGGTCCTCCATCCTGGCGAGGGCGCTGTGTACTGCCTCTCTGAGTCTCTGGAGGAACAGAGCCACACTGGGCTGTCTGGAGGGGAGACCCAGCCTCAGTGAGCTCCTCTCTCTACACAGCTCCTCCAGCTTCTTACCAAAGCGCTCAGCTGAAACAACAGCACACATATCTGGGTCATAGACCAGAAACAATCCTCTGCTGCTGGCCTCTCCTCTACTACTGCTGCTGGCCTCTCCTCTGCTGCTGGCCTCTCCTCTACTACTGCTGCTGGCCTCTCCTCTACTACTGCTGCTGGCCTCTACTACTGCTGCTGGCCTCTACTACTGCTGCTGGCCTCTACTACTGCTGCTGGCCTCTACTACTGCTGCTGGCCTCTACTACTGCTGCTGCTGCTGGCCTCTCCTCTACTACTGCTGCTGGCCTCTCCTCTACTACTGCTGCTGGCCTCTCCTCTGCTGCTGGCCTCTCCTCTGCTGCTGGCCTCTCCTCTACTACTGCTGCTGGCCTCTCTTCTACTACTGCTGCTGGCCTCTCCTCTACTACTGCTGCTGGCCTCTCCTCTACTACTACTGCTGCTGGCCTCTCCTCTACTACTACTGCTGGCCTCTCCTCTACTACTGCTGCTGGCCTCTCCTCTGCTGCTGGCCTCTCCTCTACTGCTGCTGGTCTCTCCTCTACTACTGCTGCTGGCCTCTCCTCTACTACTGCTGCTGGCCTCTCCTCTACTACTGGCCTCTCCTCTACTACTGGCCTCTCCTCTACTACTGGCCTCTCCTCTACTACTGGCCTCTCCTCTACTACTGGCCTCTCCTCTACTACTGGCCTCTCCTCTACTACTGCTGCTGGCCTCTCCTCTACTACTGCTGCTGGCCTCTCCTCTACTACTGCTGCTGGCCTCTCCTCTACTACTGCTGCTGGCCTCTCCTCTACTACTGCTGCTGGCCCCTCCTCTACTACTGGCCCCTCCTCTACTACTGGCCTCTCCTCTACTACTGCTACTGGCCTCTCCTCTACTACTGCTACTGGCCTCTCCTCCACTACTGGCCTCTCCTCCGCTACTGGCCTTTCCTCTGCTGCTGGCCTCTCGTCTACTACTGCTGCTGGCCTCTCGTCTACTACTGCTGCTGGCCTCTCCTCTACTACTACTACTGGCCTCTCCTCCACTACTGGCCTCTCCTCCACTACTGCTGCTGGCCTCTCCTCTACTACTACTACTGCTGGCCTCTCCTCTACTACTACTACTGCTGGCCTCTCCTCTACTACTTCTACTGCTGGCCTCTCCTCTACTACTTCTACTGCTGGCCTCTCCTCTACTACTGGCCTCTACTCCACTACTGCTGCTGGCCTCTCCTCTACTACTACTACTACTGGCCTCTCCTCCACTACTGGCCTCTCCTCCACTACTGGCCTCTCCTCCACTACTGGCCTCTCCTCCACTACTGGCCTCTCCTCTACTACTACTACTGCTGGCCTCTCCTCTACTACTACTACTGCTGGCCTCTCCTCTACCACTACTGGTCTCTCCTCTACCACTACTACTGCTGGCCTCTCCTCTACCACTCCTACTGCTGGCCTCTCCTCCGCTACTGGCCTCACCTCCGCTACTGGCCTCACCTCCGCTACTGGCCTCACCTCCGCTACTGGCCTCACCTCCGCTACTGCTGCTGGCCTCTCCTCTACTACTACTACTACTGCTGGCCTCTCCTCTACTACTACTGCTGGCCTCTCCTCTACTACTACTACTGCTGGCCTCTCCTCTACTACTACTACTACTGCTGCTGGCCTCTCCTCTACCACTACTGCTGCTGGCCTCTCCTCTACCACTACTACTGCTGGCCTCTCCTCTACCACTACTACTGCTGGCCTCTCCTCTGCTACTGGCCTCTCCTCCGCTACTGCTGCTGGCCTCTACTGCTACTGCTGCTGGCCTCTACTGCTACTGCTGCTGGCCTCTACTGCTACTGCTGCTGGCCTCTACTGCTACTGCTGCTGGCCTCTACTGCTGCTGGCCTCTACTGCTACTGCTGCTGGCCTTTACTGCTGCTGGCCTCTACTGCTACTGCTGCTGGCCTCTACTGCTACTGCTGCTGGCCTTTACTGCTGCTGGCCTCTACTGCTACTGCTGCTGGCCTCTACTGCTACTGCTGCTGCTGCTGCTGCTGGCCTCCCCTCTACTGCTGCTGGCCTCCCCTCTACTGCTGCTGGCCTCCCCTCTACTGCTGCTGGCCTCCCCTCTACTGCTGCTGCTGCTGCTGCTGCTGCTGCTGGCCTCTCCTCTACTGCTGCTGGCCTCTCCTCTACTGCTGCTGGCCTCTCCTCTACTGCTGCTGGCCTCTCCTCTACTGCTGCTGGCCTCTCCTCTACTGCTGCTGGCCTCTCCGCTTCTGCTGCTGGCCTCTCCGCTTCTGCTGCTGGCCTCTCCTCTACTGCTGCTGCTGCTGCTGGCCTCTCCTCTACTGCTGCTGCTGCTGGCCTCTCCTCTACTGCTGCTGGCCTCTCCTCTACTGCTGCTGGCCTCTCCTCTACTGCTACTGCTGCTGGCCTCTCCTCTACTGCTACTGCTGCTGGCCTCTCCTCTACTGCTACTGCTGCTGGCCTCTCCTCTACTGCTGCTGGCCTCTCCTCTACTGCTACTACTGCTGGCCTTTCCTCTACTACTACTACTGCTGGCCTCTCCTCTACTACTACTGCTGGCCTCTCCTCTACTACTACTACTGCTGCTGCTGGCCTCTCCTCTACTTCTACTACTGCTGCTGGCCTCTCCTCTACTTCTACTACTGCTGCTGGCCTCTCCTCTACTACTACTACTACTACTGGCCTCTCCTCTACTACTACTACTGCTGCTGGCCTCTCCTCTACTACTACTACTGCTGCTGGCCTCTCCTCTACTACTACTACTGCTACTGGCCTCTCCTCTACTACTACTACTGCTGCTGCTGGCCTCTCCTCTACTACTACTACTGCTGCTGCTGGCCTCCTCTACTACTACTACTGCTGGCCTCTCCTCTACTACTACTACTGCTGGCCTCTCCTCTACTACTACTACTGCTGGCCTCTCCTCTACTACTACTGCTGGCCTCTCCTCTACTACTACTGCTGGCCTCTCCTCTACTACTACTGCTGGCCTCTCCTCTACTACTACTGCTGGCCTCTCCTCTACTAGAGTTGAAGCTGAAGAGAGAGAGCGAGAGATGCTGGCTGGCTGGCAGCAATCAGAACAGGCGTTCCTCTGGAAAAGCATTCCCAGAACAGCCCTTACTGACCCACATAAAACATTCCCAGAACAGCCCTTACTGACCCACATAAAATATCCACAGAACAGCCCTTACTGACCCAGATAAAGCATTCCCAGAACAGCCCTTACTGACCCACATAAAGCATTCACAGAACAGCCCTTACTGACCCACATAAAGCATTCCCAGAACAGTCCTTACTGACCCACATAAAGCATTCCCAGAACAGCCCTTACTGACCCACATAAAGCATTCACAGAACAGCCCTTACTGACCCACATAAAGCATTCCCAGAACAGTCCTTACTGACCCACATAAAGCATTCCCAGAACATCCCTTACTGACCCACATAAAGCATTCCCAGAACAGTCCTTACTGACCCACATAAAGCATTCCCAGAACAGCCCTTACTGACCCACATAAAGCATTCCCAGAACAGCCCTTACTGACCCACATAAAGCATTCCCAGAACAGCCCTTACTGACCCACATAAAGCATTCACAGAACAGCCCTTCCTGACCCACATAAAGCATTCCCAGAACAGCCCTTACTGACCCACATAAAGCATTCCCAGAACAGTCCTTACTGACCCACATAAAGCATTCCCAGAACAGCCCTTACTGACCCACATAAAGCATTCCCAGAACAGCCCTTACTGACCCACATAAAGCATTCCCAGAACAGCCCTTACTGACCCACATAAAGCATTCCCAGAACAGTCCTTACTGACCCACATAAAGCATTCCCAGAACAGCCCTTACTGACCCACATAAAGCATTCCCAGAACAGCCCTTACTGACCCACATAAAGCATTCCCAGAACAGCCCTTACTGACCCACATAAAGCATTCCCAGAACAGCCCTTACTGACCCACATAAAGCATTCCCAGAACAGCCCTTACTGACCCACATAAAGCATTCACAGAACAGCCCTTCCTGACCCACATAAAGCATTCCCAGAACAGCCCTTACTGACCCACATAAAGCATTCCCAGAACAGTCCTTACTGACCCACATAAAGCATTCCCAGAACAGCCCTTACTGACCCACATAAAGCAT
The DNA here is from genome assembly GCF_023373465.1 of Oncorhynchus keta. Classification (NCBI taxonomy): domain Eukaryota; kingdom Metazoa; phylum Chordata; class Actinopteri; order Salmoniformes; family Salmonidae; genus Oncorhynchus; species Oncorhynchus keta. The sequence continues at coordinate 436,846 of NC_068444.1, forward strand.
TCCCAGAACAGCCCTTACTGACCCACATAAAGCATTCCCAGAACAGTCCTTACTGACCCACATAAAGCTTTCCCAGAACAGCCCTTACTGACCCACATAAAGCATTCCCAGAACAGCCCTTACTGACCCACATAAAGCATTCCCAGAACAGCCCTTACTGACCCACATAAAGCATTCCCAGAACAGCCCTTACTGACCCACATAAAGCATTCCCAGAACAGCCCTTACTGACCCACATAAAGCATTCACAGAACAGCCCTTACTGACCCACATAAAGTATCCACAGAACAGTGAACATAAATAACTGGAGATTAGAGCAGCACTAGTTGGTGCGAGTCTTCAGTCACACGGCCCTGGCATGGAAACAGGTCAGGGTACAGCCTTAGTCTGTCTGAGACAACATCGCCTTAGCAATCTCACTAGGATAAAGACCACCTCCATTCCTGAAAGAGATCATGATACCTCACATCTCAAAATAGGGCTACTTAATGTCAGATCCCTTACTTCAAAGGCAATTATAGTCAATGAACTAATCACTGATCATAATCTTGATGTGATTGGCCTGACTGAAACATGGCTTAAGCCTGATGAATTTACTGTTTTAAATGAGGCCTCACCTCCTGGCTACACTAGTGACCAAATCCCCGTGCATCCCGCAAAGGCGGAGGTGTTGCTAACATTTACGATAGCAAATTTCAATTTACAAAAAAAAAAATGACGTTTTCGTCTTTTGAGCTTCTAGTCATGAAATCTATGCAGCCTACTCAATCACTTTTTATAGCTACTGTTTACAGGCCTCCTGGGCCATATACAGCGTTTCTCACTGAGTTCCTGAATTCCTATCGGACCTTGTAGTCATAGCAGATAATATTCTAATCTTTGGTGCCTTTAATATTCACATGGAAAAGTCCACAGACCCACTCCAAAAGCTCGGAGCCATCATCGACTCAGTGGGTTTTGTCCAACATGTCTCTGGACCCACTCACTATCACAGTCATACGCTGGACCTAGTTTTGTCCCATGGAATAAATGTTGTGGATCTTAATGTTTTTCCTCATAATCCTGGACTATCGGACCACCATTTTATTACGTTTGCAATTGCAACAAATAATCTGCTCAGACCCCAACCAAGGACCATCAAAAGTCGTGCTATAAATTCACAGACAACACAAAGATTCCTTGATGCCCTTCCAGACTCCCCTCTGCCTACCCAAGGACGCCAGAGGACAAAAATCAGTTAACCACCTAACTGAGGATCTCGATTTAACCTTGCGCAATACCCTAGATGCAGTTGCACCCCTAAAAACTAAAAACATTTCTCATAAGAAACTAGCTCCCTGGTACACAGAAAATACCCGAGCTCTGAAGCAGGCTTCCAGAAAATTGGAACGGAAATGGCGTCACACCAAACTGGAAGTCTTCCGACTAGCTTGGAAAGACGGTACCGTGCAGTACCGAAGAGCCCTTACTGCTGCTCGATCATCCTATTTGTCGAACTTAATTGAGGAAAATAAGAACAATCCGAAATTCCTTTTTGATGCTTTCGCAAAGCTAACTAAAAAGCAGCATTCCCCAAGAGAGGATGACTTTCACTTTAGCAGTGATAAATTCATGAACTTCTTTGAGGAAAAGATTATGATTATTAGAAAGCAAATTACGGACTCCTCTTTAAACCTGCGTATTCCTCCAAACCTCAGTTGTCCTGAGTCTGCACAACTCTGCCAGGACCTAGGATCAAGAGAGACGCTCAAGTGTTTTAGTACTATATCTCTTGACACAATGATGAAAATAATCATGGCCTCTAAACCTTCAAGCTACATACTGGACCCTATTCCAACTAAACTACTGAAAGAGCTGCTTCCTGTGCTTGGCCCTCCTATGTTGAACATAATAAACGGCTCTCTATCCACTGGATGTGTACCAAACTCACTAAAAGTGGCAGTAATAAAGCCTCTCTTGAAAAAGCCAAACCTTGACCCAGAAAATATAAAAAACTATCGGCCTATATCGAATCTTCCATTCCTCTCAAAATTTTTAGAGAAGGCTGTTGCGCAGCAACTCACTGCCTTCCTGAAGACAAACAATGTATACGAAATGCTTCAGTCTGGTTTTAGACCCCATCATAGCACTGAGACGGCACTTGTGAAGGTGGTAAATGACATTTTAATGGCATCGGACCGAGGCTCTGCATCTGTCCTCGTGCTCCTAGACCTTAGTGCTGCTTTTGATACCATCGATCACCACATTCTTTTGGAGAGATTGGAAACCCAAATTGGTCTACACGGCCATGTTCTGGCCTGGTTTAGATCTTATCTGTCGGAAAGATATCAGTTTGTCTCTGTGAATGGTTTGTCCTCTGACAAATCAACTGTACATTTCGGTGTTCCTTAAGGTACCGTTTTAGGACCACTATTCTTTTCACTATACATTTTACCTCTTGGGGATGTTATTCGAAAACATAATGTTAACTTTCACTGCTATGCGGATGACACACAGCTGTACATTTCAATGAAACATGGTGAAGCCCCAAAATTGCCCTCGCTAGAAGCATGTGTTTCAGACATAAGGAAGTGGATGGCTGCAAACTTTCTACTATTAAACTCGGACAAAACAGAGATGCTTGTTCTAGGTCCCAAGAAACAAAGAGATCTTCTGTTGAATCTGACAATTAATCTAAATGGTTGTACAGTCGTCTCAAATAAAACTGTGAAGGACCTCGGCGTTACTCTGGACCCTGATCTCTCTTTTGAAGAACATATCCAGACCATTTCGAGGACAGCTTTTTTCCATCTACGTAATATTGCAAAAATCTGAAACTTTCTGTCCAAAAATTATGCAGAAAAATTAATCCATGCTTTTGTCACTTCTAGGTTAGACTACTGCAATGCTCTACTTTCCGGCTACCCGGATAAAGCACTAAATAAACTTCAGTTAGTGCTAAATACGGCTGCTAGAATCCTGACTAGAACCAAAAAATGTGATCATATTACTCCAGTGCTAGCCTCTCTACACTGGCTTCCTGTCAAAGCAAGGGCTGATTTCAAGGTTTTACTGCTAACCTACAAAGCATTACATGGGCTTGCTCCTACCGATCTCTCTGATTTGGTCCTGCCGTACATACCTACACGTACGCTACGGTCACAAGACGCAGGCCTCCTAATTGTCCCTAGAATTTCTAAGCAAACAGCTGGAGGCAGGGCTTTCTCCTATAGAGCTCCATTTTTATGGAACGGTCTGCCTACCCATGTCACAGACGCAAACTAGGTCTCAACCTTTAAGTCTTTACTGAAGACTCATCTCTTCAGTGAGTCATATGATTGAGTGTAGTCTGGCCCAGGAGTGGGAAGGTGAACGGAAAGGCTCTGGAGCAACGAACCGCCCTTGCTGTCTCTGCCTGGCCGTTTCCCCTCTTTCCACTGGGATTCTCTATTACAGGGGCTGAGTCACTGGCTTACTGGGGCTCTCTCATGCCGTCCCTGCAGGGGGTGCGTCACCTGAGTGGGTTGATTCACTGTTGTGGTCATCCTGTCTGGGTTGGCGCCCCCCCCTTGGGTTGTGCCGTGGCGGAGATCTTTGTGGGCTATACTCAGCCTTGTCTCAGGATGGTAAGTTGGTGGTTGAAGATATCCCTCTAGTGGTGTGGGGGCTGTGCTTTGGCAAAGTGGGTGGGGTTATATCCGTCCTGTTTGGCCCTGTCCGGGGGTGTCCTCGGATGGGGCCACAGTGTCTCCTGACCCCTCCTGTCTCAGCCTCCAGTATTTATGCTGCAGTAGTTTGTGTCGGGGGGCTAGGGTCAGTTTGTTATATCCGGAGTACTTCTCCTGTCCTATTCGGTGTCCTGTGTGAATCTAAGGGTGCGTTCTCTAATTCTCTCCTTCTTTCTTTCTCTCTATACGATGGTTAAATACTACAGTATACTATGGTTAAATACTACGGTATACTATGGTTAAATACTACGGTATACTATGGTTAAATACTACGGTATACTATGGTTAAATACCACGGTATACTATGGTTAAATACCACGGTATACTATGGCTAAATACTACAGTATACTATGGTTAAATACCACGGTATACTATGGTTAAATACCACAGTATACTATGGCTAAATACTACACTATACTATGGTTAAATACTACAGTATACTATGGTTAAATACTACGGTATACTATGGTTAAATACCACGGTATACTATGGTTAAATACCACGGTATACTATGGTTAAATACCACGGTATACTATGGTTAAATACCACGGTATACTATGGCTAAATACTACAGTATACTATGGCTAAATACTACGGTATACTATGGCTAAATACCACGGTATACTATGGTTAAATACCACGGTATACTATGGTTAAATACCACAGTATACTATGGTTAAATACCACAGTATACTATGGTTAAATACTACGGTATACTATGGTTAAATACCACAGTATACTATGGTTAAATACCACCGTATACTATGGTTAAATACCACCGTATACTATGGCTAAATACCACGGTATACTATGGTTAAATACCACGGTATACTATGGCTAAATACCACCGTATACTATGGTAAAATACCACCGTATACTATGGTTAAATACCACGGTATACTATGGTTAAATACCACAGTATACTATGGTTAAATACCACCGTATACTATGGCCAAATACCACCGTATACTATGGTTAAATACCACAGTATACTATGGCTAAATACTACACTATACTATGGTTAAATACTACGGTATACTATGGTTAAATACTACGGTATACTATGGTTAAATACCACAGTATACTATGGTTAAATACCACAGTATACTATGGTTAAATACTACGGTATACTATGGTTAAATACTACGGTATACTATGGTTAAATACCACAGTATACTATGGTTAAATACTACAGTATACTATGGTTAAATACTACGGTATACTATGGTTAAATACCACAGTATACTATGGTTAAATACTACAGTATACTATGGTTAAATACTACAGTATACTATGGTTAAATACCACAGTATACTATGGTTAAATACCACCGTATACTATGGTTAAATACCACAGTATACTATGGTTAAATACCACAGTATACTATGGTTAAATACCACAGTATACTATGGTTAAATACCACGGTATACTATGGCCAAATACCACCGTATACTATGGCTAAATACTACAGTATACTATGGCTAAATACTACAGTATACTATGGTTAAATACCACAGTATACTATGGCTAAATACTACAGTATACTATGGCTAAATACTACAGTATACTATGGTTAAATACCACAGTATACTATGGCTAAATACTACAGTATACTATGGTTAAATACCACCGTATACTATGGCTAAATACTACAGTATACTATGGTTAAATACCACAGTATACTATGGCCAAATACCACCGTATACTATGGCTAAATACTACAGTATACTATGGTTAAATACTACGGTATACTATGGTTAAATACCACAGTATACTATGGTTAAATACCACCGTATACTATGGCTAAATACTACAGTATACTATGGTTAAATACTACGGTATACTATGGTTAAATACCACAGTATACTATGGTTAAATACCACCGTATACTATGGCTAAATACTACAGTATACTATGGTTAAATACTACAGTATACTATGGTTAAATACCACAGTATACTATGGTTAAATACCACCGTATACTATGGTTAAATACCACCGTATACTATGGCTAAATACTACAGTATACTATGGTTAAATACTACGGTATACTATGGTTAAATACCACAGTATACTATGGTTAAATACCACAGTATACTATGGCTAAATACCACCGTATACTATGGCTAAATACCACCGTATACTATGGTTAAATACCACAGTATACTATGGTTAAATACCACCGTATACTATGGTTAAATACCACCGTATACTATGGTTAAATACTACAGTATACTATGGTTAAATACCACCGTATACTATGGTTAAATACCACCGTATACTATGGTTAAATACCACCGTATACTATGGTTAAATACCACCGTATACTATGGCTACAGTATACTATTTACACAAAATATTACAAATTGGTGAAGTGAAATTCTAAAAAATAAAAGACGGAAAAGTGGTGCGTGCATATACATTCATCCCTTTGCTATGAAGCCCCTAAAATTAGATCTGGTGCAACCAATTACCTTCAGAAGTCACATAATTTGTTAAATAAAGTCCACCTGTGTGCACTCTAAGTGTCACATGATCTGTCACATGATCTCAGTACATATACATCTGTTCTGAAAGGCACCAGAGCCTCCAACACCACTAAGCAAGGGGCACCACCAAGCAAGCGGCACCATGAAGACCAAGGAGCTCTCTAAACACGTCAGGGACAAAGTTGTGGAGAAGTACAGATCAGGGTTGGGTTATAAAAAATATCTGGAACTTTGAACATCCCACAGAGCACCATTAAATCCACTATTAAAAAAATGGAAAGAATATGGCACCACAACAAACCTGCCAAGAGAGGGCCAACCACCAAAACTCACGGACGAGGCAAGGAGGGCATTAATCAAAGGCAACAAAGAGACCAAAGATGACCCTGAAGGAGCTGCAAAGCTCCATAGCGGAGATTGGAGTATCTGTCCATAGGACCACTTTAAGCCATACACTCCACAGAGCTGGACTTTATGGAAGAGTGGACAAAAAAAGCTATTGCTTAAAGAAAGAAATAAGCAAACATGTTTGGTGTTCACCAAAAGGCATGTGGGAGACTCCCCAAATATCTGACTCTGGTCAGATAAGAATAAAATTTAGCTTTTTGGCCATCGCAAACCCAACACCTCTCATCACCCCGAGAACACCATCCCCACAGTGAAGCAGGGTGGTGGCAGCATCATGCTGTGTTTTTTTTTTCATCGACAGGGACTGGGAAACTGGTCAGAATTTAAGGAATGATGGATGGCGCTAAATACAGGCAAATTGTTGAGGGACATCTGCTTCAGTCTTCTAGAGATTTGAGACTGAGACGGAGGTTCACCTTCCAGCAGGACAATGACCCTAAGAATACTGCTAAAGTAACACACATGTGGTTTAAGGGGAAACATTTAAATGTCTTGGAATGGCCTAGTCAAAGCCCAGACCTCAATCCAATTGAGAATCTGTGATATGACTTAAATATTTTTGTACACCAGCGGAACCCATCCAGCTTGAAGGAGCTGGAGCAGCTTTTCCTTGAAGAATGGGCAAAAATCCCAGTGGCTAGATGTGCAAAGCGTATAGAGACACACCCTAAGAACCTTGCAGCTGTAATTGCAGCAAAAGGTGGCTCTACAAAGTATTGACTTTTGGGGTTGAATAGTTATGCATGTTCAAGTTCTGTTTTTTTGTCTTATTTCTTGTTTGTTTCACAATAAAAAATATAAAAAATATTTTGCAACTTCAAAGTAGTAGGCATGTTGTGGAAATCAAATGATAAGAACCACCCAAAAATCCATTTTAATTCCAGGTTGCAACAAAATAGGAGTGGGTGAATACTTTAGCAAGCCACTATATGTATATACTCTATTTTATACCATCTACTGCAGCTTGCCTACGCTGCCCGGCCATCGTTCATGCACATATACTCATTTACCCCTTTAGATTTGTGTATTAGGTAGTTCTTGTGAAATTGTTAGATTACGTGTTAGATATTACTGCATGGTCAGAACTAGAAGCTCAAGCACTTCGCTACACTCATATTAACATCTGCTAACCATGTGTATGTGACCAATCTGATTTGACATAGTTTATCTGACATGAATTAGTCAATTCAGTCTGTCATCATCATGACATCATGTGGTGGTTGGGGAAAAAGGGCTGCAATTTGTAATACATGTCCAAAAAAAATGCAATTACAACAGCCTCAACTTTGTTCGAAATATGACGTCCCATAAAGAGAGGTAAGAATGAAAGTATTGCTGTGTAGCTAGCAGTGATGCAATGTTCTGGACCTTACTAACATTATTTGTGACTCTAAGTACATGTCACGAGATGACACGAGATGAGATGACTTCCGGGTTGGAGCGAGCGGTCGCATCGCACTTCGCTCCGCAGGTAGTATAACTTTTTCATTACATTTCATTAAATTTCATTATAGTACAACGGTTGATTTGTCTAATCTTAGCAATTTCTTCTTAGCGAGCTACATAGCCGTCCTTGTATCAGAGATAATTGCATAATTATCGTATTTCGTCGCCCTAACGTAGCCTTCACTGCTATTCGCCCAGCAGCTAGCAAACGCTAGCAAACGCCCACAGATTAGCAGCACTGTAGTACTATTACACTCAACTGAACGACTTGATTAGTTTAGTGTTAGCTAGCTACATAGCTGTGTTTGTATCCAAGATAATTGTGTAGTTTAGAGTGAGTAGTCTTGGAGTGATTATCTTAATTTACCGAGGTTAGCTAGCCAGCTATTTGTCGTCCTTAACGTAGGAGACTCTGCTAGCTAGCTAACAGCTAACAGCTAACAGCTAGCCAACGTCTACTGAACTGAACTCAACAACCCGGTCGCACTCACAGGTAGTATCACATTTTCATTTCATTTCATTACAGTACAACGGTTTGATTTGTTTGATCGTAGCTAGCTACATAGCCGTCTTTGTATCAAAGATAATTGTGTAGTCTAGAGCGATTTTCTAGGTTAGCTAGCCAGCTATTGTCGTTCTTTTAACGCAACGTAACGTAATCAACACTGCTAGCTAGCCAGCTAGCCCCCGAATAGTAGCACTGTAGAAACTATTACACTCAACGGAACGACTTGATTAGTGTAGTGTCAACAACGCAGCCACTGCCAGCTAGCCTACTTCAGCAGTACTGTATCATTTTAATCATTTTAGTCAATAAGATTCTTGCTACGTAAGCTTAACTTTCTGAACATTCGAGACGTGTAGTCCACTTGTCATTCCAATCTCCTTGCATTAGCGTAGCCTCTTCTGTAGCCTGTCAACTATGTGTCTGTCTATCCCTGTTCTCTCCTCTCTGCACAGACCATACAAACGCTCCACACCGCGTGGCCGCCACCTAATCTGGTGGTCCCAGCGCGCACGACCCACGTGGAGTTCCAGGTCTCCGGTAGCCTCTGGAACTGCCGATCTGCGGCCAACAAGGCAGAGTTCATCTCAGCCTATGCCTCCCTCCAGTCCCTCGACTTCTTGGCACTGACGGAAACATGGATCACCACAGACAACACTGCTACTCCTACTGCTCTCTCTTCGTCCGCCCACGTGTTCTCGCACACCCCGAGAGCTTCTGGTCAGCGGGGTGGTGGCACCGGGATCCTCATCTCTCCCAAGTGGTCATTCTCTCTTTCTCCCCTCACCCATCTGTCTATTGCCTCCTTTGAATTCCATGCTGTCACAGTTACCAGCCCTTTCAAGCTTAACATCCTTATCATTTATCGCCCTCCAGGTTCCCTCGGAGAGTTCATCAATGAGCTTGATACTTTGATAAGCTCCTTTCCTGAGGACGGCTCACCTCTCACAGTGCTGGGCGACTTTAACCTCCCCACGTCTACCTTTGACTCATTCCTCTCTGCCTCCTTCTTTCCACTCCTCTCCTCTTTTGACCTCACCCTCTCACCTTCCCCCCCTACTCACAAGGCAGGCAATACGCTCGACCTCATCTTTACTAGATGCTGTTCTTCCACTAACCTCTTTGCAACTCCCCTCCAAGTCTCCGACCACTACCTTGTATCCTTTTCCCTCTCGCTCTCATCTAACACCTCCCACACTGCCCCTACTCGGATGGTATCGCGCCGTCCCAACCTTCGCTCTCTCTCCTCTTCCATCCTATCATCTCTTCCCTCTGCTCATACCTTCTCCAACCTATCTCCTGATTCTGCCTCCTCAACCCTCCTCTCCTCCCTTTCTGCATCCTTTGACTCTCTATGTCCCCTATCCTCCAGGCCGGCGCGGTCCTCCCCTCCCGCCCCGTGGCTCGACGACTCATTGCGTGCTCACAGAATAGGGCTCCGGGCAGCTGAGCGGAAATGGAGGAAAACTCGCCTCCCCTGCGGACCTGGCATCCTTTCACTCCCTCCTCTCTACATTTTCCTCCTCTGTCTCTGCTGCTAAAGCCATTTTCTACCACTCTAAATTCCAAGCATCTGCCTCTAACCCTAGGAAGCTCTTTGCCACCTTCTCCTCACTCCTGAATCCTCCTCCCCCTCCCCCCCCTCCTCCCTCTCTGCAGATGACTTCGTCAACCATTTTGAAAAGAAGGTCGACGACATCCGATCCTCGTTTGCTAAGTCAAAAGTCACCGCTGGTTCTGCTCACACTGCCCTACCCTGTGCTCTGACCTCTTTCTCCCCTGTCTCTCCAGATGAAATCTCGCGTCTTGTGACGGCCGGCCGCCCAACAACCTGCCCGCTTGACCCTATCCCCTCCTCTCTTCTCCAGACCATTTCCGGAGACCTTCTCCCTTACCTCACCTCGCTCATCAACTCATCCCTGACCGCTGGCTACGTCCCTTCCGTCCTCAAGAGAGCGAGAGTTGCACCCCCTTCTGAAAAAACCTACACTCAATCCCTCCGATGTCAACAACTACAGACCAGTATCCCTTCTTTCTTTTCTCTCCAAAACTCTTGAACGTGCCGTCCTTGGCCAGCTCTCCCGCTATCTCTCTCTGAATGACCTTCTTGATCCAAATCAGTCAGGTTTCAAGACTAGTCATTCAACTGAGACTGCTCTTCTCTGTATCACGGAGGCGCTCCGCACCGCTAAAGCTAACTCTCTCTCCTCTGCACTCATCATTCTAGACCCATCGGCTGCCTTCGATACTGTGAACCATCAGATCCTCCTCTCCACCCTCTCCGAGTTGGGCATCTCCGGCGCGGCCCACGCTTGATTGCGTCCTACCTGACAGGTCGCTCCTACCAGGTGGCGTGGCGAGAATCTGTCTCCTCACCACGCGCTCTCACCACTGGTGTCCCCAGGGCTCTGTTCTAGGCCCTCTCCTATTCTCGCTATACACCAAGTCACTTGGCTCTGTCATAACCTCACATGGTCTCTCCTATCATTGCTATGCAGACGACACACAATTAATCTTCTCCTTTCCCCCTTCTGATGACCAGGTGGCGAATCGCATCTCTGCATGTCTGGCAGACATATCAGTGTGGATGACGGATCACCACCTCAAGCTGAACCTCGGCAAGACGGAGCTGCTCTTCCTCCCGGGAAGGACTGCCCGTTCCATGATCTCGCCATCATGGTTGACAACTCCATTGTGTCCTCCTCCCAGAGCGCTAAGAACCTTGGCGTGATCCTGGACAACACCCTGTCGTTCTCAACTAACATCAAGGCGGTGGCCCGTTCCTGTAGGTTCATGCTCTACAACATCCGCAGAGTACGACCCTGCCTCACACAGGAAGCAGCGCAGGTCCTAATCCAGGCACTTGTCATCTCCCGTCTGGACTACTGCAACTCGCTGTTGGCTGGGCTCCCTGCCTGTGCCATTAAACCCCTACAACTCATCCAGAACGCCGCAGCCCGTCTGGTGTTCAACCTTCCCAAGTTCTCTCACGTCACCCCGCTCCTCCGCTCTCTCCACTGGCTTCCAGTTGAAGCTCGCATCCGCTACAAGACCATGGTGCTTGCCTACGGAGCTGTGAGGGAACGGCACCTCAGTACCTCCAGGCTCTGATCAGGCCCTACACCCAAACAAGGGCACTGCGTTCATCCACCTCTGGCCTGCTCGCCTCCCTACCACTGAGGAAGTACAGTTCCCGCTCAGCCCAGTCAAAACTGTTCGCTGCTCTGGCCCCCCAATGGTGGAACAAACTCCCTCACGATGCCAGGACAGCGGAGTCAATCACCACCTTCCGGAGACACCTGAAACCCCACCTCTTCAAGGAATACCTAGGATAGGATAAGTAATCCTTCTCACCCCCCCTTTAAGATTTAGATGCACTATTGTAAAGTGAATATTCTATTGGATGTCATAAGGTGAATGCACCAATTTGTAAGTCGCTCTGGATAAGAGCGTCTGCTAAATGACTTAAATGTAATGTAAATGTAATGTTAATACTTCACAGGAGAGGCATTTGTACGTAAACATACATTTTCTTATCAAAATGTGTTTTTTTTGGCAGAACTGCCTTATGGAACATGTGAACTTTCATGTAACTTAATAACAAACTTGTCATTTGTAAATATGAATACAATTGTTAAATTACAAGTTGGTTTAGCCATGGAAAAAGACAGGAACCTATCCGGTACGGGTTAGTCTACCATGTAGCATGCTTCTGTCTATAACATGAGCAGCTCAGTATGTGTAGGTTATCTTTTCTAACACTGTTTTTATTCAAGAGGAATTGAAAATGTGTTGCTAACACCCTTCACTTTCTGGAGGACCGAGTTTTGAAATCAGTGGAATGTCCTGTGGAAGGAGAGTATGATCGCTAAGGAGATGGATAAAATTCTGGCTTTTGATTACAAATATGCAGATTCGAAAAGAGAACACACAGAAGGCTGTTGTATAAAACAACGGATCACATCTTCAAACTAAGGGAAATCATGGCATCCGTGATTCTCATCGACGGGGCTGTAGTGGAGCAGGTTGAGAGCTTCAAGTTCCTTGGCGTCCACATCAACAACAAACTAACATGGTCCAAACACACCAGGACAGTCGTGAAGAGGGCACGACAAAGTTTCCCCCTCAGGAAACTAAAAGGATTTGGCATTGGTCCTGAGATCCTCAAAAAGTTCTACAGTAGTAACGTTATGAGTTGGAATTATGGTTAATTATTTAGCTAGCTAGCTAGTTACATGTCTAAACAAAAGACTCCGCTATGTTAGTAACCATTTCACTGTCCCGTATACACCTTCTGTATCCTGTACATGTGACAAATAATCTAAGATTGTATTTGATATAGTGTGTGTTTTTAACAGAGACGGTAATGTGAAGAACAACATGACCTGCACCAAAGTCAGATTAGGATTTAACGTTAGGCCAACGAGACACTGTCCAAGTTCAGCATTTCTCAGGTAGAATGCCCCGCTTTTATTTAGTCACACTCACAACCGTAAGCAATTTTATGTCATTGTCTAGCCATTAACTTGCAAATAATGATCTTGTTGTGAGTTTATTTTCCTGTAAAAATGAATACAACTTAGCTAAAGTAAAGACAATGTTAGCTATATGATGTGGTCATTATTTGAACTAGCTAGCCAGCTAACTTAACGCTAGCTAACAACAAGCTAGAAAAGAACCAAAACATTGTTTAGAAAGTTGCTTTTAGTAGCCTAGTTTGCTAGATTGACATATACTGAATTCATGTTTAAATTGGTGTTAAAATATACCAGTTAAGCTATTTTGGATCACCAGGCTGCTGATGTCATGCAGCCTGTCGTTTTTTTGTATGTACTTTTTCATAACGACAAGGACAAGTTTGATGTTGGACGAAAATAGAATGTTCATGATGTCACTGCGACAAGTGTAGACAGACATGTCGATAAGACATTGTATAAACCAGCTTTTAGTCTTGAAATCTTTGGTTGTTTATTACACTACCATACTCACTCTGTTTAGCACATGGCCTCGCATGTGAATCCTTAAAGAGATGGGTGAGGCTAAAGCTTAAGAGGTTGTGAATGATGTTGAATGGGTGTAGACAAAGAAGAGCTCTCCAGTATGTACCAAAACATTAAAGCGTCATTTTCTCAAAAGTTGGGTAACAAATTGATCAACTTTCAGAGCAGAATTACGTTCCCATTGTTCCTCAACTGTAGTGTTTGATATACAATTTTTCTAGCTACTTTTATCCAATGTAAAAAACACCATTTCAAATTTCGCTACATAATACCGAGTCGAGCTGGTTGTCACCGGAGAAAACATCCGAGTGAGCGAAACTGAGACAGAGAGGTGCTGTTTCCCTGTCCAGACAGTATCAGATACATGGTCTACACATACTGAGACAGAGAGGTGCTGTTTCACTGTCCAGACACCATCAGATGGGTAAGGAGGTACGGTAGGGCGGGCCAGGCCCTCTAAGGCCACCTATAACGCCGGCCCTGAGACAACATATAATGAGCAGATGTCTTAGTGTCACACAGTCTTTATTTGAATGTTCCCTCACCTGAGTCATACTCATCCTCCAGGATAGCCTTCTGCTTTAGTCTCTGCAGCTTCCCCATCATGGACTCAATCTGACACAGGAACAGAATACAGTAGTCAAAGCACTGAAACATCTGCCACAGACAGAAATATGACTAATACCAGGTCAATGTGTTGCTTTACATTACTGAGTACAGAATGTAACTATTATAGCAGAATGTAGCTCTTCTAAATGACCCCATATGTCTAAAATATGTCTATGGTGCAAGACATACCTTAGTATTAGTACGGTTGTTGTGCAGGCAATCTTGAAGGACACCTTCGTACTTCTTGACCAGTTGGTCCCAGCCCTGGTCCTGGTCTGGAACGCAGTCATTCCAGGCAGAGACGGTAGTGGGCGTGGCACTCTCGTACCCTGAGTTGAGGGAGGAGGCAGAGGCGGTAGTGGGCGTGGCACTCTCGTACCCTGAGGTGAGGGAGGAGGCAGAGGCGGTAGTGGGCGTGGCACTCTCATACCCTGAGGTGAGGGAGGAGGCAGAGGCGGTAGTGGGCGTGGCACTCTCATACCCTGAGGTGAGGGAGGAGGCAGAGGCGGTAGTGGGCGTGGCACTCTCGTACCCTGAGGTGAGGGAGGAGGCAGAGGCGGTAGTGGGCGTGGCACTCTCGTACCCTGAGGTGAGGGAGGAGGCAGAGGCGGTAGTGGGCGTGGCACTCTCATACCCTGAGGTGAGGGAGGAGGCAGAGGCGGTAGTGGGCGTGGCACTCTCGTACCCTGAGGTGAGGGAGGAGGCAGAGGCGGTAGTGGGCGTGGCACTCTCATACCCTGAGGTGAGGGAGGAGGGAGTGGCAGCGTCAGAGTCCTCCGCTACTGACATGGAGGAGGAGGCTTCTGTGTCCAGAGAGGAGGAGTCACAGTCAGGCTCCACCTCCGCCAGGTCAGAGGAGGGTAACTCCGCCCGCAGATGTGGTCCCGCCCCCTCCCGGCCTTCCCAGTGGCGGTCCTGCCACACCCAAGGTGAGAGCCGGTCCCGTACTCCGTCTGACTGGCTGAGAGGGACGGAGCCTGGCTCTGATTGGACACGACTCGGAGTTGACAGTTTTGAAACAGAAAGCCCCAAAGAGAGACCCAAAACTCCTAGTCGTGATTGGTTGGAGCTGGAGCCAGATGTCCTGTATGGTAATTGGTCAAGGGGGGCTGATACAGGTTGGCAGAGTGGGACAGACCCAGACCACTCCAGTGGTTCTGAGTGGGATGGGACTGATCTAGTTCTTAATGACCTAGCTGAGGACTGATCCAGCGGGTCTGGGTTTAGGCCAGGGGCCTGTTCAGTGGTTGTGGGTCTGGGTCTAGACTAGTGGAGCTGTTCAGTGGTTGTGGGTTTGGGTTTAGGCCAGGGGGCCTGTTCAGTGGTTGTGGGTCTGGGTTTAGGCCAGGGAGCTGTTCAGTGGTTGTGGGTCTGGGTTTAGGCCAGGGGCCTGTTCAGTGGTTGTGGGTCTGGGTTTAGGCCAGGGGGCCTGTTCAGTGGTTGTGGGTCTGGGTTTAGGCCAGGGAGCTGTTCAGTGGTTGTGGGTCTGGGTTTAGGCCAGGGGAGCTGTTCAGTGGTTGTGGGTCTGGGTTTAGGCCAGGGGAGCTGTTCAGTGGTTGTGGGTCTGGGTTTAGGCCAGGGGAGCTGTTCAGTGGTTGTGGGTCTGGGTTTAGGCCAGGGGCCTGTTCAGTGGTTGTGGGTCTGGGTTTAGGCCAGGGTCCTGTTCAGTGGTTGTGGGTTTGGGTTTAGGTCAGGGCGCCTGTTCAGTGGTTGTGGGTTTGGGTTTAGGCCAGGGGCCTCTCACCAGCTGCGGTGTCTGTTTCTGTCCTGTGATTGGAGCTCAGTGAATCAAGGCTCAGTGACTGTTGGATGAAGCTGAAAGAGGAGCTGAAGGGAGTGTCCCCTGAAGGAGGTGGCCTGGAGTGGCAGGTTGGCCGGGGGACTGGGGTGACCTGGAGCCAGTGGAACCAGAGGGACAGGTCCTGGAGATAGGAGGGCAGAACTGAGTTGCAGAGGCAGCAGAACTACACCAGGGGTTAGGGCTCAAGAGGCAGGGCTGTAGGGGGATTGACCCTGGGGTCAACCTGAAGTCACTCTGAGGGGGAGTAGGAGAGGAGGAAATGAAATGGTTGTTTTGGTAACTTAGGGATGGTTTGTATGCTTCTGAGCTGGATGTCTCCAGATGAGAGAGCTGCTGGCTGACTGAGACACATGAGCCAGCTGGTGGTACATGTAGTCTCAGGGTGTTGCTCGTCTTTATGACATCACCGTGACCGTTCTGCCTGTTCATCCCATGACATCCAGATGCTCCGTTGGTCAGGCAGGCTGTCCTCCCCTCCTCCCTAGCCAGGGTGCTCTGTAGCCGGTGTAACTCTGTCCTCAGGTACTCTGGGCGCCGGTGCTGCTGGAGCCTCTTGCAGGTGCCAGCTGATGACGTGGGTGTGCCCAAGCCATCTGTCAAGAGGGAGATTAGATTAGCCATTAAACTAGGCTACAGGTTGGCAACAACACCACACAGGGCAAAATAACACAGAGCAACACAATACTACACATCACAGAGCAACACAACACAGAGCAACACAATACTACACATCACAGAGCAACACAACACAACACAGAGCAACACAATACAGAGCAACACAATACTACACATCACAGAGCAACACAACACAGAGTAACACAATACAACACAGAGTAACACAACACAACACAGAGTAACACAATACAACACAGAGCAACACAATACAACACAGAGCAACACAATACAACACAGAGTAACACAATACAACACAGAGCAACACAATACAACGCAGAGCAACACAATACAACACAGAGCAACACAATACAACACAGAGTAACACAATACAACGCAGAGCAACACAATACAACACAGAGTAACACAATACAACACAGAGCAACACAATACTACACATCACAGAGCAACACAACACAGAGCAACACAACATATCACAGAGTAACACCACAACACAGAGTAACTAGAACATCACTATTGTTACACTGCATTGACTTCTGTCAAAGTGTCTGATGAAAAGACCATTTGGAGGCCTGATCTCCCAGGATCAGGGCAAGAGCAGGGCTGTCACCTTCAGCACTATGCTAGAATCCATCACAGCTGTTTATGTATACAAACCGCCAAGACAACAAATGCTGCAGGTTTAATGGGGTTTGTATACATTTATTTTAGGTGACAGTATGATAAACTTTACAGAACTTTGACATTAAATAGCAATTGATTGAATGAAATGATCAACATTGGTGTAAGCACACAGCAATAAAATAAGCAGGGTCAACTAACAGAGACGTTAAGACTAAGTGGTCTTTATAGAGGAGGCTGTGCTCCCACTCCTCCTGCCCTGTAGGAGGCAACACAAAGACTCTGCAGCAGACTAAGTGGTCTTTATAGAGGAGGCTGTGCTCCCACTCCTCCTGCCCTGTAGGAGGCAACACAAAGACTCTGCAGCAGACTAAGTGGTCTTTATAGATGAGGCTGTGCTCCCACTCCTCCTGCCCTGTAGGAGGCAACACAAAGACTCTGCAGCAGACTAAGTGGTCTTTACTAAAAGACATTTTCGCAATGAAGGTCTACAGTAGCCTCAACAGTAGTCTGTAGGGTAACACCATGGTGTAGCCAGAGGACAGCTAGCTCCCATCCTCCTCTGGGTACATCGACTTTACTTACAAAACCTAGCAGGCTCATGGTTCCTACCCACTTCCATAGTAATTGGGAGGTCTGTGTGACAGGCTATGTGCCCACAAAATGAGGTAGAAGCTGAGTTTAACTTAACCTACTGCCAAATGTATAACCATATTAGAGACACATATTTCCCTCAGATTACACAGATCCACAAATAATTTGAAAACAAACCCCATTTTGAAAAACTCCCATATCTACTGTGTGAAATACCACAGTGTGACATCACAGCAGAAATATTTGTGACCTGTTGCCACAAGAAAAGGTCAACCAGTGAAGAACAATTACCATTGTAAATACAACCCATATTTATGTTTATTTATTTTCCCTTTTGTACTTTAACTATTTTAACATCGTTACAACACTGGAACTTTTGAGAGTGTAATGTTTACTGTACATTTTTTATTGTTTATTTCACGTGTTTTCCATGCCAATAAAGCCATTTGAATTTAAATGATATTAAGAGAGAGAGACAGAGAGAGAGAGAGAGAGAGACAGAGAGAGAGACAGAGAGACAGAGAGAGAGAGAGAGAGAGAGAGAGACAGAGAGAGAGAGACAGAGAGAGAGAGACAGAGAGAGAGAGAGAGAGAGAGAGAGAGACAGAGAGAGACAGAGAGAGAGAGAGAGAGAGAGAGAGACAGAGAGAGACAGAGAGAGACAGAGAGAGCTAACTATATTTTGTTGTATATTTTTTCACTCCCTAGCGAATGCAGCTAGCTAGTTTAGCCTGCTCAGTGAGAATGCTTTGTTAGCTAGCTGGCTATCCAACACTTGAACTCAAATCAAGGTACGCTTTTGGTTTTATTCATTAAATGCCCACCAGCCAAACTGCTTGCTGACTCTATACTTTACTGCATGATTATAGAGTGTTTACTAATGTGTTAGTTCTAGTAGCTATATTGACTATGATGTAGGCTGTGTGTAGCGGTGAGCAGTTATGATATGAAGGTTTGGCTTGAAAATGCCTGGTCACAGACAGCTGATGTGTTGTGCATTGAAGTACACAAGCAAAAGGTGAGAGGTGGAGAGCGCATAGATGCAAGAAGGAACTGTACTACGAGCAAAGGCATCATGCTCTTTGTATGTGGATGCTATGAAAGTCAACTGTGTTTGCGTGTGAACAGGGCAGTGCTTCATTTGTCAAATCGGGAGGAGTCGGAACAAACAGTGAGTGGGGTGACCTGGTGAGCTCCGAGGTACCGGAACAAACAGTGAGTGGGGTGACCTGGTGACCTGGTGAGCTCCGAGGTACCGGAACAAACAGTGAGTGGGGTGACCTGGTGAGCTCCGAGGTACCAGAACACACAGTGAGTGGGGTGACCTGGTGACCTGGTGAGCTCCGAGGTACCAGAACAAACAGTGAGTGGGGTGACCTGGTGAGCTCCGAGGTACCGGAACAAACAGTGAGTGGGGTGACCTGGTGAGCTCCGAGGTACCGGAACAAACAGTGAGTGGGGTGACCTGGTGAGCTCCGAGGTACCAGAACAAACAGTTAGTGGGGTGACCTGGTGAGCTCCAAGGTACCGGAACACACAGTGAGTGGGGTGACCTGGTGAGCTCCGAGGTACCGGAACACACAGTGAGTGGGGTGACCTGGTGAGCTCCGAGGTACCAGAACAAACAGTGAGTGGGGTGACCTGGTGAGCTCCGAGGTACCGGAACACACAGTGAGTGGGGTGACCTGGTGAGCTCCGAGGTACCGGAACACACAGTGAGTGGGGAGACCTGGTGACCTGGAACACACAGTGAGTGGGGTGACCTGGTGAGGTACCAGAACACACAGTGAGTGGGGTGACCTGGTGAGCTCCGAGGTACCAGAACACACAGTGAGTGGGGTGACCTGGAACACACAGTTAGTGGGGTGACCTGGTGACCTGGTGAGCTCCGAGGTACCGGAACACACAGTGAGTGGGGTGACCTGGTGAGGTACCGGAACACACAGTGAGTGGGGTGACCTGGTGAGCTCCGAGGTACCGGAACAAACAGTGAGTGGGGTGACCTGGTGAGCTCCAAGGTACCGGAACAAACAGTGAGTGGGGAGACCTGGTGAGCTCCGAGGTACCGGAACACACAGTGAGTGGGGTGACCTGGTGAGGTACCGGAACAAACAGTGAGTGGGGAGACCTGGTGAGGTACCGGAACAAACAGTGAGTGGGGTGACCTGGTGAGCTCCAAGGTACCGGAACACACAGTGAGTGGGGTGACCTGGTGAGGTACCGGAACAAACAGTGAGTGGGGTGACCTGGTGAGGTACCGGAACACACAGTGAGTGGGGTGACCTGGTGACCTGGTGAGCTCCGAGGTACCAGAACACACAGTGAGTGGGGTGACCTGGTGAGCTCCGAGGTACCAGAACACACAGTGAGTGGGGTGACCTGGTGACCTGGAACACACAGTGAGTGGGGTGACCTGGTGAGCTCCGAGGTACCGGAACACACAGTGAGTGGGGTGACCTGGAACACACAGTTAGTGGGGTGACCTGGTGACCTGGTGAGCTCCGAGGTACCAGAACACACAGTGAGTGGGGTGACCTGGTGAGCTCCGAGGTACCAGAACACACAGTGAGTGGGGTGACCTGGTGACCTGGTGAGCTCCGAGGTACCAGAACAAACAGTGAGTGGGGTGACCTGGTGAGCTCCGAGGTACCGGAACAAACAGTGAGTGGGGTGACCTGGTGAGCTCCGAGGTACCGGAACAAACAGTGAGTGGGGTGACCTGGTGAGCTCCGAGGTACCAGAACAAACAGTGAGTGGGGTAACCTGGTGAGCTCCGAGGTACCAGAACAAACAGTGAGTGGGGTGACCTGGTGAGCTCCGAGGTACCGGAACAAACAGTGAGTGGGGTGACCTGGTGAGCTCCGAGGTACCAGAACAAACAGTTAGTGGGGTGACCTGGTGAGCTCCAAGGTACCGGAACACACAGTGAGTGGGGTGACCTGGTGAGCTCCAAGGTACCGGAACACACAGTGAGTGGGGTGACCTGGTGAGCTCCGAGGTACCAGAACAAACAGTTAGTGGGGTGACCTGGTGACCTGGTGAGCTCCGAGGTACCAGAACAAACAGTGAGTGGGGTGACCTGGTGAGGTACCGGAACAAACAGTGAGTGGGGTGACCTGGTGAGCTCCGAGGTACCGGAACACACAGTGAGTGGGGTGACCTGGTGAGCTCCGAGGTACCGGAACAAACAGTGAGTGGGGTGACCTGGTGAGCTCCGAGGTACCGGAACACACAGTGAGTGGGGTGACCTGGTGAGCTCCGAGGTACCAGAACACACAGTGAGTGGGGTGACCTGGTGACCTGGTGAGCTCCGAGGTACCGGAACAAACAGTGAGTGGGGTGACCTGGTGAGCTCCGAGGTACCGGAACACACAGTGAGTGGGGTGACCTGGTGAGCTCCGAGGTACCGGAACACACAGTGAGTGGGGAGACCTGGTGACCTGGAACACACAGTGAGTGGGGTGACCTGGTGAGGTACCAGAACACACAGTGAGTGGGGTGACCTGGTGAGCTCCGAGGTACCAGAACACACAGTGAGTGGGGTGAACTGGAACACACAGTGAGTGGGGTGACCTGGAACACACAGTTAGTGGGGTGACCTGGTGACCTGGTGAGCTCCGAGGTACCGGAACACACAGTGAGTGGGGTGACCTGGTGAGCTCCAAGGTACCGGAACAAACAGTGAGTGGGGTGACCTGGTGAGCTCCAAGGTACCGGAACAAACAGTGAGTGGGGTGACCTGGTGAGCTCCAAGGTACCGGAACACACAGTGAGTGGGGTGACCTGGTGAGGTACCGGAACAAACAGTGAGTGGGGTGACCTGGTGAGGTACCGGAACACACAGTGAGTGGGGTGACCTGGTGACCTGGTGAGCTCCGAGGTACCAGAACACACAGTGAGTGGGGTGACCTGGTGAGCTCCGAGGTACCAGAACACACAGTGAGTGGGGTGACCTGGTGACCTGGAACACACAGTGAGTGGGGTGACCTGGTGAGCTCCGAGGTACCGGAACACACAGTGAGTGGGGTGACCTGGAACACACAGTTAGTGGGGTGACCTGGTGACCTGGTGAGCTCCGAGGTACCAGAACACACAGTGAGTGGGGTGACCTGGTGAGGTACCAGAACACATTCCCCATTTTCATGCCACAAGAAGTACTGGATCCGGCCAAATAGGTTCCGGACCAAAAACAGTCCAAAACAGAGAGCTGTCGGATCCTGTTCCGGAAGGTTCCGGCTCAAATTAAATCACTGGATCATTATGCTGAATCTTTTCTTTTTTCCCTCCCCAATTTCCTGGTATCCAATTGGTAGTTACAGTATTGTCTCATCGCTGCAACTCCCGTACGGACTCAGGAGAGGCGAAGGTCGAGAGCCGTGCGTCCTCCGAAACACAACCCATCCAAGCCGCACTGCTTCTTGACACAACGCCCACTTAACCCGGAAGCCAGACGCACCAATGTGTCGGAGGAAACACCTTACACCTGGCAACCATGTCAGCGTGCACTGTGCCCGGCCCGCCACAGGAGTCGCTAGAGCACGATGGGATAAGGGCATCCCTGCCGGCCAAACCCTCCCCTAATCTGGACGACTCTGGGCCAAATTGCGCACCCCCATGGGTCTCCCAGTTGCGGCCGGCTGCGACAGAGCCTGGACTCGAACCCAGAATCTCTAGTGGCACAGCTAGCACTGCAATGCAGACCATTGTGCCACACGGGAGGCTCATTCCGCTGAAAAACGTTGATTAAACGGAAGCAAACAGACTGAAACGGGGATGAACATACCTGACTTTGTCCAATAGTAACTCTCGTTTGTAACTGTTGGATGATTACACCCAGCTAGACGCAAGGAGGTATTGAATATGTCACTGTCTGTCACCTTGATTACTCAAATGTTTCTCTCAACCTGTGCACCTACGTTGTAAACTTGAATTCATAGGCAACCTCATGATAGGCTGGGTTGCAGCAACCTCATGATGGGTATAGGCTGGGTTGCAGCAACCTCATGATAGGCTGGGTTGCAGCAACCTCATGATGGGTATAGGCTGGGTTGCAGCAACCTCATGATAGGCTGGGTTGCAGCAACCTCATGATGGGTATAGGCTGGGTTGCAGCAACCTCATGATGGGTATAGGCTGGGTTGCAGCAACCTCATGATGGGTATAGGCTGGGTTGCAGCAACCTCATGATGGGTACAGGCTGGGTTGCAGCAACCTCATGATGGGTACAGGCTGGGTTGCAGCAACCTCGTGATGGGTATAGGCTGGGTTGCAGCAACCTCATGATGGGTATAGGCTGGGTTGCAGCAACCTCGTGATGGGTATAGGCTGGGTTGCAGCAACCTCATGATGGGTATAGGCTGGGTTGCAGCAACCTCATGATGGGTATAGGCTGGGTTGCAGCAACCTCATGATGGGTATAGGCTGGGTTGCAGCAACCTCATGATGGGTACAGGCTGGGTTGCAGCAACCTCGTGATGGGTATAGGCTGGGTTGCAGCAACCTCGTGATGGGTATAGGCCGGGTTGCAGCAACCTCGTGATGGGTATAGGCTGGGTTGCAGCAACCTCATGATGGGTATAGGCTGGGTTGCAGCAACCTCGTGATGGGTATAGGCTGGGTTGCAGCAACCTCGTGATGGGTATAGGCTGGGTTGCAGCAACCTCGTGATGGGTATAGGCTGGGTTGCAGCAACCTCGTGATGAGTATAGGCTGGGTTGCAGCAACCTCGTGATGGGTATAGGCTGGGTTGCAGCAACCTCATGATGGGTATAGGCTGGGTTGCAGCAACCTCGTGATGAGTATAGGCTGGGTTGCAGCAACCTCGTGATGGGTATAGGCTGGGTTGCAGCAACCTCGTGATGGGTATAGGCTGGGTTGCAGCAACCTCATGATGGGTATAGGCTGGGTTGCAGCAACCTCATGATGGGTATAGGCTGGGTTGCAGCAACCTCATGATGGGTATAGGCTGGGTTGCAGCAACCTCGTGATGGGTATAGGCTGGGTTGCAGCAACCTCGTGATGGGTACAGGCTGGGTTGCAGCAACCTCGTGATGGGTACAGGCTGGGTTGCAGCAACCTCATGATGGGTATAGGCTGGGTTGCAGCAACCTCATGATGGGTATAGGCTGGGTTGCAGCAACCTCGTGATGGGTATAGGCTGGGTTGCAGCAACCTCGTGATGGGTATAGGCTGGGTTGCAGCAACCTCGTGATGGGTATAGGCTGGGTTGCAGCAACCTCATGATGGGTATAGGCTGGGTTGCAGCAACCTCATGATGGGTATAGGCTGGGTTGCAGCAACCTCATGATGGGTATAGGCTGGGTTGCAGCAACCTCATGATGGGTATAGGCTGGGTTGCAGCAACCTCATGATGGGTATAGGCTGGGTTGCAGCAACCTCATGATGGGTATAGGCTGGGTTGCAGCAACCTCGTGATGGGTACAGGCTGGGTTGCAGCAACCTCGTGATGGGTATAGGCTGGGTTGCAGCAACCTCGTGATGGGTACAGGCTGGGTTGCAGCAACCTCGTGATGGGTATAGGCTGGGTTGCAGCAACCTCATGATGGGTATAGGCTGGGTTGCAGCAACCTCATGATGGGTATAGGCTGGGTTGCAGCAACCTCATGATGGGTTTAGGCTGGGTTGCAGCAACCTCATGATGGGTTTAGGCTGGGTTGCAGCAACCTCATGATGGGTATAGGCTGGGTTGCAGCAACCTCATGATGGGTATAGGCTGGGTTGCAGCAACCTCATGATGGGTTTAGGCTGGGTTGCAGCAACCTCATGATGGGTTTAGGCTGGGTTGCAGCAACCTCATGATGGGTATAGGCTGGGTTGCAGCAACCTCGTGATGGGTATAGGCTGGGTTGCAGCAACCTCGTGATGGGTATAGGCTGGGTTGCAGCAACCTCATGATGGGTATAGGCTGGGTTGCAGCAACCTCGTGATGGGTTTAGGCTGGGTTGCAGCAACCTCATGATGGTTATAGGCTGGGTTGCAGCAACCTCATGATGGGTTTAGGCTGGGTTGCAGCAACCTCATGATGGGTATAGGGAACATTTGACTATCACGTACAGTGCCTTCGGAAAGAATTCAGACCCCTTGACTTTTTCCACATTTTGTTAGGTTACAGCCTTATTCTAAAATTTATTCAATTGTTTTTTTCCCCTCATCAATCTACATACAATACCCCATAATGACAAAGCAAAAACAGTTTTTTTTAAATGTTTGCTAATTTATTAAAAATAAAAAACAGAAATATCACATTTACATAAGTATTCAGACCCTTTGCAAGAGTACTTTGTTGAAGCACCTTTGGCAGCGATTACAGCGTTGAGTCTTCTTGTGTATGACGCTACAATTGATTTATTTTACCTTTATTTAACTAGGCAAATCAGTTAAGAATAAATTCTTATTTTCAATGACGGCCTAGGAACAGTGGGTTAACTGCCTTGTTCAGGGGCAGAATGACAGATTTTTACATTGTCAGCTCAGGGATTCGATCTTACTAGTTCAACGCTCTAACCACTAGGCTACCTGCAAGCTCGGCACACCTGTATTCGGGGAGTTTCTCCCAATCTTTGCAGATCCTCTCAATATCGATCAGGTTGGATGGGGAGCGTTGCTGCACAGCTATTATCAGGTCTCTCCAGAGATGTTCGATCGGGTTCAAGTCCAGGCTCTGGCTGGGTCACTCAAGGACATTCAGAGACTTGTCCCGAAACCACTTCTGTATTGTCTGGCTATGTGCTTAGGGTCGTTGTCCTGTTGGAAGGTGAACCTCCTCCCCAGTCTGAGGTCCTGAGCGCTCTGGAGAAGGTTTTCATCAAGGATCTCTCCATACTTTGCTCCATTGGTCTTTGCCTCAATCCTGACTAGTCTCACCGTATGGATGGTGCCAGGTTCTCCACACGTAACACTTGGCATTCAGGCCAAAGAGTTCAATATTGGTTTCATCAGACCCGAGAATCTTGTTTCTCATGGTCTGAGTCTTTAGGTGCCTTTTGGCAAACTCCAAGCGGGCTGTTGAGTGCCTTTTACTGAGGAGTGGCTTCCGTCTGACCACTCTACCATAAAGGCCTGATTGGTGGAGTGCTGCAGAGATGGTTGTCCTTCTGGAAGTTTCTCCCATCTCCACAGAGGAACTCTGGAGCTCTGTCAGAGTGACCATCAACTTCTTGATCCCTGACCTCCCTGACCAAGGCCCTCCTCCCCGATTTCTTAGTTTCGCCGGGCAGCCAGCTCTAGGAAGAGTCTTGGTGGTTCCAAACTTCTTCCATTTAAGAATGGAAACACAAACACCAAATCTACAACCACCTAAAAGGAAGTGATTCCCAAACCTTCCATAACAAAGCTATCACATACAGAGAAATTAACCTGGAGAAGAGTCCCCTAAGCAATCTGGTCCTGGTGCTCTGTTCACAAACAGACCCCACAGAGCCCCAGGAGAGCAACACAATTAGACCCAACCATCGAGAGGAGAGCAAGGAAATCTGAAGCCTTCAACAGGTCCTTTGTGCACAGCTGTGCTTCTCTCTCTCTCTCTCTCTCTCTCTCTCTCTCTCTCTCTCTCTCTCTCTCTCTCTCTCTCTCTCTCTCTCTCTCTCTCTCTCTCTCTCTCTCTCTCTCTCTCTCTCTCTCTCTCTCTCTCTCTCTCTCTCTCTCTCTCTCTCGTCCATATCTATCTCTCTCTCTCTCCTGTCTCTCTCTCTGGTCCATATCTCTCTCGCTCTTCTCTCTCTCTCTCTGGTCCATATCTCTCTCTCTCTCTCTCTCTCTCTCTCTGGTCAATATCACTCTCTCTTCTGTATCTCTGTCTCTCTCTCTCTCTGGTCCATATCTCTCTCTCTCTTCTGTATCTCTCTCTCTCGCTCTTCTGTCTCTCTCTCTCTGGTCCATATCACTCTCTCTTCTGTCTCTCTCTCTGGTCAATATCACTCTCTCTTCTGTCTCTCTCTCTCTGGTCCATATCACTCTCTTCCATTTCTCCAAGGCATCAGCTAAATATGGCCTGGTCCGTCTCACAATGCTTCCACATTACCAAACTAACCTTCATGACCCTCAGCTCAGATGATGTCATGGCACAAACATGTTGCGGAGACAGAGAGAAGGAAGGACATTAGAGAAAGAGGAAAGATTGAGAGAATACTTAAAGGACAGAAAGCGAGAGATTAGGAGAGACATTAGGAGAAAGTCAGGAGAGAGACAGTAGGAGAGAGATTAGGAGAGAAACAGTAGGAGAGAGATTAGGAGAGAGACAGTAGGAGAGAGATTAGGAGAGAGACAGTAGGAGAGAGACAGTAGAAGAGAGACAGTAGGAGAGAGACAGTAGAAGAGAGACAGTAGGAGAGAGATTAGGAGAGAGACAGTAGGAGAGAGATTAGAGAGAGACAGTAGGAGAGAGATTAGGAGAGAGACAGTAGGAGAGAGATTAGGAGAGAAACAGTAGGAGAGATTAGGAGAGAGATTAGGAGAGAGACAGTAGGAGAGAGACAGTAGGAGAGAGATTAGGAGAGAGACAGTAGGAGAGAGATTAGGAGAGAGACAGTAGGAGAGAGATTAGGAGAGAGACAGTAGGAGAGAGATTAGGAGAGAAACAGTAGGAGAGAGATTAGGAGAGAGACAGTAGGAGAGAGATTAGGAGAGAGACAGTAGGAGAGAGATTAGGAGAGAAACAGTAGGAGAGAGATTAGGAGAGAGACAGTAGGAGAGAGATTAGAGAGAGACAGTAGGAGAGAGATTAGGAGAGAGACAGTAGGAGAGAGATTAGGAGAGAAACAGTAGGAGAGATTAGGAGAGAGATTAGGAGAGAGACAGTAGGAGAGATTAGGAGAGATTAGGAGAGAGACAGTAGGAGAGAGATTAGGAGAGAAACAGTAGGAGAGAGATTAGGAGAGAAACAGTAGGAGAGAGATTAGGAGAGAGACAGTAGGAGAGAGATTAGGAGAGAAACAGTAGGAGAGAGATTAGGAGAGAGACAGTAGGAGAGAGATTAGGAGAGAGACAGTAGGAGAGAGATTAGGAGAGAAACAGTAGGAGAGAGATTAGAGAGAAACAGTAGGAGAGAGATTAGGAGAGAGACAGTAGGAGAGAGATTAGGAGAGAGACAGTAGGAGAGAGACAGTAGGAGAGAGACAGTAGGAGAGAGACAGTAGGAGAGAGACAGTAGGAGAGAGACAGTAGGAGAGAGACAGTAGGAGAGAGATTAGAGAGAGACAGTAGGAGAGAGATTAGGAGAGAAACAGTAGGAGAGAGATTAGGAGAGAGACAGTAGGAGAGAGATTAGGAGAGAGACAGTAGGAGAGAGACAGTAGAAGAGAGACAGTAGGAGAGAGACAGTAGGAGAGAGATTAGGAGAGAGACAGTAGGAGAGAGATTAGAGAGAGACAGTAGGAGAGAGATTAGGAGAGAAACAGTAGGAGAGATTAGGAGAGAGATTAGGGAGAGACAGGGAGCAGCAAAGGGTGAGGCCCTGTATAGAGGGGGTTACTAAAGGTTACTCCCAGGTTGTATAGTCAGTACATATGAAATGTAGCAAATCTAATGTTGGATGACAGGTGTCTGATAGGAGGCTGATAGTATTATCTCCTATGTCTTGACACAGAAAGGAAAGACTCTTCCTAAAGGAGCAGGAAACACCTCCCAGTAGCTCCATTGTGAGGTAGAAACACACACACACACACACACACACACACACACACACACACACACACACACACACACACACACACACACACACACACACACACACACACACACACACACACACACACACACACACACACACACACACACACACACACACACACAGTGGCTGCTTGCAGCACTTAAACGATGTTTATAACAACTTCCTGTTAGCAGCAGGCTAAAATAGTTCAGCAGGAAATCAGGAAGAAACTAAGCAGAGCAAAATCTCAACACAACAAGTGGCAGAATTTAACCTTTATTTAACAAGACAAGTCAGTTAAGAACAAATTCTTATTTACAATTAAAGAGCCATATTCTCAAAAGTCTCTTCATTCAAAGACTCAATCATGGACACTCTTATAATATAATAATATAATAATAATAATATACTCTTACTGACAGTTGTGGCTGCTTTGCGTGATGTATTGTTGTCTCTACCTTCTTGTCCTTTGTGTTGTTGTCTGTGATGTATTGTTGTCTCTACCTTCTTGTCCTTTGTGCTGTTGTCTGTGATGTATTGTTGTCTCTACCTTCTTGCCCTTTGTGCTGTTGTCTGTGATGTATTGTTGTCTCTACCTTCTTGTCCTTTGTGCTGTTGTCTGTGATGTATTGTTGTCTCTACCTTCTTGTCCTTTGTGCTGTTGTCTGTGATGTATTGTTGTCTCTACCTTCTTGTCCTTTGTGCTGTTGTCTGTGATGTATTGTTGTCTCTACCTTCTTGTCCTTTGTGCTGTTGTCTGTGATGTATTGTTGTCTCTACCTTCTTGTCCTTTGTGCTGTTGTCTGTGATGTATTGTTGTCTCTACCTTCTTGTCCTTTGTGTTGTTGTCTGTGATGTATTGTTGTCTACCTTCTTGTCCTTTGTGCTGTTGTCTGTGATGTATTGTTGTCTCTACCTTCTTGTCCTTTGTGCTGTTGTCTGTGATATATTGTTGTCTCTTCCTTCTTGTCCTTTGTGCTGTTGTCTGTGATGTAATGTTGTCTCTACCTTCTTGTCCTTTGTGCTGTTGTCTGTGGTGTATTGTTGTCTACCTTCTTGTCCTTTGTGCTGTTGTCTGTGATGTATTGTTGTCTACCTTCTTGTCCTTTGTGCTGTTGTCTGTGATGTATTGTTGTCTACCTTCTTGTCCTTTGTGCTGTTGTCTGTGATGTATTGTTGTCTACCTTCTTGTCCTTTGTGCTGTTGTCTGTGATGTATTGTTGTCTACCTTCTTGTCCTTTGTGCTGTTGTCTGTGATGTATTGTTGTCTCTACCTTCTTGTCCTTTGTGCTGTTGTCTGTGATGTATTGTTGTCTCTACCTTCTTGCCCTTTGTGCTGTTGTCTGTGATGTATTGTTGTCTCTACCTTCTTGTCCTTTGTGCTGTTGTCTGTGATGTATTGTTGTCTACCTTCTTGTCCTTTGTGCTGTTGTCTGTGATGTATTGTTGTCTACCTTCTTGTCCTTTGTGCTGTTGTCTGTGATGTATTGTTGTCTCTACCTTCTTGTCCTTTGTGCTGTTATCTGTGATGTATTGTTGTCTACCTTCTTGTCCTTTGTGCTGTTGTCTGTGATG
Source organism: Oncorhynchus keta (assembly GCF_023373465.1). Classification (NCBI taxonomy): domain Eukaryota; kingdom Metazoa; phylum Chordata; class Actinopteri; order Salmoniformes; family Salmonidae; genus Oncorhynchus; species Oncorhynchus keta. The sequence goes on from NC_068444.1 coordinate 466,899, forward strand.
TATTGTTGTCTCTTCCTTCTTGTCCTTTGTGCTGTTGTCTGTGATGTATTGTTGTCTCTACCTTCTTGTCCTTTGTGCTGTTGTCTGTGATGTATTGTTGTCTACCTTCTTGTCCTTTGTGTTGTTGTCTGTGATGTATTGTTGTCTCTACCTTCTTGTCCTTTGTGCTGTTGTCTGTGATGTATTGTTGTCTCTTCCTTCTTGTACTTTGTGCTGTTGTCTGTGATGTATTGTTGTCTCTACCTTCTTGTCCTTTGTGCTGTTGTCTGTGATGTATTGTTGTCTACCTTCTTGTCCTTTGTGCTGTTGTCTGTGATGTATTGTTGTCTACCTTCTTGTCCTTTGTGTTGTTGTCTGTGATGTATTGTTGTCTCTACCTTCTTGTCCTTTGTGCTGTTGTCTGTGATGTATTGTTGTCTACCTTCTTGTCCTTTGTGTTGTTGTCTGTGATGTATTGTTGTCTCTACCTTCTTGTCCTTTGTGCTGTTGTCTGTGATGTATTGTTGTCTCTACCTTCTTGCCCTTTGTGCTGTTGTCTGTGATGTATTGTTGTCTCTACCTTCTTGTCCTTTGTGCTGTTGTCTGTGATGTATTGTTGTCTCTTCCTTCTTGTCCTTTGTGCTGTTGTCTGTGATGTATTGTTGTCTCTACCTTCTTGTCCTTTGTGCTGTTGTCTGTGATGTATTGTTGTCTCTACCTTCTTGTCCTTTGTGCTGTTGTCTGTGATGTATTGTTGTCTACCTTCTTGTCCTTTGTGCTGTTGTCTGTGATGTATTGTTGTCTCTTCCTTCTTGTCCTTTGTGCTGTTGTCTGTGATGCATTGTTGTCTCTACCTTCTTGCCCTTTGTGCTGTTGTCTGTGATGTATTGTTGTCTCTACCTTCTTGTCCTTTGTGCTGTTGTCTGTGATGTATTGTTGTCTCTACCTTCTTGTCCTTTGTGTTGTTGTCTGTGATGTATTGTTGTCTACCTTCTTGTCCTTTGTGCTGTTGTCTGTGATGTATTGTTGTCTCTACCTTCTTGTCCTTTGTGCTGTTGTCTGTGATATATTGTTGTCTCTTCCTTCTTGTCCTTTGTGCTGTTGTCTGTGATGTAATGTTGTCTCTACCTTCTTGTCCTTTGTGCTGTTGTCTGTGGTGTATTGTTGTCTACCTTCTTGTCCTTTGTGCTGTTGTCTGTGATGTATTGTTGTCTACCTTCTTGTCCTTTGTGCTGTTGTCTGTGATGTATTGTTGTCTACCTTCTTGTCCTTTGTGCTGTTGTCTGTGATGTATTGTTGTCTACCTTCTTGTCCTTTGTGCTGTTGTCTGTGATGTATTGTTGTCTACCTTCTTGTCCTTTGTGCTGTTGTCTGTGATGTATTGTTGTCTCTACCTTCTTGTCCTTTGTGCTGTTGTCTGTGATGTATTGTTGTCTCTACCTTCTTGCCCTTTGTGCTGTTGTCTGTGATGTATTGTTGTCTCTACCTTCTTGTCCTTTGTGCTGTTGTCTGTGATGTATTGTTGTCTACCTTCTTGTCCTTTGTGCTGTTGTCTGTGATGTATTGTTGTCTACCTTCTTGTCCTTTGTGCTGTTGTCTGTGATGTATTGTTGTCTCTACCTTCTTGTCCTTTGTGCTGTTATCTGTGATGTATTGTTGTCTACCTTCTTGTCCTTTGTGCTGTTGTCTGTGATGTATTGTTGTCTCTTCCTTCTTGTCCTTTGTGCTGTTGTCTGTGATGTATTGTTGTCTCTACCTTCTTGTCCTTTGTGCTGTTGTCTGTGATGTATTGTTGTCTACCTTCTTGTCCTTTGTGTTGTTGTCTGTGATGTATTGTTGTCTCTACCTTCTTGTCCTTTGTGCTGTTGTCTGTGATGTATTGTTGTCTCTTCCTTCTTGTACTTTGTGCTGTTGTCTGTGATGTATTGTTGTCTCTACCTTCTTGTCCTTTGTGCTGTTGTCTGTGATGTATTGTTGTCTACCTTCTTGTCCTTTGTGCTGTTGTCTGTGATGTATTGTTGTCTACCTTCTTGTCCTTTGTGCTGTTGTCTGTGATGTATTGTTGTCTACCTTCTTGTCCTTTGTGTTGTTGTCTGTGATGTATTGTTGTCTCTACCTTCTTGTCCTTTGTGCTGTTGTCTGTGATGTATTGTTGTCTCTACCTTCTTGTCCTTTGTGCTGTTGTCTGTGATGTATTGTTGTCTCTACCTTCTTGCCCTTTGTGCTGTTGTCTGTGATGTATTGTTGTCTCTACCTTCTTGTCCTTTGTGCTGTTGTCTGTGATGTATTGTTGTCTACCTTCTTGTCCTTTGTGCTGTTGTCTGTGATGTATTGTTGTCTACCTTCTTGTCCTTTGTGCTGTTGTCTGTGATGTATTGTTGTCTCTACCTTCTTGTCCTTTGTGCTGTTATCTGTGATGTATTGTTGTCTACCTTCTTGTCCTTTGTGCTGTTGTCTGTGATGTATTGTTGTCTCTTCCTTCTTGTCCTTTGTGCTGTTGTCTGTGATGTATTGTTGTCTCTACCTTCTTGTCTGTGATGTATTTTGTGCTGTTGTCTGTGATGTATTGTTGTCTACCTTCTTGTCCTTTGTGTTGTTGTCTGTGATGTATTGTTGTCTCTACCTTCTTGTCCTTTGTGCTGTTGTCTGTGATGTATTGTTGTCTCTTCCTTCTTGTCCTTTGTGCTGTTGTCTGTGATGTATTGTTGTCTCTACCTTCTTGTCCTTTGTGCTGTTGTCTGTGATGTATTGTTGTCTACCTTCTTGTCCTTTGTGCTGTTGTCTGTGATGTATTGTTGTCTACCTTCTTGTCCTTTGTGCTGTTGTCTGTGATGTATTGTTGTCTACCTTCTTGTCCTTTGTGTTGTTGTCTGTGATGTATTGTTGTCTCTACCTTCTTGTCCTTTGTGCTGTTGTCTGTGATGTATTGTTGTCTACCTTCTTGTCCTTTGTGTTGTTGTCTGTGATGTATTGTTGTCTCTACCTTCTTGTCCTTTGTGCTGTTGTCTGTGATGTATTGTTGTCTCTACCTTCTTGCCCTTTGTGCTGTTGTCTGTGATGTATTGTTGTCTCTACCTTCTTGTCCTTTGTGCTGTTGTCTGTGATGTATTGTTGTCTCTTCCTTCTTGTCCTTTGTGCTGTTGTCTGTGATGTATTGTTGTCTCTACCTTCTTGTCCTTTGTGCTGTTGTCTGTGATGTATTGTTGTCTCTACCTTCTTGTCCTTTGTGCTGTTGTCTGTGATGTATTGTTTGTCTACCTTCTTGTCCTTTGTGCTGTTGTCTGTGATGTATTGTTGTCTCTTCCTTCTTGTCCTTTGTGCTGTTGTCTGTGATGCATTGTTGTCTCTACCTTCTTGCCCTTTGTGCTGTTGTCTGTGATGTATTGTTGTCTCTACCTTCTTGTCCTTTGTGCTGTTGTCTGTGATGTATTGTTGTCTCTACCTTCTTGTCCTTTGTGTTGTTGTCTGTGATGTATTGTTGTCTACCTTCTTGTCCTTTGTGCTGTTGTCTGTGATGTATTGTTGTCTCTACCTTCTTGTCCTTTGTGCTGTTGTCTGTGATATATTGTTGTCTCTTCCTTCTTGTCCTTTGTGCTGTTGTCTGTGATGTAATGTTGTCTCTACCTTCTTGTCCTTTGTGCTGTTGTCTGTGGTGTATTGTTGTCTACCTTCTTGTCCTTTGTGCTGTTGTCTGTGATGTATTGTTGTCTACCTTCTTGTCCTTTGTGCTGTTGTCTGTGGTGTATTGTTGTCTACCTTCTTGTCCTTTGTGCTGTTGTCTGTGATGTATTGTTGTGTCTACCTTCTTGTCCTTTGTGCTGTTGTCTGTGATGTATTGTTGTCTACCTTCTTGTCCTTTGTGCTGTTGTCTGTGATGTATTGTTGTCTACCTTCTTGTCCTTTGTGCTGTTGTCTGTGATGTATTGTTGTCTCTACCTTCTTGTCCTTTTTGTGTCTGTGATGTATTGTTGTCTCTACCTTCTTGTCCTTTGTGCTGTTGTCTGTGATGTATTGTTGTCTCTACCTTCTTGTCCTTTGTGCTGTTGTCTGTGATGTATTGTTGTCTCTACCTTCTTGTCCTTTGTGCTGTTGTCTGTGATGTATTGTTGTCTACCTTCTTGTCCTTTGTGCTGTTGTCTGTGATGTATTGTTGTGTCTACCTTCTTGTCCTTTGTGCTGTTGTCTGTGATGTATTGTTGTCTCTACCTTCTTGTCCTTTGTGCTGTTGTCTGTGATGTACCTTCTTGTCCTTTGTTGTTGTCTACCTTCTTGTCCTTTGTGCTGTTGTCTGTGATGTATTGTTGTCTCTGTCCCTGTCTTGTCCTTTGTGCTGTTGTCTGTGATGTATTGTTGTCTCTACCTTCTTGTCCTTTGTGCTGTTGTCTGTGATGTATTGTTGTCTACCTTCTTGTCCTTTGTGTTGTTGTCTGTGATGTATTGTTGTCTCTACCTTCTTGTCCTTTGTGCTGTTGTCTGTGATGTATTGTTGTCTCTTCCTTCTTGTCCTTTGTGCTGTTGTCTGTGATGTATTGTTGTCTCTCTCCCTTCTTGTCCTTTGTGCTGTTGTCTGTGATGTATTGTTGTCTACCTTCTTGTCCTTTGTGCTGTTGTCTGTGATGTATTGTTGTCTACCTTCTTGTCCTTTGTGCTGTTGTCTGTGATGTATTGTTGTCTACCTTCTTGTCCTTTGTGTTGTTGTCTGTGATGTATTGTTGTCTCTACCTTCTTGTCCTTTGTGCTGTTGTCTGTGATGTATTGTTGTCTACCTTCTTGTCCTTTGTGCTGTTGTCTGTGATGTATTGTTGTCTCTACCTTCTTGTCCTTTGTGCTGTTGTCTGTGATGTATTGTTGTCTCTACCTTCTTGTCCTTTGTGCTGTTGTCTGTGATGTATTGTTGTCTCTACCTTCTTGTCCTTTGTGCTGTTGTCTGTGATGTATTGTTGTCTCTTCCTTCTTGTCCTTTGTGCTGTTGTCTGTGATGTATTGTTGTCTCTACCTTCTTGTCCTTTGTGCTGTTGTCTGTGATGTATTGTTGTCTCTACCTTCTTGTCCTTTGTGCTGTTGTCTGTGATGTATTGTTGTCTACCTTCTTGTCCTTTGTGCTGTTGTCTGTGATGTATTGTTGTCTCTACCTTCTTGTCCTTTGTGCTGTTGTCTGTGATGTATTGTTGTCTCTACCTTCTTGTCCTTTGTGCTGTTGTCTGTGATGTATTGTTGTCTCTACCTTCTTGTCCTTTGTGCTGTTGTCTGTGATGTATTGTTGTCTCTACCTTCTTGTCCTTTGTGCTGTTGTCTGTGATGTATTGTTGTCTACCTTCTTGTCCTTTGTGCTGTTGTCTGTGATGTATTGTTGTCTACCTTCTTGTCCTTTGTGTTGTTGTCTGTGATGTATTGTTGTCTCTACCTTCTTGTCCTTTGTGCTGTTGTCTGTGATGTATTGTTGTCTACCTTCTTGTCCTTTGTGCTGTTGTCTGTGATGTATTGTTGTCTCTACCTTCTTGTCCTTTGTGCTGTTGTCTGTGATGTATTGTTGTTCTACCTTCTTGTCCTTTGTGCTGTTGTCTGTGATGTATTGTTGTCTACCTTCTTGTCCTTTGTGCTGTTGTCTGTGATGTATTGTTGTCTCTACCTTCTTGTCCTTTGTGCTGTTGTCTGTGATGTATTGTTGTCTCTACCTTCTTGTCCTTTGTGCTGTTGTCTGTGATGTATTGTTGTCTGTGATGTATTGTTGTCTACCTTCTTGTCCTTTGTGCTGTTGTCTGTGATGTATTGTTGTCTCTTCCTTCTTGTCCTTTGTGCTGTTGTCTGTGATGTATTGTTGTCTCTACCTTCTTGTCCTTTGTGCTGTTGTCTGTGATGTATTGTTGTCTCTACCTTCTTGTCCTTTGTGCTGTTGTCTGTGATGTATTGTTGTCTCTACCTTCTTGTCCTTTGTGCTGTTGTCTGTGATGTATTGTTGTCTCTACCTTCTTGTCCTTTGTGCTGTTGTCTGTGATGTATTGTTGTCTCTTCCTTCTTGTCCTTTGTGCTGTTGTCTGTGATGTATTGTTGTCTCTTACCTTCTTGTCCTTTGTGCTGTTGTCTGTGATGTATTGTTGTCTCTACCTTCTTGTCCTTTGTGCTGTTGTCTGTGATGTATTGTTGTCTCTTCCTTCTTGTCCTTTGTGCTGTTGTCTGTGATGTATTGTTGTCTCTTCCTTCTTGTCCTTTGTGCTGTTGTCTGTGATGTATTGTTGTCTACCTTCTTGTCCTTTGTGCTGTTGTCTGTGATGTCTTGTTGTCTCTACCTTCTTGTCCTTTGTGCTGTTGTCTGTGATGTATTGTTGTCTCTACCTTCTTGTCCTTTGTGCTGTTGTCTGTGATGTATTGTTGTCTCTACCTTCTTGTCCTTTGTGCTGTTGTCTGTGATGTATTGTTGTCTCTTCCTTCTTGTCCTTTGTGCTGTTGTCTGTGATGTATTGTTGTCTCTACCTTCTTGCCCTTTGTGCTGTTGTCTGTGATGTATTGTTGTCTCTACCTTCTTGTCCTTTGTGCTGTTGTCTGTGATGTATTGTTGTCTCTACCTTCTTGTCCTTTGTGCTGTTGTCTGTGATGTATTGTTGTCTCTTCCTTCTTGTCCTTTGTTCTGTTGTCTGTGATGTATTGTTGTCTCTACCTTCTTGTCCTTTGTGCTGTTGTCTGTGATGTATTGTTGTCTCTTCCTTCTTGTCCTTTGTGTTGTTGTCTGTGATGTATTGTTGTCTCTTCCTTCTTGTCCTTTGTGCTGTTGTCTGTGATGTATTGTTGTCTCTACCTTCTTGTCCTTTGTGCTGTTGTCTGTGATGTATTGTTGTCTACCTTCTTGTCCTTTGTGCTGTTGTCTGTGATGTATTGTTGTCTCTACCTTCTTGTCCTTTGTGCTGTTGTCTGTGATGTATTGTTGTCTACCTTCTTGTCCTTTGTGTTGTTGTCTGTGATGTATTGTTGTCTCTACCTTCTTGTCCTTTGTGCTGTTGTCTGTGATGTATTGTTGTCTACCTTCTTGTCCTTTGTGCTGTTGTCTGTGATGTATTGTTGTCTACCTTCTTGTCCTTTGTGCTGTTGTCTGTGATGTATTGTTGTCTACCTTCTTGTCCTTTGTGTTGTTGTCTGTGATGTATTGTTGTCTCTACCTTCTTGTCCTTTGTGCTGTTGTCTGTGATGTATTGTTGTCTACCTTCTTGTCCTTTGTGTTGTTGTCTGTGATGTATTGTTGTCTCTACCTTCTTGTCCTTTGTGCTGTTGTCTGTGATGTATTGTTGTCTCTACCTTCTTGTCCTTTGTGCTGTTGTCTGTGATGTATTGTTGTCTCTACCTTCTTGTCCTTTGTGCTGTTGTCTGTGATGTATTGTTGTCTCTTCCTTCTTGTCCTTTGTGCTGTTGTCTGTGATGTATTGTTGTCTCTACCTTCTTGTCCTTTGTGCTGTTGTCTGTGATGTATTGTTGTCTCTACCTTCTTGTCCTTTGTGCTGTTGTCTGTGATGTATTGTTGTCTACCTTCTTGTCCTTTGTGCTGTTGTCTGTGATGTATTGTCTACCTTCTTGTCCTTTGTGCTCTACCTTCTTGTCCTTTGTGCTGTTGTCTGTGATGTATTGTTGTCTTGTCCTTTGTGCTGTTGTCTCTACCTTCTTGTCCTTTGTGCTGTTGTCTGTGATGTATTGTTGTCTACCTTCTTGTCCTTTGTGCTGTTGTCTGTGATGTATTGTTGTCTACCTTCTTGTCCTTTGTGCTGTTGTCTGTGATGTATTGTTGTCTCTACCTTCTTGTCCTTTGTGCTGTTGTCTGTGATGTATTGTTGTCTCTTCCTTCTTGTCCTTTGTGCTGTTGTCTGTGATGTATTGTTGTCTCTGCCTTCTTGTCCTTTGTGTTGTTGTCTGTGATGTATTGTTGTCTCTACCTTCTTGTCCTTTGTGCTGTTGTCTGTGATGTATTGTTGTCTCTTCCTTCTTGTCCTTTGTGCTGTTGTCTGTGATGTATTGTTGTCTCTACCTTCTTGTCCTTTGTGCTGTTGTCTGTGATGTATTGTTGTCTCTTCCTTCTTGTCCTTTGTGCTGTTGTCTGTGATGTATTGTTGTCTCTACCTTCTTGTCCTTTGTGCTGTTGTCTGTGATGTATTGTTGTCTCTACCTTCTTGTCCTTTGTGCTGTTGTCTGTGATGTATTGTCCTTTTGTCTACCTTCTTGTCCTTTGTGCTGTTGTCTGTGATGTATTGTTGTCTCTTCCTTCTTGTCCTTTGTGCTGTTGTCTGTGATGTATTGTTGTCTCTACCTTCTTGTCCTTTGTGCTGTTGTCTGTGATGTATTGTTGTCTACCTTGTCCTTTGTGCTGTTGTCTGTGATGTATTGTTGTCTACCTTCTTGTCCTTTGTGCTGTTGTCTGTGATGTATTGTTGTCTACCTTCTTGTCCTTTGTGTTGTTGTCTGTGATGTATTGTTGTCTCTACCTTCTTGTCCTTTGTGCTGTTGTCTGTGATGTATTGTTGTCTACCTTCTTGTCCTTTGTGTTGTTGTCTGTGATGTATTGTTGTCTCTACCTTCTTGTCCTTTGTGCTGTTGTCTGATGTATTGTTGTCTCTACCTTCTTGTCCTTTGTGCTGTTGTCTGTGATGTATTGTTGTCTCTACCTTCTTGTCCTTTGTGCTGTTGTCTGTGATGTATTGTTGTCTCTACCTTCTTGTCCTTTGTGCTGTTGTCTGTGATGTATTGTTGTCTCTTCCTTCTTGTCCTTTGTGCTGTTGTCTGTGATGTATTGTTGTCTCTTCCTTCTTGTCCTTTGTGCTGTTGTCTGTGATGTATTGTTGTCTCTACCTTCTTGTCCTTTGTGCTGTTGTCTGTGATGTATTGTTGTCTCTACCTTCTTGTCCTTTGTGCTGTTGTCTGTGATGTATTGTTGTCTACCTTCTTGTCCTTTGTGCTGTTGTCTGTGATGTATTGTTGTCTCTTCCCTTCTTGTCCTTTGTGCTGTTGTCTGTGATGTATTGTTGTCTCTACCTTCTTGTCCTTTGTGCTGTTGTCTGTGATGTATTGTTGTCTCTACCTTCTTGTCCTTTGTGCTGTTGTCTGTGATGTATTGTTGTCTCTACCTTCTTGTCCTTTGTGCTGTTGTCTGTGATGTATTGTTGTCTCTACCTTCTTGTCCTTTGTGCTGTTGTCTGTGATGTATTGTTGTCTACCTTCTTGTCCTTTGTGCTGTTGTCTGTGATGTATTGTTGTCTACCTTCTTGTCCTTTGTGCTGTTGTCTGTGATGTATTGTTGTCTACCTTCTTGTCCTTTGTGTTGTTGTCTGTGATGTATTGTTGTCTCTACCTTCTTGTCCTTTGTGCTGTTGTCTGTGATGTATTGTTGTCTACCTTCTTGTCCTTTGTGTTGTTGTCTGTGATGTATTGTTGTCTCTACCTTCTTGTCCTTTGTGCTGTTGTCTGTGATGTATTGTTGTCTCTACCTTCTTGTCCTTTGTGCTGTTGTCCTTTGTGCTGTTGTCTGTGATGTATTGTTGTCTCTAACTTCTTGTCCTTTGTGTCTGTTGTCTGTGATGTATTGTTGTCTCTTCCTTCTTGTCCTTTGTGCTGTTGTCTGTGATGTATTGTTGTCTCTACCTTCTTGTCCTTTGTGCTGTTGTCTGTGATGTATTGTTGTCTCTACCTTCTTGTCCTTTGTGCTGTTGTCTGTGATGTATTGCTGTTGTCTGTGATGTATTGTTGTCTACCTTCTTGTCCTTTGTGCTGTTGTCTGTGATGTATTGTTGTCTACCTTCTTGTCCTTTGTGCTGTTGTCTGTGATGTATTGTTGTCTCTTCCTTCTTGTCCTTTGTGCTGTTGTCTGTGATGTATTGTTGTCTCTTCCTTCTTGTCCTTTGTGCTGTTGTCTGTGATGTATTGTTGTCTCTACCTTCTTGTCCTATTGTGCTGTCCTTTGTGCTGTTGTGATGTATTGTTGTCTCTACCTTCTTGTCCTTTGTGCTGTTGTCTGTGATGTATTGTTGTCTCTACCTTCTTGTCCTTTGTGCTGTTGTCTGTGATGTATTGTTGTTGTCCTCTGTTGTCTGTGATGTACCTTCTTGTCCTTTGTGCTGTTGTCTGTGATGTATTGTTGTCTTCCTTCTTGTCCTTTGTGCTGTTGTCTGTGATGTATTGTTGTCTCTACCTTCTTGTCCTTTGTGCTGTTGTCTGTGATGTATTGTTGTCTCTTCCTTCTTGTCCTTTGTGCTGTTGTCTGTGATGTATTGTTGTCTCTACCTTCTTGTCCTTTGTGCTGTTGTCTGTGATGTATTGTTGTCTCTACCTTCTTGTCCTTTGTGCTGTTGTCTGTGATGTATTGTTGTCTACCTTCTTGTCCTTTGTGCTGTTGTCTGTGATGTATTGTTGTCTACCTTCTTGTCCTTTGTGCTGTTGTCTGTGATGTATTGTTGTCTACCTTCTTGTCCTTTGTGCTGTTGTCTGTGATGTATTGTTGTTGTCCTTTGTCTACTGTGATGTATTGTTGTTCTTGTCCTTTGTGCTGTTGTCTGTGATGTATTGTTGTCTCTACCTTCTTGTCCTTTGTGCTGTTGTCTGTGATGTATTGTTGTCTACCTTCTTGTCCTTTGTGCTGTTGTCTGTGATGTATTGTTGTCTCTGCCTTCTTGTCCTTTGTGCTGTTGTCTGTGATGTATTGTTGCTGTTGTCTCTACCTTCTTGTCCTTTGTGCTGTTGTCTGTGATGTATTGTTGTCTCTACCTTCTTGTCCTTTGTTGCTGTTGTATTGTTGACCTTCTTGTCCTTTGTGCTGTTGTCTGTGATGTATTGTTGTCTACCTTCTTGTCCTTTGTGCTGTTGTCTGTGATGTATTGTTGTCTCTACCTTCTTGTCCTTTGTGCTGTTGTCTGTGATGTATTGTTGTCTACCTTCTTGTCCTTTGTGCTGTTGTCTGTGATGTATTGTTGTCTCTACCTTCTTGTCCTTTGTGTTGTTGTCTGTGATGTATTGTTGTCTACCTTCTTGTCCTTTGTGCTGTTGTCTGTGATGTATTGTTTCTTGTCTTTGTGTTGTTGTCAGATGTATTGTTGTCTGTCTTGTCCTGTGATGTATTTTGTGCTGTTGTCTGTGATGTATTGTTGTCTACCTTCTTGTCATTTGTGTTGTTGTCTGTGATGTATTGTTGTCTCTACCTTCTTGTCCTTTGTGCTGTTGTCTGTGATGTATTGTTGTCTCTACCTTCTTGTCCTTTGTGCTGTTGTCTGTGATGTATTGTTGTCTCTTCCTTCTTGTCCTTTGTGCTGTTGTCTGTGATGTATTGTTGTCTCTTCCTTCTTGTCCTTTGTGCTGTTGTCTGTGATGTATTGTTGTCTCTACCTTCTTGTCCTTTGTGCTGTTGTCTGTGATGTATTGTTGTCTACCTTCTTGTCCTTTGTGCTGTTGTCTGTGATGTATTGTTGTCTCTTCCTTCTTGTCCTTTGTGTTGTTGTCTGTGATGTATTGTTGTCTACCTTCTTGTCCTTTGTGCTGTTGTCTGTGATGTATTGTTGTCTCTACCTTCTTGTCCTTTGTGCTGTTGTCTGTGATGTATTGTTGTCTCTACCTTCTTGCCCTTTGTGCTGTTGTCTGTGATGTATTGTTGTCTCTACCTTCTTGTCCTTTGTGCTGTTGTCTGTGATGTATTGTTGTCTCTACCTTCTTGTCCTTTGTGCTGTTGTCTGTGATGTATTGTTGTCTACCTTCTTGTCCTTTGTGCTGTTGTCTGTGATGTGTATTGTTGTCTACCTTCTTGTCCTTTGTGCTGTTGTCTGTTATGTATTGTTGTCTACCTTCTTGTCCTTTGTGTTGTTGTCTGTGATTGTTGTACCTTTGTCCTTTGTCTGTTGTCTGACCTTCTTGTCCTTTGTGCTGTTGTCTGTGATGTATTGTTGTCTACCTTCTTGTCCTTTGTGTTGTTGTCTGTGATGTATTGTTGTCTCTACCTTCTTGTCCTTTGTGCTGTTGTCTGTGATGTATTGTTGTCTCTACCTTCTTGTCCTTTGTGCTGTTGTCTGTGATGTATTGTTGTCTACCTTCTTGTCCTTTGTGCTGTTGTCTGTGATGTATTGTTGTCTCTTCCTTCTTGTCCTTTGTGTTGTTGTCTGTGATGTATTGTTGTCTACCTTCTTGTCCTTTGTGCTGTTGTCTGTGATGTATTGTTGTCTACCTTCTTGTCCTTTGTGCTGTTGTCTGTGATGTATTGTTGTCTACCTTCTTGTCATTTGTGTTGTTGTCTGTGATGTATTGTTGTCTCTACCTTCTTGTCCTTTGTGCTGTTGTCTATGATGTATTGTTGTCTCTACCTTCTTGTCCTTTGTGCTGTTGTCTGTGATGTATTGTTGTCTCTTCCTTCTTGTCCTTTGTGCTGTTGTCTGTGATGTATTGTTGTCTCTTCCTTCTTGTCCTTTGTGCTGTTGTCTGTGATGTATTGTTGTCTCTACCTTCTTGTCCTTTGTGCTGCTGTCTGTGATGTATTGTTGTCTACCTTCTTGTCCTTTGTGCTGTTGTCTGTGATGTATTGTTGTCTCTTCCTTCTTGTCCTTTGTGTTGTTGTCTGTGATGTATTGTTGTCTACCTTCTTGTCCTTTGTGCTGTTGTCTGTGATGTATTGTTGTCTCTACCTTCTTGTCCTTTGTGCTGTTGTCTGTGATGTATTGTTGTCTCTACCTTCTTGTCCTTTGTGCTGTTGTCTGTGATGTATTGTTGTCTCTACCTTCTTGTCCTTTGTGCTGTTGTCTGTGATGTATTGTTGTCTCTACCTTCTTGTCCTTTGTGCTGTTGTCTGTGATGTATTGTTGTCTACCTTCTTGTCCTTTGTGCTGTTGTCTGTGATGTATTGTTGTGTTGATGTACCTTCTTGTCCTTTGTGCTGTTGTCTGTTATGTATTGTTGTCTACCTTCTTGTCCTTTGTGTTGTTGTCTGTGATGTATTGTTGTCTCTACCTTCTTGTCCTTTGTGCTGTTGTCTGTGATGTATTGTTGTCTACCTTCTTGTCCTTTGTGTTGTTGTCTGTGATGTATTGTTGTCTCTACCTTCTTGTCCTTTGTGCTGTTGTCTGTGATGTATTGTTGTCTCTTCCTTCTTGTCCTTTGTGCTGTTGTCTGTGATGTATTGTTGTCTCTGCCTTCTTGTCCTTTGTGCTGTTGTCTGTGATGTATTGTTGTCTCTACCTTCTTGTCCTTTGTGCTGTTGTCTGTGATGTATTGTTGTCTCTTCCTTCTTGTCCTTTGTGCTGTTGTCTGTGATGTATTGTTGTCTCTACCTTCTTGTCCTTTGTGCTGTTGTCTGTGATGTATTGTTGTCTCTTCCTTCTTGTCCTTTGTGCTGTTGTCTGTGATGTATTGTTGTCTCTACCTTCTTGTCCTTTGTGCTGTTGTCTGTGATGTATTGTTGTCTCTACCTTCTTGTCCTTTGTGCTGTTGTCTGTGATGTATTGTTGTCTACCTTCTTGTCCTTTGTGCTGTTGTCTGTGATGTATTGTTGTCTCTTCCTTCTTGTCCTTTGTGCTGTTGTCTGTGATGTATTGTTGTCTCTACCTTCTTGTCCTTTGTGCTGTTGTCTGTGATGTATTGTTGTCTACCTTCTTGTCCTTTGTGCTGTTGTCTGTGATGTATTGTTGTCTACCTTCTTGTCCTTTGTGCTGTTGTCTGTGATGTATTGTTGTCTACCTTCTTGTCCTTTGTGTTGTTGTCTGTGATGTATTGTTGTCTCTACCTTCTTGTCCTTTGTGCTGTTGTCTGTGATGTATTGTTGTCTACCTTCTTGTCCTTTGTGTTGTTGTCTGTGATGTATTGTTGTCTCTACCTTCTTGTCCTTTGTGCTGTTGTCTGTGATGTATTGTTGTCTCTACCTTCTTGTCCTTTGTGCTGTTGTCTGTGATGTATTGTTGTCTCTACATTCTTGCCCTTTGTGCTGTTGTCTGTGATGTATTGTTGTCTCTACCTTCTTGTCCTTTGTGCTGTTGTCTGTGATGTATTGTTGTCTCTTCCTTCTTGTCCTTTGTGCTGTTGTCTGTGATGTATTGTTGTCTCTTCCTTCTTGTCCTTTGTGCTGTTGTCTGTGATGTATTGTTGTCTCTACCTTCTTGTTCATGAACTTCTTTGAGGAAAAGATTATGATTATTAGAAAGCAAATTACGGACTCCTCTTTAAACCTGCGTATTCCTCCAAACCTCAGTTGTCCTGAGTCTGCACAACTCTGCCAGGACCTAGGATCAAGAGAGACGCTCAAGTGTTTTAGTACTATATCTCTTGACACAATGATGAAAATAATCATGGCCTCTAAACCTTCAAGCTGTATACTGGACCCTATTCCAACTAAACTACTGAAAGAGCTGCTTCCTGTGCTTGGCCCTCCTATGTTGAACATAATAAACGGCTCTCTATCCACTGGATGTGTACCAAACTCACTAAAAGTGGCAGTAATAAAGCCTCTCTTGAAAAAGCCAAACCTTGACCCAGAAAATATAAAAAACTATCGGCCTATATCGAATCTTCCATTCCTCTCAAAGATTTTAGAGAAGGCTGTTGCGCAGCAACTCACTGCCTTCCTGAAGACAAACAATGTATACGAAATGCTTCAGTCTGGTTTTAGACCCCATCATAGCACTGAGACGGCACTTGTGAAGGTGGTAAATGACATTTTAATGGCATCGGACCGAGGCTCTGCATCTGTCCTCGTGCTCCTAGACCTTAGTGCTGCTTTTGATACCATCGATCACCACATTCTTTTGGAGAGATTGGAAACCCAAATTGGTCTACACGGACATGTTCTGGCCTGGTTTAGGTCTTATCTGTCGGAAAGATATCAGTTTGTCTCTGTGAATGGTTTGTCCTCTGACAAATCAACTGTACATTTCGGTGTTCCTCAAGGTTCTGTTCTAGGACCACTATTGTTTTCACTATATATTTTACCTCTTGGGGATGTTATTCGAAAACATAATGTAAACTTTCACTGCTATGCGGATGACACACAGCTGTACATTTCAATGAAACATGGTGAAGCCCCAAAATTGCCCTCGCTAGAAGCATGTGTTTCAGACATAAGGAAGTGGATGGCTGCAAACTTTCTACTATTAAACTCGGACAAAACAGAGATGCTTGTTCTAGGTCCCAAGAAACAAAGAGATCTTCTGTTGAATCTGACAATTAATCTAAATGGTTGTACAGTCGTCTCAAATAAAACTGTGAAGGACCTCGGCGTTACTCTGGACCCTGATCTCTCTTTTGAAGAACATATCAAGACCATTTCGAGGACAGCTTTTTCCATCTACGTAACATTGCAAAAATCAGAAACTTTCTGTCCAAAAATGATGCAGAAAAATTAATCCATGCTTTTGTCACTTCTAGGTTAGACTACTGCAATGCTCTATTTTCCGGCTACCCGGATAAAGCACTAAATAAACTTCAGTTAGTGCTAAATACGGCTGCTAGAATCCTGACTAGAACCAAAAATTTGATCATATTACTCCAGTGCTAGCCTCTCTACACTGGCTTCCTGTCAAAGCAAGGGCTGATTTCAAGGTTTTACTGCTAACCTACAAAGCATTACATGGGCTTGCTCCTACCTACCTCTCTGATTTGGTCCTGCCGTACATACCTACACGTACGCTACGGTCACAAGACGAGGCCTCCTAATTGTCCCTAGAATTTCTAAGCAAACAGCTGGAGGCAGGGCTTTCTCCTATAGAGCTCCATTTTTATGGAACGGTCTGCCTACCCATGTCAGAGACGCAAACTCGGTCTCAACCTTTAAGTCTTTACTGAAGACTCATCTCTTCAGTGGGTCATATGATTGAGTGTAGTCTGGCCCAGGAGTGGGAAGGTGAACGGAAGGCTCTGGAGCAACGAACCGCCCTTGCTGTCTCTGCCTGGCCGGTTCCCCTCTTTCCACTGGGATTCTCTGCCTCTAACCCTGTTACGGGGCTGAGTCACTGGCTTGCTGGGGCTCTCTCGTGCCGTCCCTAGGGGGTGCGTCACCTGGGTGGGTTGATTCACTGTTGTGGTCGGCCTGTCTGGGTTGCCCCCCTTGGGTTGTACCGTGGCGGAGATCTTTGTGGGCTATACTCGGCCTTGTCTCAGGATGGTAAGTTGGTGGTTGAAGATATCCCTCTAGTGGTGTGGGGGCTGTGCTTTGGCAAAGTGGGTGGGGTTATATCCTTCCTGTTTGGCCCTGTCCGGGGTGTCCTCGGATGGGGCCACAGTGTCTCCTGACCCCTCCTGTCTCAGCCTCCAGTATTTATGCTGCAGTAGTTTGTGTCGGGGGCTGGGGTCAGTTTGTTATATCTGGAGTACTTCTCCTGTCCTATTCGGTGTCCTGTGTGAATCTAAGTGTGCGTTCTCTAATTCTCTCCTTCTCTCTTTCTTTCTCTCTCTCGGAGGACCTGAGCCCTAGGACCATGCCCCAGGACTACCTGACATGATGACTCCTTGCTGTCCCCAGTCCACCTGGCCATGCTGCTGCTCCAGTTTCAACTGGCCTGGGCCCTAGGACCATGTCCCAGGACTACCTGACATGAGGACTCCTTGCTGTCCCCAGTCCACCTGGCCATGCTCCTGCTCCAGTTTCAACTGTTCTGCCTTACTATTATTCAACCATGCTAGTCATTTATGAACATTTGAACATCTTGGCCACGTTCTGTTATAATCTCCACCCGGCACAGCCAAAAGAGGACTGGCCACCCCACATATGCTCTCTAATTCTCTCTTTCTTTTTCTCTCTCTCGGAGGACCTGAGCCCTAGGACAGTGCCCCAGGACTACCTGACATGATGGCTCCTTGCTGTCCCCATTCCACCTGACTGCTGCTGCTCCAGTTTCAACTGTTCTGCCTTATTATTATTCGACCATGCTGGTCATTTATGAACATTTGAACATCTTGGTCATGTTCTGTTATAATCTCTACCCGGCACAGCCAGAAGAGGACTGGCCACCCCACATAGCCCGGTTCCTCTCTAGGTTTCTTCCTAGGTTTTGGCCTTTCTAGGGAGTTTTTCCTAGCCACCGTGCTTTTACACCTGCATTGTTTGCTGTTTGGGGTTTTAGGCTGGGTTTCTGTACAGCACTTTGAGATATCAGCTGATGTACGAAGGGCTATATAAATAAATTTGATTTGATTTGATTTGATTTGATTTGTCCTTTGTGCTGTTGTCTGTGATGTATTGTTGTCTCTACCTTCTTGTCCTTTGTGCTGTTGTCTGTGATGTATTGTTGTCTCTACCTTCTTGCCCTTTGTGCTGTTGTCTGTGATGTATTGTTGTCTCTACCTTCTTGTCCTTTGTGCTGTTGTCTGTGATGTATTGTTGTCTCTACCTTCTTGTCCTTTGTGCTGTTGTCTGTGATGTATTGTTGTCTACCTTCTTGTCCTTTGTGCTGTTGTCTGTGATGTATTGTTGTCTACCTTCTTGTCCTTTGTGCTGTTGTCTGTGATGTATTGTTGTCTACCTTCTTGTCCTTTGTGCTGTTGTCTGTGATGTATTGTTGTCTCTACCTTCTTGTCCTTTGTGCTGTTGTCTGTGATGTATTGTTGTCTCTACCTTCTTGTCCTTTGTGCTGTTGTCTGTGATGTATTGTTGTCTCTACCTTCTTGTCCTTTGTGCTGTTGTCTGTGATGTATTGTTGTCTCTACCTTCTTGTCCTTTGTGCTGTTGTCTGTGATGTATTGTTGTCTCTACCTTCTTGTCCTTTGTGCTGTTGTCTGTGATGTATTGTTGTCTCTACCTTCTTGTCCTTTGTGCTGTTGTCTGTGATGTATTGTTGTCTCTACCTTCTTGTCCTTTGTGCTGTTGTCTGTGATGTATTGTTGTCTCTACCTTCTTGTCCTTTGTGCTGTTGTCTGTGATGTATTGTTGTCTCTACCTTCTTGTCCTTTGTGCTGTTGTCTGTGATGTATTGTTGTCTCTACCTTCTTGTCCTTTGTGCTGTTGTCTGTGATGTATTGTTGTCTCTACCTTCTTGTCCTTTGTGCTGTTGTCTGTGATGTATTGTTGTCTCTACCTTCTTGTCCTTTGTGCTGTTGTCTGTGATGTATTGTTGTCTCTACCTTCTTGTCCTTTGTGCTGTTGTCTGTGATGTATTGTTGTCTCTACCTTCTTGTCCTTTGTGCTGTTGTCTGTGATGTATTGTTGTCTCTACCTTCTTGTCCTTTGTGCTGTTGTCTGTGGTGTATTGTTGTCTACCTTCTTGTCCTTTGTGCTGTTGTCTGTGATGTATTGTTGTCTCTACCTTCTTGTCCTTTGTGCTGTTGTCTGTGATGTATTGTTGTCTCTACCTTCTTGTCCTTTGTGCTGTTGTCTGGGCCCGATAATGGTTGTACTCTGTGCTGCTGCCATGTTGTGTTGCTACCAAGTTGTTGTCTTAGATCTCTCTTTATGTGGTGTTGTGTTGTCTCTCTTGTGTTTTGTCCTATATTTTAATGCAATTTATTTTTAATTTTAATCCCAGCCTCAGTCATTGTAAATAAGAATTGGTTCTTAACTGACTTGCCTAGTTAAATAAAGGTTAAATCAAAATAAATAAATGGCAGTCACCATACCCTACTTCCACAGCAACAATGTAAAATATGCTTCTACAATCATTCCAACCCCCATTAACAGGCCACTGCAGTTGAGCCTTTTACAGGTTTGGCTTTACATGGAAAGGTAGTACATACTCTGCTGTTCCACGCCTGCGATGATGTCAGGATGTTTGTTGTAATATTCCAAACAGACGTGGCAATTTCACCAATTAACAATTCAAATTTAAAGTTATGTATTTTTCCACTTCGTTTTGTCTCATTCACAGCACTCCAGCATAGTTTTGATATTGCCACTCTAGTATAATTTAGACAAATAGAGGATCTATTCTGGAGTGGAATTAGGTGAAGGAAAAAAACAGTTCTGTTGCTGACTGTTTAGAGTGATGAACATGTCTGGAGAGGCTGAAAGTTGACTTTCACTTCCTCTAATGCTCTGTGGAATATGTGGTCAGTCAGTCAGATTCGCTGTGGCAGATCCTAGCCTGTCTCTGGGAGTGATTAGCTCTGCAGATCCTAGCCTGTCTCTGGGAGAGATTAGCTCTGCAGATCCGAGCCTGTCTCTGGGAGAGATTAGCTCCGCAGATCCTGGCCTGTCTCTGGGAGAGATTAGCTCCGCAGATCCTGGCCTGTCTCTGGGAGAGATTAGCTCCGCAGATCCTGGCCTGTCTCTGGGAGAGATTAGCTCCGCAGATCCTAGCCTGTCTCTGGGAGAGATTAGCTCCGCAGATCCTAGCCTGTCTCTGGAAGAGATTAGCTCCGCAGATCCTAGCCTGTCTCTGGGAGAGATTAGCTCCGCAGATCCTAGCCTGTCTCTGGGAGAGATTAGCTCCGCAGATCTTAGCCTGTCTCTGGGAGAGATTAGCTCTGCAGATCCTAGCCTGTCTCTGGGAGAGATTAGCTCCGCAGATCCTAGCCTGTCTCTGGAAGAGATTAGCTTTGCAGATCCTAGCCTGTCTCTGGGAGAGATTAGCTCCGCAGATCCTAGCCTGTCTCTGGGAGAGATTAGCTCTGCAGATCCCAGCCTGTCTCTGGGAGAGATTAGCTCTGCAGATCCTAGCCTGTCTCTGGGAGAGATTAGCTCTGCAGATCCTAGCCTGTCTCTGGGAGAGATTAGCTCTGCAGATCCTAGCCCGTCTCTGGGAGAGATTAGCTCTGCAGATCCTAGCCCGTCTCTGGGAGAGATTAGCTCTGCAGATCCTAGCCCGTCTCTGGGAGAGATTAGCTCTGCAGATCCTAGCCCGTCTCTGGGAGAGATTAGCTCTGCAGATCCTAGCCCGTCTCTGGGAGAGATTAGCTCTGCAGATCCTAGCCCGTCTCTGGGAGAGATTAGCTCCGCAGATCCTAGCCTGTCTCTGGGAGAGATTAGCTCTGCAGATCCTAGCCCGTCTCTGAGAGAGATTAGCTCTGCAGATCCTAGCCCGTCTCTGGGAGAGATTAGCTCTGCAGATCCTAGCCTGTCTCTGGGAGAGATTAGCTCTGCAGATCCGCAAACCTTTGTTTTTATGACATCCTCTGCATTCCTGTTCACCTCCCTCAACCAATGGAAAGCCGTCTTTAACATCCTGAACTGAAGTGAGCCAATGGGAACTGTGTTTAATATGAGGGCGTCGCCAACAGACATGGAAGCTCTGCTTGTATCTCCTAAGACACGACAGACATGGAAGCTCTGCCTCTATCTCCTAAGACATGACAGACGTGGAAGCTCTGCCTCTATCTCCTAAGACACAACAGACATGGAAGCTCTGCCTCTATCTCCTAAGACACAACAGACATGGAAGCTCTGCCTCTATCTCCTAAGACACAACAGACATGGAAGCTCTGCCTCTATCTCCTAAGACACAACAGACATGGAAGCTCTGCCTCTGTCTCCTAAGACACGACAGACATGGAAGCTCTGCCTCTGTCTCCTATGACATGACAGACATGGAAGCTCTGCTTGTATCTCCTAAGACACGACAGACATGGAAGCTCTGCCTCTATCTCCTAAGACACGACAGACATGGAAGCTCTGCCTCTATCTCCTAAGACACGACAGACATGGAAGCTCTGCCTCTATCTCCTAAGACACGACAGACATGGAAGCTATAATATAATAATAATAATATATGCCATTTAGCAGACGCTTTTATCCAAAGCGACTTACAGTCATGTGTGCATACATTCTACGTATGGGTGGTCCCGGGATTGAACCCACTACCCTGGCGTTACAAGCGCCATGCTCTACCAACTGAGCTACAGAAGGACCGCTCTGCTTCTATCTCCTAAGACACGACACTGTATACAGTGGGGAGAACAAGTATTTGATAACCTGCAAAATCGGCAGTGTTTCCTACTTACAAAGCATGTAGAGGTCTGTCATTTTTTATCATAGGTACACTTCAACTGTGAGAGACGGAATCTCTCTCTATATATATAATATGACATTTGTAATGTCTTTACTGTTTTGAAACTTCTGTATGTGTAATGTTTACTGTTCATGTTTGTTGTTTTTCACCTTATATATTCACTTTGTATGTTGTCTACCTCACTTGCTTTGGCAATGTTAACACATGTTTCCCATGCCAATAAAGCCCTTGAATTGAACTGAATCTAAAACAAAAATCCAGAAAATCACATTGTATGATTTCGAAGTAATTCATTTGCATTTTATTGCATGACATCAGATCAGAAAGTAAGAATTCCAGGTCTCACAGACCTGTTCGTTTTTCTTTAATAAGAAGCCCTCCTGTTCTCCACTCATTACCTGTATTAACTGCACCTGTTAGAACTCGTTACCTGTATAAAAGACATCTGTCCACACACTCACACTTTCCACAATGGCCAAGACCAGACAGCTGTGTAAGGACATCAGGGTACAATTGTAGACAATTGCACCAGTATCCTCTTGTACATATCCTCCACATTGACTCTGTACTGGTACCCCCTGTATATAGCCTCCACATTGACTCTGTACCGTAATACCCTGTATATAGCCTCCACATTGACTCTGTACCGGTACCCCCTGTATATAGCCTCCACATTGACTCTGTACCGGTACCCCCCTGTATATAGCCTCCACATTGACTCTGTACCGTAATACCCTGTATATAGCCTCCACATTGACTCTGTACCGGTACCCCCTGTATATAGCCTCCACATTGACTCTGTCCCGGTACCCCTGTATATAGCCTCCACATTGACTCTGTACCGGTACCCCCTGTATATAGCCTCCACATTGACTCTGTACCGGTACCCCCTGTATATAGCCTCCACATTGACTCTGTACTGGTACCCCTGTATATAGCCTCCACATTGACTCTGTACCGTAACACCCTGTATATAGCCTCCACATTGACTCTGTACCGGTACCCCCTGTATATAGCCTCCACATTGACTCTGTACCGGTACCCCCTGTATATAGCCTCCACATTGACTCTGTACCGGTACCCCCTGTATATAGCCTCCACATTGACTCTGTACCGGTACCCCCTGTATATAGCCTCCACATTGACTCTGTACCGGTACCCCCTGTATATAGCCTCCACATTGACTCTGTACCGGTACCCCCTGTATATAGCCTCCACATTGACTCTGTACCGGTACCCTTGGTATATAGCCTCCACATTGACTCTGTACCAGTACCCTTGGTATATAGCCTCCACATTGACTCTGTACCGGTACCCCCTGTATATAGCCTCCACATTGACTCTGTACCGGTACCCCCTGTATATAGCCTCCACATTGACTCTGTACCGGTACCCCCTGTATATAGCCTCCACATAGATTCTGTACCGGTACACCCTGTATATATCCTCCACATAGACTCTGTACCGGTACACCCTGTATATATCCTCCACATAGACTCTGTACCGGTACCCCTGTATATAGCCTCCACATAGACTCTGTACCGGTACACCCTGTATATATCCTCCACATTGACTCTGTACCGGTACCCCCTGTATATAGCCTCCACATTGACTCTGTACCAGTACCCCTGTATATAGCCTCCACATTGACTCTGTACCGGTACCCCCTGTATATAGCCTCCACATTGACTCTGTACTGGTACCCCCTGTATATAGCCTCCACATTGACTCTGTACTGGTACCCCTGTATATAGCCTCCACATTGAATCTGTACCGGTACCCCCTGTATATAGTCTCCACATTGACAATGTACCGGTACCCCCTGTATATAGCCTCCACATTGACTCTGTACTGGTACCCCCTGTATATAGCCTCCACATTGACTCTGTACTGGTACCCCCTGTATATAGCCTCCACATTGACTCTGTACTGGTACCCCCTGTATATAGCCTCCACATTGACTCTGTACCGGTACCCCCTGTATATAGCCTCCACATTGACTCTGTACCGGTACCCCCTGTATATAGCCTCCCCATTGACTCTGTACCGGTACCCCCTGTATATAGCCTCCACATTGACTCTGTACTGGTACCCCCTGTATATAGCCTCCCCATTGACTCTGTACCGGTACCCCCTGTATATAGCCTCCACATTGACTCTGTACTGGTACCCCTGTATATAGCCTCCACATTGACTCTGTACCGGTACCCCCTGTATATAGCCTCCACATTGACTCTGTACCGGTACCCCCTGTATATAGCCTCCCCATTGACTCTGTACCGGTACCCCTGTATATAGCCTCCACATTGACTCTGTACCGGTACCCCCTGTATATAGCCTCCACATTGACTCTGTACCAGTACCCCTGTATATAGCCTCCACATTGACTCTGTACCAGTACCCCCTGTATATAGCCTCCACATTGACTCTGTACCGGTACCCCCTGTATTTTGACCTTCTATTGTTATTTTACTACTCTTTAATTATTTGTTACTTTGATTTCTCATTTCACTTGAAATTCTACATTGTAGTCGGCAGGTGTGACTAAGATTTGATTTGACTATATAGCCTCATTATTCATAATAGATTTTGATTTGATGGTCCTGAAACATGCTCTCTGCTACCGCTAACAGCCTGCCTGTCGTCTCTAGCCGTCCGCATGGCCCTGAAACATGCTCTCTGCTACCGCTAACAGCCTGCCTGTCGTCTCTAGCCGTCCGCATGGCCCTGAAACATGCTCTCTGCTACCGCTAACAGCCTGCCTGTCGTCTCTAGCCGTCCGCATGGCCCTGAAACATGCTCTCTGCTACCGCTAACAGCCTGCCTGTCGTCTCTAGCCGTCCGCATGGCCCTGAAACATGCTCTCTGCTACCGCTAACAGCCTGCCTGTCGTCTCTAGCCGTCCGCATGGCCCTGAAACATGCTCTCTGCTACCGCTAACAGCCTGCCTGTCGTCACTAGCCGTCCGCATGGCCCTGAAACATGCTCTCTGCTACCGCTAACAGCCTGCCTGTCGTCTCTAGCCGTCCGCATGGCCCTGAAACATGCTCTCTGCTACCGCTAACAGCCTGCCTGTCGTCTCTAGCCGTCCGCATGGCCCTGAAACATGCTCTCTGCTACCGCTAACAGCCTGCCTGTCGTCTCTAGCCGTCCGCATGGCCCTGAAACATGCTCCTGCTACCGCTAACAGCCTGCCTGTCGTCACTAGCCGTCCGCATGGCCCTGAAACATGCTCTCTGCTACCGCTAACAGCCTGCCTGTCGTCTCTAGCCGTCCGGATGGCCCTGAAACATGCTCTCTGCTACCGCTAACAGCCTGCATGTCGTCTCTAGCCGTCCGCATGGCCCTGAAACATGCTCTCTGCTACCGCTAACAGCCTGCCTGTCGTCTCTAGCCGTCCGCATGGCCCTGAAACATGCTCTCTGCTACCGCTAACAGTCTGCCTGTCGTCTCTAGCCGTCCACATGGCCCTGAAACATGCTCTCTGCTACCGCTAACAGCCTGCCTGTCGTCTCTAGCCTTCCGCATGGCCCTGAAACATGCTCTCTGCTACCGCTAACAGCCTGCATGTCATCTCTAGCCGTCCGCATGGCCCTGAAACATGCTCTCTGCTACCGCTAACAGCCTGCCTGTCGTCTCTAGCCGTCCGCATGGCCCTGAAACATGCTCTCTGCTACCGCTAACAGCCTGCCTGTCGTCTCTAGCCGTCCGCATGGCCCTGAAACATGCTCTCTGCTACCGCTAACAGCCTGCATGTCGTCTCTAGCCGTCCGCATGGCCCTGAAACATGCTCTCTGCTACCGCTAACAGCCTGCCTGTCATCTCTAGCCGTCCGCATGGCCCTGAAACATGCTCTCTGCTACCGCTAACATCCACATGGTCCTACTTTCCATGCTGCCAGACAATCCTCTCCCCTCTGCTCCGTTTCATGAACAAAACAAAAACATGAACAGTAGCGCTGTTTCCCCTAATGTTGTTTTTTATCATTTCGGGCTCTATTCTAAATCTCATTCAATCTTGGCTTTTGTGGAAGGGAATTACATTTAGCTCTCACATCCTAATGGATAGACATTGCTATGCCTGTGAGGATGGTTGAGAAACTGTTCCTGAAACTGCATCTGAAACTGCATCATATGAAATATAACAGCAGCAGTCGAGGTAGGGTTGGCCCAGACACACACTTCCTGTACTGTCACATGGGACACATAAACCAGCTGAAAATAATGATACACACACCCTGGTGCAGATACTCACACACACACACGATCTCATGTGGGTTGCTGCTGTGTACACGTTGTCACATAGGGGCAGTAATGTAACGATCAGCAGACAGAAACCAGGGAAAGAAAACCGTGTGTAACTGTCAGAAGAGGGGGTGAAAGATGTCCTTCACATGTTAACAACATACACATTTCTTCCATACTTAAAAAAAGTGTCCAAAACAGTCATGATTGATATCAATATATGAGAAAAACGTTACCGGCTAACTCTCTGATCAGCAGTCTGACCAGTAGCGGAGGACATTTTCCACGAGACGGAATAGGGACTTCCCTCTATTTATATTAAAAAGGCCAATAGTTAACCAAGGTCAGAAGCAGAATAGTCGAATGGCTATTGTCCAGACTCAGAGGATGACCACTCCATGGTGATATGGTTACCCTGAGGGTACGACCACTCCATGGTGATATGGTTACCCTGAGGGTACGACCACTCCATGGTGATATGGTTACCCTGAGGGTACGACCACTCCATGGTGATATGGTTACCCTGAGGGTATGACCACTCATTTAACATTTACATTTAAGTCATTTAGCAGACGCTCTTATCCAGAGCGACTTACAAATTGGTGCATTCACCTTATGACATCCAGTGGAACAGCCACTTTACAATAGTGCATCTAAATCTTTTAAGGGGGGGGGGGGTGAGAAGGATTACTTTATCCTATCCTAAAGGATCACTCCATGGTGATATGGTTACCCTGAGGGTATGTCCACTTCACTGGTGTAGTCACCCTGTTACCTGGTGGCCCATCAAGCCTCTCTGAGCACAGTGAGATCCACTACTAATCAAATCAAATGTATTTATATAGCCCTTCGTACATCAGCTGATATCTCAAAGTGCTGTACAGAAACCCAGCCTAAAACCCCAAACAGCAAGCAATGCAGGTGTTGCTTACTGGTCCATACAAAATACAATAGCTTCCACTGCTACTCAGTACTTTGTTGAAGCACCTTTGGCAGTGATTACAGCCTCAAGTCTTCTTGGGTATGACACTGCAAGCTTGGCACATCTGTATTTGGGGAATTTCTCTCATTCTTCCCTGCACATTCTCTCAAGCTCTGTCTGGTTGGATGGGGAGCGTCGCTCACAGCTATTATCAGGTCTCTCCAGAGATGTTCGATTGGGTTCAACGCCGGGCTCTAGCTGGGCCACTCAAGGACATTGAGAGACGTGTCCCGAAGCCACTTCTGTATTGTCTGGCTATGTGCTTAAGGTCTTTGTCCTTTTGGAAGGTGAACCTTCGCACCAGTCTGAGGTCCTGAGCGCTCTGGAGCAGGTTTTCATCAATGATATCTCAGAACTTTGCTCCGTTCATCTTTCCCTCGATCTTGACTAGTCTCCCAGTCCCTGCCACTGAAAAACATCCCCACAGCAAGATGCTGCCACCACCATGCTTCACCGTAGGGATGGTGCCAGGTTTCCTCCAGACGAGATGCTTGGCATTCAGACCAAAGAGTTCAATCTTGGATTCATCAGACCAGAGAATCTTGTTACTCATGGTCTGAGAGTCTTCAGGTGCCTATTGGCAAACTCCATGCGGGCTGTGGTGCCTTTTACTGAGGAGTGGCTTCCGTCTGGCCACTCTACCATAAAGGCCTGATGTTTTGGTACCATTACCCAAATCTGTGCCTCGACACAATCCTGCATCTGAGCTCTACGGACATTCCCTTCAAACTTATGGCTTGGTTTTTGCTCTGACATGCACTGTCAACTGTTGGATCTTATATAGACAGGTGTGTGCCTTTCCAAATCATGTCCTTCTGGTCCTTCTGTAGCTCAGTTGGTAGAGCATGGCGCTTGTAACGCCAGGGTAGTGGGTTCGATCCCCGGGACCACCCATACGTAGAATGTATGCACACATGACTGTAAGTCGCTTTGGATAAAAGCGTCTGCTAAATGGCATATATTATTATATATTATTATTATATTATGTCCAATCAATTGAATTTACCACAGGTGAACTCCTATCAAGTTGTAGGAACATCAATGAAATGATCAATGGAAACAGGATACACCTGAGTTTTTAAAGTCTCGTAGCAAAGGGTGTGAATACTTAGGTTTTTTAAAAATCAATTTTAGAATAAAGCTGTAACATAACAAAATGTGGCAAAAGTAAAGGGGTCTGAATACTTTCCGAAAGCCCTGTAAATATACAACCGTCTATGATAGAATCAGAGAACAGAAACACTTTCACAAAGTATTTTTCCCAAAGTAAAAATATCTGAGGTTACAGCTATTTGTTTGATTTGCGGTCCATGGCAGCCTTGCTGGGGTAGGAATAATATTTGATCTGAAAAGCACTTCTCAGCCTCCTGTTCCTTCAGAGATCTGGGACTACAAAGGGTCAGCTTCTCCTGAGAACATTCTTACTGAAGAAATGTGAGGATAACTTTCTAACAAGATGTCAGTGTTATATTTTCTCTCTCTCTCTCGCTCTCTCATGGTGTGCTTCAACAAAGCTTAGTAGATGACAGACAGACAGACAGACAGACAGACAAAGAGAGACAGGCAGAGCGAGAGACAGGCAGAGCGAGACAGACAGACAGACAGACAGACAGAGTTGTAGTTTTGTCTGACCTGTATTAATATTCTAAATGATTGGCTTATTATAGGCACCACTCCATTGAGCATATGTATTGATCTATTAGAAAAGCCTGGAGGGTAAGTTCATGTAAAACAACCAAGGATATGAAAGACAAAGATTCATGGAAACAGAACTATTGATACATATGGTGCACTGTAATCACTCCCCATTGAGTGAATAGCTACATAACAGCCTAAGCACTAAGTGGATCTTGTCATTTATACTAACCCATAACACTGACAACATTGTAGCTGTCTGACAAAGGTTTCCTACTGTGGGCCTCTCTCATACCACAACATTCTATCCATCCCTTATGTCAATAGCATAATATCAAGAACAATCGATCACTATGAATAGGAAGCTGGTTCAAAGACAACACCTTCCAATGAGGTCACGTCGTTACCAAAATAACTGCTGAGTAAAAAGCCATTGACCTATCATGTAGCATTTGGTATAAATGTGGTCTACACTTAGTCAGTCCGTATGTTAGCCTATGAAGCTACAACGACATAGTACAAATGCAAACAACTTATATAAATAGCCTGGCAAGATGATAATAATTAATTTAGGTTGGTTATGGTTGGTTACCTTCCATGCCTCTTTCACAGTGGTGATGATGTTGCGCGTCGCTGCGGTCCGTGTAGTTGTAGTCCATTTGACATTCCATCCGAATCAAAAGATTTTGGTTGTGGAATGAGAACCTTCAGGGTTCCACCGGCAGCAAGTAGTGGCTGAAACCCGTCATGTTCTAAAAGATGGAAAACCCCCCGACTGAGCTCATTTCCGCTGGGGAAAGTAGCAGGCTGTTCGATTCTCCCTCTCTTCGCTTGTTCCTCATATCAAATCAAATCCATTTGTATTTGTCACATGCGCCGAATATAACAAGTGTAGGTAGACCTTACGGTGAAATGCTTACATGTCCGTAATCAAATATTCTGCTTTGTGTCGAAACTCGTTAAATAACTTGATTCCTCTTGGGCGTCAATTCACTATGTTGCATCAAGATAAACTTTGACAACCATAGAAAGAATGTTCATTTCAGATAAAATGGGAACCAACTCGTTCAAAACGATAAAACGCTAGAAAACGCGCTATTATTATAAAAGTGGATTACCGTAGCATGTGTCAATACCGTTATAATCCAACCGAAGAGGAATACAGCTCTCCCTTATTCTGCCTGTTGATGCGGACCCGTTATGCGTCGTGGTGGAAGAAGGGAGAAACGTGCTGCTTCCTACGTGAGATGGAATTTGACTCCTTCGCCTTCAGGCCGCCTTTTAAAAGGGCAAGACAAGAGCCAATAGCTGAGAATGCTGAGATATAATAGTTTACAGAAATGCATGGTTACTTGTATTGACTTAGAATAAATGAAAATAGCCTAATAATTGTAATAATATTGTTGTCGCCAACTGTATTATTGATGTATTCTAGTGCGCAACCAGACTGGTCGCATAGACTAGACATAACAGTCCATTTCATTCCCGTAGTATATGTTATGTTTGGTATGGTTACATGAGATAAAAGGACCTGTTAGGTGTGAAGTTCCCTTTTAGGGGACCTGCGTAGTTACTGATTCCGATCGATATTTTCGCTGATAAATCGATCTGTGGACACCGTCTATATCCAAACGGTTCTCACCCACACAGTGGTTCAGGAAGCCAAGCTCGAGCGCTGCGAGACGGAGACGTTTTGATCTTTAGAAAATAATTAACATTTTCTCCAACAGTAAACACATATCTATTTTACAGTTATAAGGAACGTGATACCTTATAGTTAAGTCGTTTTATAAATTGATTACACTATATTTAGAAAGCATGTCAGTCACTTCAGGCCTGACTCACAGTTTTGTATGAGTTTGTAATGAGGTGCGTACTGGCGGCAGAGAAGTCAGGCGCAGGGGAGCGGAAACGGATTTACAACGGTGTCGTTTAATCAACATAAACCAGCGTCAACAGGACAATACATGGAACGGGTCAAACAAAACCCGGTAATAACCAGCATACCGTGCACAAGCACTACAAGAAACAATTAAGGACAAGGACATGGGGGGAGACCAGAGGGTTAAATACACAACATGTCATTGAGGGAATTGGAACCAGGTGTGATGGAAGAAAAGACAAAACCAATGGAAAATGAAAAGTGGATCAGTGATGGCTTGAAGGTCGGTGACTTTGACCGCCGCCGGAACAAGGAGAGGGACCAACTTCTGCGGAATTCGTGACAGAGCTGGAAATACATGATCATATATTTAATATTTTCACATTTGTATTATATTTGTACTATGTACTTGAGCTTGTGTCCTCAAAAGTGACTACACCTCAGCAATGTATTCTACCAGAAAGGTGAACGTTTTACCTTTCTGTGAGTATGCAGCATTACTAGTTATTGTTCATGGCTCTCTCATGATAAATAATTATTTTTGGGGATTACATAGATTACATGTAGTTACATTGAACTGGTTTTAAGTAAAAGGTTGCATGTTTGAATCTCATCACAAACAACTTTAGCAACTTTGCAACTACTTAACATGTTAGCTAATCCTTCACCTAACCCTTCATCTAACCCTAACATGTTAGCTAATTCTTCATCTAACCTTAACATGTTCGCTAACCATTCATCTAACCTTAACATGTTAGCTAACCCTTCATCTAACCTTAACATGTTAGCTAACCCTTCATCTAACCTTAACATGTTAGCTAACCCTTCATCTAACCCTAACATGTTAGCTAACCCTTCACCTAACCCTTCATCTAATATATAATAATAATAATCTAACCTTAACATGTTAGCTAACCCTTCATCTAACCCTAACATGTTAGCTAACCCTTCATCTAACCCTAACATGTTAGCTAACCCTTCATCTAACCCTAACATGTTAGCTAACCCTTCATCTAACCCTAACATGTTAGCTAACCCTTCAGCTAACCCTTCATCTAACCCTAACATGTTAGCTAACCCTTCATCTAACCTTGACATGTTAGCAAACCCTTCATCTAACCCTAACATGTTAGCTAACCCTTCATCTAACCCTAACATGTTAGCTAACCCTTCATCTAACCTTAACCTGTTAGCTAACCCTTCATCTAACCCTAACATGTTAGCTAACCCTTCATCTAACCCTAACATGTTAGCTTACCCTTCATCTAACCTTAACATGTTAGCTAACCCTTCATCTAACCCTAACATGTTAGCTAACCCTTCATCTAACCCTAACATGTTAGCTAACACTTCATCTAACCTTAACCTTTTAACCTAACTCCTAACCTTAACCCTAACCCCTAGAGTTAACGTTAGCCAGCCAGCTAACATTAGCCACCTAGCCAACGTTTAGTCACAACAAAATGTCATTTTTAACTTAACATACATTTGCAAATATGTAACATATTGTACATTTTGTAAATTCATAACATATTGCACAAATTGCAATTTGTAACGAAATGGATGATGAAACATCCACAAATGAATGCATACCATACGAAACGTAACATATCATACTACATGGAGTGTCTCGGATTTACAAATGGAATAATACGAAATGCTCTGAGACCACGTTGGTGGAATGAATAGGCATATGTCCAATTGGACGAGGACTCCTTATAAGTCAATTTAGAAAAAGCAACACCGTATCCAATAATGATTCCATGGTAAGATATTTTTACATACATTTTTGTCATGGAAACGTTGTCAAATCGTGTAGCTTTATTTTGTCGATATCATTATGAATAACATAGGCTACTGCGGAAATATTGCCTTCAAGGCTTTACTTCCCATGGAGAAAGTCTCCTTGCCCCACCACAGAGTTTGTTTTCGCTGTGTTCCATCCCCAGACCCCTCTGTCACCCAGATTCACTGGTCACCGCCTCCCAGGAGTGTTTCTAGACAAGGGGTTTGACAGTCAGAGCAGTCAGCCGACACAACAGTAGGTCTTTGTTACTGACCTTATCCTCTGTCTCTGTATTGGGACTCTGGTGCCCTGAATGGGTTCAATGTCTAGTGACTGTCTAATTAAGGCAAAATGGCAGGCCCATGCAGTTCTAAGTCCTTGTCCTACATGGTTTAGAGCCACTTACTGTCGCCGGGCAGATCAAACCAACCAGCTGTCTGATCACCAGACCTAGACTCATGACCTCATATCCCATGGCAGGACACAACCTAGTCTCAGAGCAATTCGTATTGTTCTGTACGTAAATCGGTTAAGGTCAGGTTTAAGGTTAGGAGTTAGGTTAAAGGGTTAAGGTTAGTGTAAGAGGAAGGGTTAGCTGAAAGGCTTAAGGTTAGGGGTAGCTAACATGCTAAGTATTTGCAAAGTAGCAAAAAAGTAGTAAGAAGTTGAAAAGTTGCTAATTAGCTAAAATACTAAGGTAGCCCGTGATGAGATTCAAACAGATTCTGTGTAAAAAAAACGGTTTAATGTAACTAAATGGAATTTTAAAAAATGTATCTATGTAATCCCCCAAAATACTTATTTATCATGACAGCGACATAAACAATAACTAGTAATGTTGCATACTCCAAGAAAGGTCAAAATAGTTCTACATTGCTGAGGTGTAGTCACTTTAAAGAAACAAGTTTAAGTACACAGTACAAATATGATGTGGTCCTTCTGTGGCTCAGTTGGTAGAGCATGGCGCTTGTAACGCCAGGGTAGTGGGTTCGATTCCGGGACCACCCATACGTAGAATGTATGCACACATGACTGTAAGTCGCTTTGGATAAAATCGTCAGCTAAATGGCATATATTATTTATTATATTAAAAATATGAAATATTTTAAATAATGTTTTTCCTATTCAACACACCTGTATGAATAAGGCTTGACATGACTTACAGTTGAAGTCTGAAGTTTACATACACTTAGGTTGGAGTCATTAAAACTAGTTTACATACACTTAGGTTGGAGTCATTAAAACTAGTTTACATACACTTAGGTTGGAGTCATTAAAACTAGTTTACATACACTTAGGTTGGAGTCATTAAAACTAGTTTACATACACTAAGGTTGGAGTCATTAAAACTTGTTTTTCAACCACTCCACAAATGTCTTGTTAACAAACTATAGTTTTGGCAAGTCGGTTAGGACATCTACTTTATGCATGACGCAAGTAATTTTTCCATTAATTGTTTACAGACAGATTATTTCACCTATAATTCACTGTATCACAATTCCAGTGGGTCAGAAGTTTACATACACTAACTTGAATGTGCATTTTAACAGCTTGGAAAATTTCAGAAAATGATGTCATGGCTTTAGAAGCTTCTGATAGACTAATTGACATAATTTGAGTCAATTGGAGGTGTACCTGTGGATGTATTTCAAGGCCTTCCTTCAAACTCAGTGCCTCTTTGCTTGACGTCATGGGAAAATCAGAAGAATTCAGCCAAGACCTCAGAAAAAAAATTGTAGACCTCCACAAGTCTGGTTCATCCTTGCGAGCAATTTCCAAACGCCTGAAGGTACTACGTTCATCTGTAAAAACAATGGTACGCAAGTATAAACACCATGGGACCACGCAGCCGTCATATCGCTCAGGAAGGAGACGCGTTCTGTCTCCTAGAGATGAACGTACATTGGTGCAAAAAGTGCAAATCAATCCCAGAACAACAGCAAAGAACCTTGTGAAGATGCTGGAGGAAACAGGTACAAAAGTATCTATATCCACAGTAAAACGAGTGCTATATCGACATAACCTGAAAGGCCGCTCAGCAAGGAAGAAGCCACTGTACCAAAACCGCCATAGAAAAGCCAGGCTGAGGTTTGCAACTGCACATGTTTTTTTGGGCAGAAATGCCAACTCCAACATGTGAACTTTCATGTGCCTTAATGTCAAACTTGTACATCATCTGTAAATACGAATAAAATTGTTAAATTACGAACCTAGTTGGTTTAGCCATAGAGAAAGCCAGCAACCTTCCCGCTAGCCTAGTGGTTAGGACAGTAACCAAAAGGTTGCTAGATCGAATCCCCAAGCTGACAAGGTATAAATCGTTCTGCCCCTGAACAAGGCAGTTAACCCACTCTTCCTAGGCCGTCATTGTAAATAAGAGTTCTGAACTGACTTGCCTAGTTAAATAAAGGTTAAACAAACAAAAACACTAAGAGACTAAGTGGACTTCAGGAAACAGCAGAGGGAGCACCCCCCCTATCCACATTGAAGGGACAGCAGTGGAGAAGGTGGCAAGTTGTAAGTTCCTGGACATACACATCACAGACAAACTGAAACGGTCCACCCACACAGACAGTGTGAGGAAGAAGGCGCAACAGCGCCTCTTCAACCTCAGGAGGCTTAAGAAATGTGTCTTGTCACCCAAAACCCTAACAAACTTTTACAGATGCACAATCGAGAGCATCCTGTCGGACTGTATCACCGCCTGGTACGGCAACTGCACCCCCCCTCAACCGTAAGGCTCACCAGAGGGTGGTGAGGTCTGCACAATGCATCACCGGGGGCAAACTACCTGCCCTCCAGGACACCTACACCACCCGATGTTACAGGAAGGCCAAAAAGATCATCAAGGACATCAACCACCCGAGCCAGTGCCTGTTCACCCCGCTATCATCCAGAAGGTGAGGTCAGTACAGGTGTATCAAAGCTGGGACCAAGAGATTGAAAAACAGTTTTTTTTCTCAAGGCCATCAGACTGTTAAACAGCAATCACTAACTCAGAGAGACTGCTGCCAACATTGAGACCCAATCACTGGACACTAGTCACTTTAAACTAGTCACCTTAAACAATGCCACTTTAATAATGTTTAAATATCTTACATTACTCATATCACATGTATGTACTGTATTTTATACCATCTACTGCACCTTGCTTATGCTGCTCGGCCATCACTCATCCATATACTTATAAATACATATTCTCATTCACCCCTGTGTTTCTATTAGGTAGTGGTTGGGGAATTGCTGGATTACATGTTAGATATTACTGCATGGTCAGAACTAGAAGCAAAAGCATTTCGCTACACTCGAATTAACATCTGCTAAACATGTATGTGACCAATCTGATTTGAGGGTGGTAATAACCATGTTATAACACTAGGGGGAAGTAATGACTATGTTACAACACTAGGGATTGTAATGACATTGTTACAACACTAGGGGTGGTAATGACCATGTTATAAAACTAGGGGAAGTAATGACCATGTTATAACACTAGGGATTGTAATGACTATGTTACAACACTAGGGGTAATGACCATGTTATAACACTAGGGGAAGTAATGACCATGTTATAACACTAGGGATTGTAATGAGCACGTTACAACACTAGCGGGTGGTAATGACCATGTTATAACACTAGGGGGAAGTAATGACCATGTTATAACACTAGGGGTGGTAATGACCATGTTATAACACTAGGGGAAGTAATGACCATGTTATAACACTAGGGAAGTAATGACCATGTTATAACACTAGGGATTGTAATGAGCACGTTACAACACTAGCGGGTGGTAATGACCATGTTATAACACTAGGGGGAAGTAATGACCATGTTACAACACTAGGGGGTGGTAATGACCATGTTACAACACTAGGGGGTGGTAATGACCATGTTATAACACTAGGGGGAAGTAATGACCATGTTATAACACTAGGGGTGGTAATGACCATGTTATAACACTAGGGGGAAGTAATGACCATGTTACAACACTAGGGGGTGGTAATGACCATGTTATAACACTAGGGGGAAGTAATGACCATGTTATAACACTAGGGGGAAGTAATGACCATGTTATAATACTAGGGATTGTAATGACCATGTTATAACACTAGGGATTGTAATGACCATGTTACAACACTAGGGGGTGGTAATGACCATGTTATAACACTAGGGGTGGTAATGACCATGTTATAACACTAGGGGAAGTAATGACCATGTTATAATACTAGGGATTGTAATGACCATGTTATAACACTAGGGATTGTAATGACCATGTTACAACACTAGGGGTGGTAATGACCATGTTATAACACTAGGGGTGGTAATGACCATGTTATAACACTAGGGGAAGTAATGACCATGTTATAATACTAGGGATTGTAATGACCATGTTATAACACTAGGGATTGTAATGACCATGTTACAACACTAGGGGTGGTAATGACCATGTTATAACACTAGGGGTGGTAATGACCATGTTACAACACTAGGGTTGTAATGACCACGTTACAACACTAGGGGATGGTAATGACCATGTTATAACACTAGGGAAGTAATGACCATGTTATAATACTAGGGATTGTAATGACCATGTTATAACACTAGGGATTGTAATGACCATGTTACAACACTAGGGGTGGTAATGACCATGTTATAACACTAGGGGTGGTAATGACCATGTTACAACACTAGGGGTTGTAATGACCACGTTACAACACTAGGGGTGGTAATGACCATGTTATAACACTAGGGAAGTAATGACCATGTTATAACACTAGGGATTGTAATGACCACGTTACAACACTAGGGATTGTAATGACCATGTTACAACACTAGGGGTGGAAATTACTATGTTACAACACTAGGGGTGGTAATGACCACGTTACAACACTAGGGGTGGTAATGACCATGTTATAACACTAGGGATTGTAATGACCATGTAATAACACAAGGGATTGTAATGACCATGTTACAACACTAGGGGTGATAATGACCACGTTATAACACTAGGGGTGGTAATGACCATGTTACAACACTAGGGATTGTAATGACCATGTTACAACACTAGGGGATTGTAATGACCATGTTACAACACTAGGGATTGTAATGACCATGTTATAACACTAGGGATTGTAATGACCATGTTATAACACTAGAGGGTGGGAATGACCATGTTATAACACTAGGGGAAGTAATGACCATGTTATAACACTAGGGGGAAGTAATGACCATGTTATAACACTAGGGATTGTAATGACCATGTTATAACACTAGGGATTGTAATGACCATGTTATAACACTAGGGATTGTAATGACCATGTTATAACACTAGGGTGTGGTAATGACCATGTTATAACACTAGGGATTGTAATGACCATGTTATAACACTAGAGGAAGTAATGACCATGTTATAACACTAGGGATTGTAATGAGCACGTTACAACACTAGCGGGTGGTAATGACCATGTTACAACACTAGGGATTGTAATGACCAAGTTATAACACTAGGGATTGTAATGACCATGTTACAACACTAGGGGTGGTAATGATCATGTTACAACACTAGGGATTGTAATGACCGTGTTATAACACTAGGGACCATGTTACAACACTAGGGATTGTAATGACCATGTTATAACACTAGGGATTGTAATGACCATGTTACAACACTAGGGGTGGTAATGACCATGTTATAACGCTAGGGGTGGTAATGACCATGTTATAAAACTAGGGACCATGTTACAACACTAGGGGTGGTAATGACCATGTTATAACACTAGGGGAAGTAATGACCATGTTATAACACTAGGGATTGTAATGAGCACGTTACAACACTAGCGGGTGGTAATGACCATGTTATAACACTAGGGGAAGTAATGACCATGTTATAACACTAGGGGTGGTAATGACCATGTTATAACACTAGGGGAAGTAATGACCATGTTATAACACTAGGGGAAGTAATGACCATGTTATAACACTAGGGATTGTAATGAGCACGTTACAACACTAGCGGGTGGTAATGACCATGTTATAACACTAGGGGGAAGTAATGACCATGTTACAACACTAGGCGGTGGTAATGACCATGTTACAACACTAGGGGGTGGTAATGACCATGTTATAACACTAGGGGGAAGTAATGGCCATGTTATAACACTAGGGGTGGTAATGACCATGTTATAACACTAGGGGGAAGTAATGACCATGTTACAACACAAGGGGTGGTAATGACCATGTTATAACACTAGGGGGAAGTAATGACCATGTTATAACACTAGGGGAAGTAATGACCATGTTATAATACTAGGGATTGTAATGACCATGTTATAACACTAGGGATTGTAATGACCATGTTACAACACTAGGGGTGGTAATGACCATGTTATAACACTAGGGGTGGTAATGACCATGTTATAACACTAGGGGAAGTAATGACCATGTTATAATACTAGGGATTGTAATGACCATGTTATAACACTAGGGATTGTAATGACCATGTTACAACACTAGGGGTGGTAATGACCATGTTATAACACTAGGGGTGGTAATGACCATGTTATAACACTAGGGAAGTAATGACCATGTTATAATACTAGGGATTGTAATGACCATGTTATAACACTAGGGATTGTAATGACCATGTTACAACACTAGGGGTGGTAATGACCATGTTATAACACTAGGGGTGGTAATGACCATGTTATAACACTAAGGATTGTAATGACCATGTTATAACACTAGGGGATTGTAATGACCATGTTACAA
The DNA here is from genome assembly GCF_023373465.1 of Oncorhynchus keta. Lineage (NCBI taxonomy): Eukaryota > Metazoa > Chordata > Actinopteri > Salmoniformes > Salmonidae > Oncorhynchus > Oncorhynchus keta. The sequence goes on from NC_068444.1 coordinate 505,045, forward strand.
CACTAGGGGTGGTAATGACCATGTTACAACACTAGGGGTTGTAATGACCACCTTACAACACTAGGGGTGGTAATGACCATGTTATAACACTAGGGATTGTAATGACCATGTTATAACACTAGGGATTGTAATGACCATGTTACAACACTAGGGTGTGGTAATGACCATGTTATAACACTAGGGATTGTAATGACCACGTTACAACACTAGGGATTGTAATGACCATGTTACAACACTAGGGGTGGAAATTACTATGTTACAACACTAGGGGTGGTAATGACCACGTTACAACACTAGGGGTGGTAATGACCATGTTATAACACTAGGGATTGTAATGACCATGTAATAACACAAGGGATTGTAATGACCATGTTACAACACTAGGGGGTGATAATGACCACGTTACAACACTAGGGGGTGGTAATGACCATGTTACAACACTAGGGGATTGTAATGATGATGTTATAACACTAGGGGATTGTAATGACCATGTTACAACACTAGGGGGTGGTAATGACCATGTTACAACACTAGGGGATTGTAATGACCATGTTACTACACTAGGGGATTGTAATGACCATGTTATAACACTAGGGGATTGTAATGACCATGTTATAACACTAGAGGGTGGGAATGACCATGTTATAACACTAGGGGGAAGTAATGACCATGTTATAACACTAGGGGAAGTAATGACCATGATATAACACTAGGGATTGTAATGACCATGTTATAACACTAGGGATTGTAAGGACCATGTTATAACACTAGGGATTGTAATGACCATGTTACAACACTAGGGTGTGGTAATGACCATGTTATAACACTAGGGATTGTAATGACCATGTTATAACACTAGGAGGAAGTAATGACCATGTTATAACACTAGGGATTGTAATGAGCACGTTACAACACTAGCGGGTGGTAATGACCATGTTACAACACTAGGGATTGTAATGACCAAGTTATAACACTAGGGATTGTAATGACCATGTTACAACACTAGGGGTGGTAATGATCATGTTACAACACTAGGGATTGTAATGACCATGTTATAACACTAGGGACCATGTTACAACACTAGGGATTGTAATGACCATGTTATAACACTAGGGATTGTAATGACCATGTTACAACACTAGGGGTGGTAATGACCATGTTATAACGCTAGGGGGTGGTAATGACCATGTTATAAAACTAGGGACCATGTTACAACACTAGGGGGTGGTAATGACCATGTTATAACACTAGGGGGAAGTAATGACCATGTTATAACACTAGGGATTGTAATGAGCACGTTACAACACTAGCGGGTGGTAATGACCATGTTATAACACTAGGGGGAAGTAATGACCATGTTATAACACTAGGGGGTGGTAATGACCATGTTATAACACTAGGGGGAAGTAATGACCATGTTATAACACTAGGGGGAAGTAATGACCATGTTATAACACTAGGGATTGTAATGAGCACGTTACAACACTAGCGGGTGGTAATGACCATGTTATAACACTAGGGGGAAGTAATGACCATGTTACAACACTAGGCGGTGGTAATGACCATGTTACAACACTAGGGGGTGGTAATGACCATGTTATAACACTAGGGGGAAGTAATGGCCATGTTATAACACTAGGGGTGGTAATGACCATGTTATAACACTAGGGGGAAGTAATGACCATGTTACAACACAAGGGGGTGGTAATGACCATGTTATAACACTAGGGGGAAGTAATGACCATGTTATAACACTAGGGGGAAGTAATGACCATGTTATAATACTAGGGATTGTAATGACCATGTTATAACACTAGGGATTGTAATGACCATTTTACAACACTAGGGGGTGGTAATGACCATGTTATAACACTAGGGGGTGGTAATGACCATGTTATAACACTAGGGGGAAGTAATGACCATGTTATAATACTAGGGATTGTAATGACCATGTTATAACACTAGGGATTGTAATGACCATGTTACAACACTAGGGGTGGTAATGACCATGTTATAACACTAGGGGTGGTAATGACCATGTTATAACACTAGGGGAAGTAATGACCATGTTATAATACTAGGGATTGTAATGACCATGTTATAACACTAGGGATTGTAATGACCATGTTACAACACTAGGGGGTGGTAATGACCATGTTATAACACTAGGGGGTGGTAATGACCATGTTACAACACTAGGGGGTTGTAATGACCACGTTACAACACTAGGGGATGGTAATGACCATGTTACAACACTAGGGGATTGTAATGACCATGTTATAACACTAGGGGATTGTAATGACCATGTTACAACACTAGGGTGTGGTAATGACCATGTTATAACACTAGAGATTGTAATGACCACGTTACAACACTAGGGATTGTAATGACCATGTTACAACACTAGGGGTGGAAATTACTATGTTACAACACTAGGGGTGGTAATGACCACATTACAACACTAGGGGTGGTAATGACCATGTTATAACACTAGGGATTGTAATGACCATGTAATAACACAAGGGATTGTAATGACCATGTTACAACACTAGGGGTGATAATGACCATGTTACAACACTAGGGGGTGGTAATGACCATGTTACAACACTAGGGGATTGTAATGACCATGTTATAACACTAGGGGATTGTAATGACCATGTTATAACACTAGGGATTGTAATGACCATGTTACAACACTAGGGGTGATAATGACCATGTTACAACACTAGGGGAAGTAATGACCATGTTATAACACTAGGGATTGTAATGACCATGTTATAACACTAGGGATTGTAATGACCATGTTATAACACTAGGGATTGTAATGACCATGTTACAACACTAGGGTGTGGTAATGACCATGTTATAACACTAGGGATTGTAATGACCATGTTATAACACTAGGGGGAAGTAATGACCATGTTATAACACTAGGGATTGTAATGAGCACGTTACAACACTAGCGGGTGGTAATGACCATGTTACAACACTAGGGATTGTAATGACCAAGTTATAACACTTGGGATTGTAATGACCATGTTACAACACTAGGGGTGGTAATGATCATGTTACAACACTAGGGATTGTAATGACCATGTTATAACACTAGGGACCATGTTACAACACTAGGGATTGTAATGACCATGTTATAACACTAGGGATTGTAATGACCATGTTACAACACTAGGGGTGGTAATGACCATGTTATAACGCTAGGGGTGGTAATGACCATGTTATAAAACTAGGGACCATGTTACAACACTAGGGGTGGTAATGACCATTTACAACACTAGGGTGTGGTAATGACCATGTTACAACACTAGGGATTGTAATGACCATGTACAACACTAGGGTGTGGTAATGACCATGTTACAACACTAGGGGTGGTAATGACCATGTTACAACACTAGGGTGTGGTAATGACCATGTTACAACAGTAGGGGGTGGTAATGACATGTTACAACAGTAGGGGTGGTAATAACCATGTTATAACACTAGGGACCATGTTACAACACTAGGGATTGTAATGACCATGTTATAACACTAGGGATTGTAATGAGCACGTTACAACACTAGCGGGTGGTAATGACCATGTTATAACACTAGGGGGAAGTAATGACCATGTTATAACACTAGGGATTGTAATGACAATGTTACAACACTAGGGGGTGGTAATGACCATGTTACTACACTAGGGGGTGGTAATGACCATGTTACAACACTAGGTGGTGGTAATGACCATGTTACAACACTAGGGGGTGGTAATGACCATGTTATAACACTAGGGATTGTAATGACCATGTTATAACACTAGGCAATTGTAATGACCATGTTACAACACTAGGGTGTGGTAATGACCATGTTATAACACTAGGGATTGTAATGAGCACGTTACAACACTAGCGGGTGGTAATGACCATGTTATAACACTAGGGGGAAGTAATGACCATGTTATAACACTAGGGATTGTAATGACAATGTTACAACACTAGGGGGTGGTAATGACCATGTTACTACACTAGGGGGTGGTAATGACCATGTTACAACACTAGGTGGTGGTAATGACCATGTTACAACACTAGGGGGTGGTAATGACCATGTTATAACACTAGGGATTGTAATGACCATGTTATAACACTAGGCGATTGTAATGACCATGTTACAACACTAGGGTGTGGTAATGACCATGTTATAACACTAGGGATTGTAATGACCATGTTACAACACTAGGGATTGTAATGACCATGTTACAACACTAGGGGAGGAAATGACTATGTTACAACACTAGGGGTGGTAATGACCACGTTACAACACTAGGGGTGGTAATGACCATGTTATAACACTAGGGATTGTAATGACCATGTTATAACACGAGGGATTGTAATGACCATGTTACAACACTAGGGGGTGGTAATGACCACGTTACAACACTAGGGGTGGTAATGACCATGTTACAACACTAGGGGATTGTAATGACCATGTTATAACACTAGGGATTGTAATGACCATGTTACAACACTAGGGGGTGGTAATGACCATGTTACAACACTAGGGATTGTAATGACCATGTTACAACACTAGGGGATTGTAATGACCATGTTATAACACTAGGGGATTGTAATGACCATGTTATAACACTAGAGGGTGGGAATGACCATGTTATAACACTAGGGATTGTAATGACCATGTTACAACACAGGGGTGGTAATGACCATGTTATAACACTAGGGGAAGTAATGACCATGTTATAACACTAGGGGTGGTAATGACCATGTTATAACACTAGGGGGAAGTAATGACCATGTTACAACACTAGGGGGTGGTAATGACCATGTTATAACACTAGGGGGAAGTAATGACCATGTTATAACACTAGGGGGAAGTAATGACCATGTTATAATACTAGGGATTGTAATGACCATGTTATAACACTAGGGATTGTAATGACCATGTTACAACACTAGGGGGTGGTAATGACCATGTTATAACACTAGGGGGTGGTAATGACCATGTTATAACACTAGGGGGAAGTAATGACCATGTTATAATACTAGGGATTGTAATGACCATGTTATAACACTAGGGATTGTAATGACCATGTTACAACACTAGGGGGTGGTAATGACCATGTTATAACACTAGGGGGTGGTAATGACCATGTTATAACACTAGGGGGAAGTAATGACCATGTTATAATACTAGGGATTGTAATGACCATGTTATAACACTAGGGATTGTAATGACCATGTTACAACACTAGGGGGTGGTAATGACCATGTTATAACACTAGGGGGTGGTAATGACCATGTTACAACACTAGGGGGTTGTAATGACCACGTTACAACACTAGGGGATGGTAATGACCATGTTATAACACTAAGGATTGTAATGACCATGTTATAACACTAGGGTATTGTAATGACCATGTTACAACACTAGGGGGTGGTAATGACCATGTTACAACACTAGGGGGTTGTAATGACCACCTTACAACACTAGGGGGTGGTAATGACCATGTTATAACACTAGGGATTGTAATGACCATGTTATAACACTAGGGGATTGTAATGACCATGTTACAACACTAGGGTGTGGTAATGACCATGTTATAACACTAGGGATTGTAATGACCACGTTACAACACTAGGGATTGTAATGACCATGTTACAACACTAGGGGGTGGAAATTACTATGTTACAACACTAGGGGGTGGTAATGACCACGTTACAACACTAGGGGGTGGTAATGACCATGTTATAACACTAGGGATTGTAATGACCATGTAATAACACAAGGGATTGTAATGACCATGTTACAACACTAGGGGGTGATAATGACCACGTTACAACACTAGGGGTGGTAATGACCATGTTACAACACTAGGGATTGTAATGACCATGTTATAACACTAGGGATTGTAATGACCATGTTACAACACTAGGGGTGGTAATGACCATGTTACAACACTAGGGGATTGTAATGACCATGTTACAACACTAGGGATTGTAATGACCATGTTATAACACTAGGGGAAGTAATGACCATGTTATAACACTAGGGGATTGTAATGACCATGTTATAACACTAGGGGTGGTAATGACCATGTTACAACACTAGGGGTTGTAATGACCATGTTACAACACTAGGGATTGTAATGACCATGTTATAACACTAGGGGTGGTAATGACCATGTTATAACACTAGGGATTGTAATGACCATGTTATAACACTAGGGGGAAGTAATGACCATGTTATAACACTAGGGATTGTAATGACCATGTTATAACACTAGGGATTGTAATGACCATGTTATAACACTAGGGGATTGTAATGACCATGTTACAACACTAGGGTGTGGTAATGACCATGTTATAACACTAGGGATTGTAATGACCATGTTATAACACTAGGGGGAAGTAATGACCATGTTATAACACTAGGGATTGTAATGAGCACGTTACAACACTAGGGATTGTAATGACCATGTTACAACACTAGGGGGTGGTAATGATCATGTTACAACACTAGGGATTGTAATGACCATGTTATAACACTAGGGACCATGTTACAACACTAGGGATTGTAATGACCATGTTATAACACTAGGGATTGTAATGACCATGTTACAACACTAGGGGTGGTAATGACCATGTTATAACGCTAGGGGGTGGTAATGACCATGTTATAAAACTAGGGACCATGTTACAACACTAGGGGGTGGTAATGACCATTTACAACACTAGGGTGTGGTAATGACCATGTTACAACACTAGGGATTGTAATGACCATGTACAACACTAGGGTGTGGTAATGACCATGTTACAACACTAGGGGTGGTAATGACCATGTTACAACACTAGGGTGTGGTAATGACCATGTTACAACAGTAGGGGTGGTAATGACCATGTTACAACAGTAGGGGTGGTAATAACCATGTTATAACACTAGGGACCATGTTACAACACTAGGGATTGTAATGACCATGTTATAACACTAGGGATTGTAATGACCATGTTACAACACTAGCGGGTGGTAATGACCATGTTATAACACTAGGGAAGTAATGACCATGTTATAACACTAGGGATTGTAATGACATGTTATAACACTAGGGGTGGTAATGACCATGTTACAACACTAGGGGTGGTAATGACCATGTTACAACACTAGGGGTGGTAATGACCATGTTACAACACTAGGGGGTGGTAATGACCATGTTATAACACTGGGGGTAATGACCATGTTATAACACTAGGCGATTGTAATGACCATGTTACAACACTAGGGTGTGGTAATGACCATGTTATAACACTAGGGATTGTAATGACCATGTTACAACACTAGGGATTGTAATGACCATGTTACAACACTAGGGAAGAAATGACTATGTTACAACACTAGGGGTGGTAATGACCACGTTACAACACTAGGGGTGGTAATGACCATGTTATAACACTAGGGATTGTAATGACCATGTTATAACACTAGGGATTGTAATGACCATGTTACAACACTAGGGGTGGTAATGACCATGTTACAACACTAGGGGTGGTAATGACCATGTTACAACACTAGGGATTGTAATGACCATGTTACAACACTAGGGGATTGTAATGACCATGTTACAACACTAGGGGTGGTAATGACCATGTTACAACACTAGGGGGGACCATGTTACAACACTAGGGGATTGTAATGACCATGTTATAATGACCATGTTATAACACTAGGGATTGTAATGACCATGTTATAACACTAGGGGAAGTAATGACCATGTTATAACACTAGGGATTGTAATGACCATGTTATAACACTAGGGATTGTAATGACCATGTTATAACACTAGGGATTGTAATGACCATGTTACAACACTAGGGTGTGGTAATGACCATGTTATAACACTAGGGATTGTAATGACCATGTTATAACACTAGGGAAGTAATGACCATGTTATAACACTAGGGATTGTAATGAGCACGTTACAACACTAGCGGGTGGTAATGACCATTTTACAACACTAGGGATTGTAATGAGCATGTTATAACACTAGGGATTGTAATGACCATGTTACAACACTAGGGGGTGGTAATGATCATGTTACAACACTAGGGATTGTAATGACCATGTTATAACACTAGGGACCATGTTACAACACTAGGGATTGTAATGACCATGTTATAACACTAGGGATTGTAATGACCATGTTACAACACTAGGGGTGGTAATGACCATGTTATAACGCTAAGGGGTGGTCATGACCATGTTATAACACTAGGGACCATGTTACAACACTAGGGATTGTAATGACCATGTTATAACACTAGGGGGTGGTAATGACCATGTACAACACTAGGGTGTGGTAATGACCATGTTACAACACTAGGGATTGTAATGACCATGTACAACACTAGGGTGTGGTAATGACCATGTTACAACACTAGGGGTGCTAATGACCATGTTACAACACTAGGGTGTGGTAATGACCATGTTACAACAGTAGGGGTGTAATAACCATGTTATAACACTAGGGACCATGTTACAACACTAGGGATTGTAATGACCATGTTATAACACTAGGGATTGTAATGACCATGTTACAACACTAGGGGTGGTAATGACCATGTTATAACACTAGGGGAAGTAATGACCATGTTATAACACTAGGGGAAGTCATGACCATGTTATAACACTAGGGATTGTAATGACCATGTTACAACACTAGGGGTGGTAATGACCATGTTACAACACTAGGGGTGGTAATGACCATGTTACAACACTAGGGATTGTAATGACCATGTACAACACTAGGTGTGGTAATGACCATGTTACAACACTAGGGGTGGTAATGACCATGTTACAACACTAGGGTGTGGTAATGACCATGTTACAACACTAGGGATTGTAATGACCATGTACAACACTATGTAATGACCATGTTACAACACTAGGGGGTGCTAATGACCATGTTACAACACTAGGGTGTGTAATGACCATGTTACAACAGTAGGGGTGGTAATAACCATGTTATAACACTAGGGACCATGTTACAACACTAGGGATTGTAATGACCATGTTACAACACTAGGGGTGGTAATGACCATGTTACAACACTAGGGGGTAATGACCATGTTATAACACTAATGACCATGTTATAACACTAGGGATTGTAATGACCATGTTACAACACTAGGGGGTGGTAATGACCATGTTATAACACTAGGGGGAAGTAATGACTATGTTACAACACTAGGGGGAAGTAATGACCATGTTATAACACTAGGGATTGTAATGACCACGTTACAACACTAGGGGGTGGTAATGACCATGTTACAACACTAGGGGTGGTAATGACCATGTTACAACACTAGGGGGTGGTAATGACCATGTTATAACACTAGGGATTGTAATGACCATGTTATAACACTACGGGGTAATGACCATGTTACAACACTAGGGTGTGGTAATGACCATGTTATAACACTAGTGATTGTAATGACCATGTTACAACACTAGGGATTGTAATGACCATGTTACAACACTAGGGGTGGAAATGACATGTTACAACACTAGGGGTGGTAATGACCATGTTATAACACTAGGGATTGTAATGACCATGTTATAACACAAGGGATTGTAATGACCATGTTATAACACTAGGGGTGGTAATGACCATGTTACAACGCTAGGGATTGTAATGACCATGTTACACTAGGGATTGTAATGACCATGTTATAACACTAGGGATTGTAATGACCATGTTATAACACTAGGGAAGTAATGACCATGTTATAACACTAGGGGGAAGTAATGACCATGTTATAACACTAGGGATTGTAATGAGCACGTTACAACACTAGCGGGTGGTAATGACCATGTTATAACACTAGGGGGAAGTAATGACCATGTTATAACACTAGGGGTTGTAATGACCATGTTACAACACTAGGGGGTGGTAATGACCATGTTACAACACTAGGGGGTGGTAATGACCATGTTACAACACTAGGGGGTGGTAATGACCACGTTACAACACTAGGGGGTGGTAATGACCATGTTATAACACTAGGGATTGTAATGACCATGTTATAACACTAGGGGATTGTAATGACCATGTTACAACACTAGGGTGTGGTAATGACCATGTTATAACACTAGGGATTGTAATGACCATGTTACAACACTAGGGATTGTAATGACCATGTTACAACACTAGGGGGTGGAAATGACCATGTTACAACACTAGGGGGTGGTAATGACCATGTTACAACACTAGGGATTGTAATGACCATGTTATAACACTAGGGGGTTGTAATGACCATGTTATAACACAAGGGATTGTAATGACCATGTTACAACACTAGGGGGTGGTAATGACCATGTTACAACACTAGGGGGTGGTAATGACCATGTTACAACACTAGGGGATTGTAATGACCATGTAAAACACTAGGGGGAAGTAATGATCATGTTATAAAACTAGGAATTGTAATGACCATGTTACAACACTAGGGGATTGTAATGACCATGTTAAAACACTAGGGATTGTAATGACCATGTTATAACACTAGGGGTTGTAATGACCATGTTATAACACTAGGGGGAAGTAATGACCATGTTATAACACTAGGGATTGTAATGACCATGTTACAACACTAGGGGTGTGGTAATGACCATGTTATAACACTAATGATTGTAATGACCATGTTACAACACTAGGGATTGTAATGACCATGTTACAACACTAGGGGTGGTAATGACCATGTTACAACACTAGGGATTGTAATGACCATGTTATAACACTAGGGGAGGTAATGATCATGTTACAACACTAGGGATTGTAATGAGCACGTTACAACACTAGGGGTGGTAATGACCATGTTATAACACTAGGGGAAGTAATGACCATGTTATAACACTAGGGATTGTAATGACCATGTTACAACACTAGGGGTGGTAATGACCATGTTACAACACTAGGGGTGGTAATGACCATGTTATAACACTAGGGAGTGTAATGACCATGTTATAACACTAGGGATTGTAATGACCATGTTATAACACTAGGGAATTGTAATGACCATGTTACAACACTAGGGGAAGTAATGACCATGGGGGGTAATGACCATGTTACAACACTAGGGATTGTAATGACCATGTTATAACACTAGGGGTGGTAATGACCATGTTATAACACTAGGGATTGTAATGACCATGTTATAACACTAGGGATTGTAATGACCATGTTATAACACTAGGGATTGTAATGACCATGTTACAACACTAGGGTGTGGTAATGACCATGTTACAACACTAGGGGTGTAATGACCATGTTACAACACTAGGGTTGGTAATGACCATGTTACAACACTAGGGGTGGTAATAACCATGTTATAACACTAGGGACCATGTTACAACACTATTGTAATGACCATGTTATAACACTAGGGATTGTAATGACCATGTTACAACACTAGGGGTGGTAATGACCATGTTATAACACTAGGGGAAGTAATGACCATGTTATAACACTAGGGGGAAGTAATGACCATGTTATAACACTAGGGATTGTAATGACCATGTTACAACACTAGGGGTGGTAATGACCATGTTACAACACTAGGGTGTGGTAATGACCATGTTACAACACTAGGGATTGTAATGACCATGTTACAACACTAGGGTGTGGTAATGACCATGTTACAACACTAGGGGTGGTAATGACCATGTACAACACTAGGGTGTGGTAATGACCATGTTACAACACTAGGGATTGTAATGACCATGTACAACACTAGGGTGTTGTAATGACCATGTTACAACACTAGGGGTGCTAATGACCATGTTACAACACTAGGGTAATGACCATGTTACAACAGTAGGGGTGGTAATAACCATGTTATAACACTAGGGACCATGTTACAACACTAGGGATTGTAATGACCATGTTACAACACTAGGGGTGGTAATGACCATGTTATAACACTAGGGGTGGTAATGACCATGTTATAACACTAGGGGAAGTAATGACCATGTTATAACACTAGGGATTGTAATGACCATGTTACAACACTAGGGGGTGGTAATGACCATGTTATAACACTAGGGGTAATGACTATGTTACAACACTAGGGGAAGTAATGACCATGTTATAACACTAGGGATTGTAATGACCATGTTACAACACTAGGGGTGGTAATGACCATGTTACAACACTAGGGGTGGTAATGACCATGTTACAACACTAGGGGGTGGTAATGACCATGTTATAACACTAGGGATTGTAATGACCATGTTATAACACTAGGGATTGTAATGACCATGTTACAACACTAGGTGTGGTAATGACCATGTTACAACACTAGTGATTGTAATGACCATGTTACAACACTAGGGGTGAAATGACCATGTTACAACACTAGGGGTGGTAATGACCATGTTATAACACTAGGGATTGTAATGACCATGTTATAACACTAGGGATTGTAATGACCATGTTATAACACTAGGGGTGGTAATGACCATGTTACAACACTAGGGGATTGTAATGACCATGTTACAACACTAGGGATTGTAATGACCATGTTATAACACTAGGGATTGTAATGACCATGTTATAACACTAGGGGAAGTAATGACCATGTTATAACACTAGGGGGAAGTAATGACCATGTTATAACACTAGGGATTGTAATGAGCACGTTACAACACTAGCGGGTGGTAATGACCATGTTATAACACTAGGGGAAGTAATGACCATGTTATAACACTAGGGATTGTAATGACCATGTTACAACACTAGGGGTGGTAATGACCATGTTACAACACTAGGGGTGGTAATGACCATGTTACAACACTAGGGGTTGTAATGACCACGTTACAACACTAGGGGTGGTAATGACCATGTTACAACACTAGGGGTGGTAATGACCATGTTATAACACTAGGGATTGTAATGACCATGTTATAACACTAGGGGATTGTAATGACCATGTTACAACACTAGGGTGTGGTAATGACCATGTTATAACACTAATGATTGTAATGACCATGTTACAACACTAGGGATTGTAATGACCATGTTACAACACTAGGGGGTGGAAATGACTATGTTTCAACACTAGGGGGTTGTAATGACCACGTTACAACACTAGGGGGTGGTAATGACCATGTTATAACACTAGGGATTGTAATGACCATGTTATAACACTAGGGATTGTAATGACCATGTTACAACACTAGGGGTGGTAATGACCATGTTACAACACTAGGGGTGGTAATGACCATGTTACAACACTAGGGATTGTAATGACCATGTTATAACACTAGGGATTGTAATGACCATGTTATAACACTAGGGGTGGTAATGACCATGTTATAACACTAGGGATTGTAATGACCATGTTACAACACTAGGGATTGTAATGACCATGTTATAACACTAGGGATTGTAATGACCATGTTATAACACTAGGGGTGGTAATGACCATGTTATAACACTAGGGATTGTAATGACCATGTTATAACACTAGGGATTGTAATGACCATGTTACAACACTAGGGGTGGTAATGACCATGTTATAACACTAATGATTGTAATGACCATGTTACAACACTAGGGATTGTAATGACCATGTTACAACACTAGGGGTGGAAATGACCATGTTACAACACTAGGGATTGTAATGACCATGTTATAACACTAGGGGAGGTAATGATCATGTTACAACACTAGGGATTGTAATGACCACGTTACAACACTAGGGGTGGTAATGACCATGTTATAACACTAGGGGGAAGTAATGACCATGTTATAACACTAGGGAATGTAATGACCATGTTACAACACTAGGGGTGGTAATGACCATGTTACAACACTAGGGGTGGTAATGACCATGTTATAACACTAGGAGGAATTGTAATGACCATGTTATAACACTAGGGATTGTAATGACCATGTTATAACACTAGGAATTGTAATGACCATGTTATAACACTAGGGGTGGTAATGACCATGTTATAACACTAGGGGAAGTAATGACCATGTTACAACACTAGGGATTGTAATGACCATGTTACAACACTAGGGGTGGTAATGACCATGTTATAACACTAGGGATTGTAATGACCATGTTAAAACACTAGGGGAAGTAATGTCATGTTATAGGGATTGTAATGACCATGTTATAACACTAGGGATTGTAATGACCATGTTATAACACTAGGGATTGTAATGACCATGTTATAACACTAGGGATTGTAATGACCATGTTATAACACTAGGGATTGTAATGACCATGTTATAACACTAGGGAAGTAATGACCATGTTATAACACTAGGGATTGTAATGACCATGTTACAACACTAGGGGTGGTAATGACCATGTTATAACACTAGGGATTGTAATGACCATGTTATAACACTAGGGGTGGTAATGACCATGTTACAACACTAGGGATTGTAATGACCATGTTACAACACTAGGGGTGGTAATGACCATGTTATAACACTAGGGGGAAGTAATGACCATGTTATAACACTAGGATTGTAATGACCATGTTACAACACTAGGGGTGGTAATGACCATGTTACAACACTAGGGGTGGTAATGACCATGTTATAACATAATGACCATGTTATAACACTAGGGATTGTAATGACCATGTTATAACACTAGGAATTGTAATGACCATGTTATAACACTAGGGGAAGTAATGACCATGTTATAACACTAGGGGAAGTAATGACCATGTTATAACACTAGGGATTGTAATGACCACGTTACAACACTAGGGGTGGTAATGACCATGTTATAACACTAGGGGAAGTAATGACCATGTTATAACACTAGGGGGGACCATGTTACAACACTAGGGGTGGTAATGACCATGTTACAACACTAGGGGTGGTAATGACCATGTTACAACACTAGGGGTGGTAATGACCATGTTACAACACTAGGGGTGGTAATGACCATGTTATAACACTAGGGATTGTAATGACCATGTTATAACACTAGGGATTGTAATGACCATGTTACAACACTAGGGGTGGTAATGACCATGTTATAACACTAGGGATTGTAATGACCATGTTATAACACTAGGATTGTAATGACCATGTTACAACACTAGGGGGTGGTAATGACCATGTTACAACACTAGGGGGTGGTAATGACCATGTTACAACACTAGGGATTGTAATGACCATGTTACAACACTAGGGATTGTAATGACCATGTTATAACACTAGGGGATTGTAATGACCATGTAAAACACTAGGGGGAAGTAATGATCATGTTATAACACTAGGGATTGTAATGACCATGTTATAACACTAGGGGATTGTAATGACCATGTTATAACACTAGGGATTGTAATGACCATGTTATAACACTAGGGATTGTAATGACCATGTTATAACACTAGGGGGAAGTAATGACCATGTTATAACACTAGGGATTGTAATGACCATGTTATAACACTAGGGATTGTAATGACCATGTTATAACACTAGGGGGAAGTAATGACCATGTTATAACACTAGGGATTGTAATGAGCACGATACAACACTAGCGGGTGGTAATGACCATGTTACAACACTAGGGATTGTAATGACCATGTTATAACACTAGGGATTGTAATGACCATGTTACAACACTAGGGGGTGGTAATGATCATGTTACAACACTAGGGATTGTAATGACCATGTTATAACACTGGGGATTGTAATGACCATGTTACAACACTAGGGATTGTAATGACCATGTTATAACACTAGGGATTGTAATGACCATGTTACAACACTAGGGGTGGTAATGACCATGTTATAACACTAAGGGGGTCATGACCATGTTATAACACTAGGGGGACCATGTTACAACACTAGGGATTGTAATGACCATGTTATAACACTAGGGGTGGTAATGACCATGTACAACACTAGGTGTGGTAATGACCATGTTACAACACTAGGGATTGTAATGACCATGTTACAACACTAGGGTGTGGTAATGACCATGTTATAACACTAGGGGGTGCTAATGACCATGTTACAACACTAGGGTGTGGTAATGACCATGTTACAACAGTAGGGGTGGTAATAACCATGTTATAACACTAGGGACCATGTTACAACACTAGGGATTGTAATGACCATGTTATAACACTAGGGTGTGGTAATGACCATGTTACAACACTAGGGGTGGTAATGACCATGTTACAACACTAGGGGTGGTAATGACCATGTTACAACACTAGGGATTGTAATGACCATGTTATAACACTAGGGATTGTAATGACCATGTTACAACACTAGGGGTGCTAATGACCATGTTACAACACTAGGGGTGGTAATGACCATGTTACAACAGTAGGGATTGTAATAACCATGTTATAACACTAGGGACCATGTTACAACACTAGGGATTGTAATGACCATGTTACAACACTAGGGGGTGGTAATGACCATGTTATAACACTAGGGGGAAGTAATGACCATGTTATAACACTAGGGGGAAGTCATGACCATGTTATAACACTAGGGATTGTAATGACCATGTTACAACACTAGGGGGTGGTAATGACCATGTTATAACACTAGGGGGAAGTAATGACTATGTTACAACACTAGGGGGAAGTAATGACCATGTTATAACACTAGGGATTGTAATGACCACGTTACAACACTAGGGGTGGTAATGACCACGTTACAACACTAGGGGTGGTAATGACCATGTTACAACACTAGGGGTGGTAATGACCATGTTATAACACTAGGGATTGTAATGACCATGTTATAACACTACGGGATTGTAATGACCATGTTACAACACTAGGGGTGGTAATGACCATGTTATAACACTAGTGATTGTAATGACCATGTTACAACACTAGGGATTGTAATGACCATGTTACAACACTAGGGGGTGGAAATGACTATGTTACAACACTAGGGGGTGGTAATGACCATGTTATAACACTAGGGATTGTAATGACCATGTTATAACACAAGGGATTGTAATGACCATGTTACAACACTAGGGGTGGTAATGACCATGTTACAACACTAGGGGGTGGTAATGACCATGTTACAACGCTAGGGGATTGTAATGACCATGTTATAACACTAGGGGATTGTAATGACCATGTTATAACACTAGGGGGAAGTAATGACCATGTTATAACACTAGGGGGAAGTAATGACCATGTTATAACACTAGGGATTGTAATGAGCACGTTACAACACTAGCGGGTGGTAATGACCATGTTATAACACTAGGGGGAAGTAATGACCATGTTATAACACTAGGGGTTGTAATGACCATGTTACAACACTAGGGGGTGGTAATGACCATGTTACAACACTAGGGGGTGGTAATGACCATGTTACAACACTAGGGGTTGTAATGACCATGTTACAACACTAGGGGGTGGTAATGACCATGTTACAACACTAGGGGGTGGTAATGACCATGTTATAACACTAGGGATTGTAATGACCATGTTATAACACTAGGGGATTGTAATGACCATGTTACAACACTAGGGTGTGGTAATGACCATGTTATAACACTAATGATTGTAATGACCATGTTACAACACTAGGGATTGTAATGACCATGTTACAACACTAGGGGGTGGAAATGACTATGTTTCAACACTAGGGGGTGGTAATGACCACGTTACAACACTAGGGATTGTAATGACCATGTTATAACACTAGGGGGTTGGAATGACCATGTTATAACACAAGGGATTGTAATGACCATGTTACAACACTAGGGGGTGGTAATGACCATGTTACAACACTAGGGGGTGGTAATGACCATGTTACAACACTAGGGGATTGTAATGACCATGTTATAACACTAGGGGATTGTAATGACCATGTTACAACACTAGGGATTGTAATGACCATGTTACAACACTAGGGGGTGGTAATGACCATGTTACAACACTAGGGATTGTAATGACCATGTTACAACACTAGGGGGTTGTAATGACCATGTTACAACACTAGGGGGTGGTAATGACCACGTTACAACACTAGGGGGTGGTAATGACCATGTTATAACACTAGGGATTGTAATGACCATGTTATAACACTAGGGATTGTAATGACCATGTTACAACACTAGGGGTGGTAATGACCATGTTATAACACTAGGGATTGTAATGACCATGTTATAACACTAGGGATTGTAATGACCATGTTACAACACTAGGGTGTGGTAATGACCATGTTACAACACTAGGGGTGGAAATGACTATGTTACAACACTAGGGGTGGTAATGACCATGTTACAACACTAGGGGTGGTAATGATCATGTTATAAAACTAGGGATTGTAATGACCATGTTATAACACTAGGGATTGTAATGACCATGTTATAACACTAGGGATTGTAATGACCATGTTATAACACTAGGGGAAGTAATGACCATGTTATAACACTAGGGATTGTAATGACCATGTTACAACACTAGCGGGTGGTAATGACCATGTTACAACACTAGGGATTGTAATGACCATGTTATAACACTAGGGGGAGGTAATGATCATGTTACAACACTAGGGATTGTAATGAGCACGTTACAACACTAGCGGGTGGTAATGACCATGTTATAACACTAGGGGGAAGTAATGACCATGTTATAACACTAGGGAATGTAATGACCATGTTACAACACTAGGGGGTGGTAATGACCATGTTACAACACTAGGGGGTGGTAATGACCATGTTATAACACTAGGAGGAAGTAATGACCATGTTATAACACTAGGGATTGTAATGACCATGTTATAACACTAGGAATTGTAATGACCATGTTATAACACTAGGGGGAAGTAATGACCATGTTATAACACTAGGGGGAAGTAATGACCATGTTACAACACTAGGGATTGTAATGACCATGTTATAACACTAGGGGTGGTAATGACCATGTTATAACACTAGGGATTGTAATGACCATGTTAAAACACTAGGGGAAGTAATGATCATGTTATAAAACTAGGGATTGTAATGACCATGTTATAACACTAGGGATTGTAATGACCATGTTATAACACTAGGGATTGTAATGACCATGTTATAACACTAGGGGAAGTAATGACCATGTTATAACACTAGGGATTGTAATGACCATGTTACAACACTAGCGGGTGGTAATGACCATGTTACAACACGAGGGATTGTAATGACCATGTTATAACACTAGGGAGGTAATGATCATGTTACAACACTAGGGATTGTAATGAGCACGTTACAACACTAGGGGTGGTAATGACCATGTTATAACACTAGGGGAAGTAATGACCATGTTATAACACTAGGGAATGTAATGACCATGTTACAACACTAGGGGTGGTAATGACCATGTTACAACACTAGGGGTGGTAATGACCATGTTATAACACTAGGGGAAGTAATGACCATGTTATAACACTAGGGATTGTAATGACCATGTTATAACACTAGGAATTGTAATGACCATGTTATAACACTAGGGGGAAGTAATGACCATGTTATAACACTAGGGGGAAGTAATGACCATGTTATAACACTAGGGATTGTAATGAGCACGTTACAACACTAGCGGGTGGTAATGACCATGTTATAACACTAGGGGGAAGTAATGACCATGTTACAACACTAGGGATTGTAATGACCATGTTATAACACTAGGGACCATGTTACAACACTAGGGATTGTAATGACCATGTTATAACACTAAGGATTGTAATGACCATGTTACAACACTAGGGGTGGAAATGACTATGTTACAACACTAGGGGGTGGTAATGACCATGTTATAACACTAGGGATTGTAATGACCATGTTATAACACAAGGGATTGTAATGACCATGTTACAACACTAGAGGGTGGTAATAACCATGTTACAACAATAGGGGGTGGTAATGACCATGTTACAACGCTAGGGGATTGTAATGACCATGTTATAACACTAGGGGATTGTAATGACCATGTTATAACACTAGGGGGAAGTAATGACCATGTTATAACACTAGGGGGAAGTAATGACCATGTTATAACACTAGGGATTGTAATGAGCACGTTACAACACTAGCGGGTGGTAATGACCATGTTATAACACTAGGGGGAAGTAATGACCATGTTATAACACTAGGGGTTGTAATGACCATGTTACAACACTAGGGGGTGGTAATGACCATGTTACAACACTAGGGGGTGGTAATGACCATGTTACAACACTAGGGGGTGGTAATGACCACGTTACAACACTAGGGGGTGGTAATGACCATGTTATAACACTAGGGATTGTAATGACCATGTTATAACACTAGGGGATTGTAATGACCATGTTACAACACTAGGGTGTGGTAATGACCATGTTATAACACTAATGATTGTAATGACCATGTTACAACACTAGGGATTGTAATGACCATGTTACAACACTAGGGGGTGGAAATGACTATGTTTCAACACTAGGGGGTGGTAATGACCACGTTACAACACTAGGGGGTGGTAATGACCATGTTATAACACTAGGGATTGTAATGACCATGTTATAACACAAGGGATTGTAATGACCATGTTACAACACTAGGGGGTGGTAATGACCATGTTACAACACTAGGGGGTGGTAATGACCATGTTACAACACTAGGGGATTGTAATGACCATGTTATAACACTAGGGGATTGTAATGACCATGTTACAACACTAGGGGGTGGTAATGACCATGTTACAACACTAGGGGGTGGTAATGACCATGTTACAACACTAGGGGATTGTAATGACCATGTTACAACACTAGGGGATTGTAATGACCATGTTATAACACTAGGGATTGTAATGACCATGTTATAACACTAGGGGGTGGTAATGACCATGTTATAACACTAGGGATTGTAATGACCATGTTATAACACTAGGGGATTGTAATGACCATGTTATAACACTAGGGTGTGGTAATGACCATGTTATAACACTAGGGGGTGGTAATGACCACGTTACAACACTAGGGGGTGGTAATGACCATGTTATAACACTAGGGATTGTAATGACCATGTTATAACACTAGGGGATTGTAATGACCATGTTACAACACTAGGGTGTGGTAATGACCATGTTATAACACTAATGATTGTAATGACCATGTTACAACACTAGGGATTGTAATGACCATGTTAAAACACTAGGGGGTGGAAATGACTATGTTACAACACTAGGGGGTGGTAATGACCACGTTACAACACTAGGGGGTGGTAATGATCATGTTATAAAACTAGGGATTGTAATGACCATGTTATAACACTAGGGATTGTAATGACCATGTTATAACACTAGGGATTGTAATGACCATGTTATCAAATTTTCAAATTTATTTATATAGCCCTTCGTACATCAGCTGATATCTCAAAGTGCTGTACATGAAACCCAGCCTAAAACCCCAAACAGCAAACAATGCAGGTGTAAAAGCACGGTGGCTAGGAAAACTCCCTAGAAAGGCCAAAACCTAGGAAGAAACCTAGAGAGGAACCGGGCTATGTGGGGTGGTAAGACCATGTTCAACACTGTGGGGGTAGAGATTGTAACAGAACATGACCAAGATGTTCAAATGTTCATAAATGACCAGCATGGTCGAATAATAATAAGGCAGAACAGTTGAAACTGGAGCAGCAGCACAGTCAGGTGGACTGGGGACAGCAAGGAGCCTTCATGTCAGGTATGCACGGTCCTAGGGGCTCAGGTCAGTTGAAACTGGAGCAGGAGCATGGCCAGGTGGACTGGGGACAGCAAGGAGTCCTCATGTCAGGTAGTCCTGGGACATGGTCCTAGGGCTCAGGTCCTCCGAGAGAGAGAAAGAAAGAGAGAAGGAGAGTAATGACACACTGTTCACACAGGACACCGAATAACACAGGAGAAGTAATGACCAGATATAACAAACTGACCCAGCCCCCCGACACATAAACTACTGCAGCATAAATACTGGAGGCTGAGACAGGAGGGGTCAGTTACAACACTGTGGCCCCATGAGGACACAACACAAACAGGAAGGATATAACCCCACCCACTTTGCCAAAGCACATCCCCCACACCACTAGAGGGATATCTTCAACCACCAACTTACCATGTTATAACACTAGGGGAAGTAATGACCATGTTATAACACTAGGGATTGTAATGAGCACGTTACAACACTAGGGGTGGTAATGACCAATGTTACAACACTAGGGATTGTAATGACCATGTTATAACACTAGGGGATTGTAATGACCATGTTATAACACTAGGGATTGTAATGACCATGTTATAACACTAGGGGTGGTAATGACCATGTTATAACACTAGGGATTGTAATGACCATGTTATAACACTAGGGATTGTAATGACCATGTTACAACACTAGGGGTGGTAATGACCATGTTATAACACTAGGGGTGGTAATGACCATGTTACAACACTAGGGGTGGTAATGACCATGTTATAACACTAGGGATTGTAATGACCATGTTATAACACTAGGGATTGTAATGACCATGTTACAACACTAGGGGTGGTAATGACCATGTTATAACACTAATGATTGTAATGACCATGTTACAACACTAGGGATTGTAATGACCATGTTAAAACACTAGGGGGGGAAATGACTATGTTACAACACTAGGGGGTAATGACCACGTTACAACACTAGGGGTGGTAATGACCATGTTATAACACTAGGGATTGTAATGACCATGTTATAACACTAGGGATTGTAATGACCATGTTATAACACTAGGGATTGTAATGACCATGTTATAACACTAGGGATATCTCAAAGTGCTGTAATGACCAGGTTAAACACTAGGGGTGGTAATGACCATGTTACCTAGAGAGGAAACACTAGGGGATGGTAATGACCATGTCGAATAGGGATAATACAACACTAGGGGTGGTAACTGGGGACCATGTTATCAACACTAGGGTCATTGAAACTGGACAGGACATGGCCAGGTGGACTGGGGACATGTTATAACAAGGAAGTCCTCATGTAGTCCTGGGACATGGTCCTAGGGCTCAGGTCCTCCGTTATAACACTAGGGGAAATGACCATGTTACTAGAGAATGACCATAGTTCAACACAGGGTAATGACCATGTTATAACACTAGGGGAGGCTGATAACAGGAGGGGTAATGACCATGTTAACAACACTAGGGGATATAACCATGTTACCCACTTTGACCATGTTATAACACATGTTATAACACTAGGGGAAGTAATGACCATGTTATAACACTAGGGATTGTTAGCAACACTAGGGGTGGTAATGACCATGTTACAACACTAGGGATTGTAATGACCATGTTATAACACTAGGGGAGGTAATGATCATGTTACAACACTAGGGATTGTAATGAGCATGTTACAACACTAGCGGGTGGTAATGACCATGTTATAACACTAGGGGAAGTAATGACCATGTTATAACACTAGGGAATGTAATGACCATGTTATAACACTAGGGGTGGTAATGACCATGTTACAACACTAGGGGTGGTAATGACCATGTTATAACACTAGGGATTGTAATGACCATGTTACAACACTAGGGATTGTAATGACCATGTTAAAACACTAGGGGTGGAAATGACCATGTTATAACACTAGGGGAAGTAATGACCATGTTATAACACTAGGGATTGTAATGACCATGTTACAACACTAGGGGTGGTAATGACCATGTTACAACACTAGGGATTGTAATGACCATGTTATAACACTAGGGACCATGTTACAACACTAGGGATTGTAATGACCATGTTATAACACTAAGGATTGTAATGACCATGTTACAACACTAGGGGTGGTAATGACCATGTTATAACACTAGGGGATTGTAATGACCATGTTATAACACTAGGGATTGTAATGACCATGTTACAACACTAGGGGTGGTAATGACCATGTTATAACACTAGGGGTGGTAATGACCATGTTATAACACTAGGGGAAGTAATGACCATGTTATAACACTAGGGATTGTAATGACCATGTTATAACACTAGGGATTGTAATGACCATGTTATAACACTAGGGAAGTAATGACCATGTTATAACACTAGGGATTGGTAATGACCATGTTATAACACTAGGGGTGGTAATGACCATGTTATAACACTAGGGGGAAGTAATGACCATGTTATAACACTAGGGATTGTAATGACAATGTTACAACACTAGGGGGTGGTAATGACCATGTTACAACACTAGGGGGTGGTAATGATCATGTTATAAAACTAGGGATTGTAATGACCATGTTATAACACTAGGGATTGTAATGACCATGTTATAACACTAGGGATTGTAATGACCATGTTATAACACTAGGGGGAAGTAATGACCATGTTATAACACTAGGGATTGTAATGAGCACGTTACAACACTAGCGGGTGGTAATGACCATGTTACAACACGAGGGATTGTAATGACCATGTTATAACACTAGGGGGAGGTAATGATCATGTTACAACACTAGGGATTGTAATGAGCACGTTACAACACTAGCGGGTGGTAATGACCATGTTATAACACTAGGGGGAAGTAATGACCATGTTATAACACTAGGGAATGTAATGACCATGTTACAACACTAGGGGGTGGTAATGACCATGTTACAACACTAGGGGGTGGTAATGACCATGTTATAACACTAGGAGGAAGTAATGACCATGTTATAACACTAGGGATTGTAATGACCATGTTATAACACTAGGAATTGTAATGACCATGTTATAACACTAGGGGGAAGTAATGACCATGTTATAACACTAGGGGGAAGTAATGACCATGTTATAACACTAGGGATTGTAATGAGCACGTTACAACACTAGCGGGTGGTAATGACCATGTTATAACACTAGGGGGAAGTAATGACCATGTTACAACACTAGGGATTGTAATGACCATGTTATAACACTAGGGACCATGTTACAACACTAGGGATTGTAATGACCATGTTATAACACTAAGGATTGTAATGACCATGTTACAACACTAGGGGTGGTAATGACCATGTTATAACGCTAGGGGATGGTAATGACCATGTTATAAAACTAGGGACCATGTTACAACACTAGGGGGTGGTAATGACCATGTACAACACTAGGGTGTGTTAATGACCATGTTACAACACTAGGGATTGTAATGACCATGTACAACACTAGGGTGTGGTAATGACCATGTTACAACACTAGGGGGTGGTAATGACCATGTTACAACACTAGGGTGTGGTAATGACCATGTTACAACAGTAGGGGGTGGTAATAACCATGTTATAACACTAGGGACCATGTTACAACACTAGGGATTGTAATGACCATGTTATAACACTAGGGATTGTAATGACCATGTTACAACACTAGGGGGTGGTAATGACCATGTTATAACACTAGGGGGAAGTAATGACCATGTTATAACACTAGGGGGAAGTAATGACCATGTTATAACACTAGGGATTGTAATGACCATGTTATAACACTAGGGATTATAATGACCATGTTATAACACTAGGGGGAAGTAATGACCATGTTATAACACTAGGGATTGTAATGAGCACGTTACAACACTAGCGGGTGGTAATGACCATGTTATAACACTAGGGGGAAGTAATGACCATGTTATAACACTAGGGATTGTAATGACAATGTTACAACACTAGGGGGTGGTAATGACCATGTTACAACACTAGGGGGTGGTAATGACCATGTTACAACACTAGGGGTGGTAATGACCATGTTATAACGCTAGGGGATTGTAATGACCATGTTATAACACTAGGGATTGTAATGACCATGTTACAACACTAGGGGTGGTAATGACCATGTTATAACACTAGGGAAGTAATGACCATGTTATAACACTAGGGGAAGTAATGACCATGTTATAACACTAGGGATTGTAATGACCATGTTATAACACTAGGGATTATAATGACCATGTTATAACACTAGGGGAAGTAATGACCATGTTATAACACTAGGGATTGTAATGAGCACGTTACAACACTAGCGGGTGGTAATGACCATGTTATAACACTAGGGGAAGTAATGACCATGTTATAACACTAGGGATTGTAATGACAATGTTACAACACTAGGGGTGGTAATGACCATGTTACAACACTAGGGGTGGTAATGATCATGTTATAACACTAGGGATTGTAATGACCATGTTATAACACTAGGGATTGTAATGACCATGTTATAACACTAGGGATTGTAATGACCATGTTATAACACTAGGGGGAAGTAATGACCATGTTATAACACTAGGGATTGTAATGAGCACGTTACAACACTAGCGGGTGGTAATGACCATGTTACAACACGAGGGATTGTAATGACCATGTTATAACACTAGGGGGAGGTAATGATCATGTTACAACACTAGGGATTGTAATGAGCACGTTACAACACTAGCGGGTGGTAATGACCATGTTATAACACTAGGGGGAAGTAATGACCATGTTATAACACTAGGGAATGTAATGACCATGTTACAACACTAGGGGGTGGTAATGACCATGTTACAACACTAGGGGGTGGTAATGACCATGTTATAACACTAGGAGGAAGTAATGACCATGTTATAACACTAGGGATTGTAATGACCATGTTATAACACTAGGAATTGTAATGACCATGTTATAACACTAGGGGGAAGTAATGACCATGTTATAACACTAGGGGGAAGTAATGACCATGTTACAACACTAGGGATTGTAATGACCATGTTATAACACTAGGGGGTGGGAATGACCATGTTATAACACTAGGGATTGTAATGACCATGTAAAACACTAGGGGGAAGTAATGATCATGTTATAAAACTAGGGATTGTAATGACCATGTTATAACACTAGGGATTGTAATGACCATGTTATAACACTAGGGATTGTAATGACCATGTTATAACACTAGGGGGAAGTAATGACCATGTTATAACACTAGGGATTGTAATGAGCACGTTACAACACTAGCGGGTGGTAATGACCATGTTACAACACGAGGGATTGTAATGACCATGTTATAACACTAGGGGGAGGTAATGATCATGTTACAACACTAGGGATTGTAATGAGCACGTTACAACACTAGCGGGTGGTAATGACCATGTTATAACACTAGGGGGAAGTAATGACCATGTTATAACACTAGGGAATGTAATGACCATGTTACAACACTAGGGGGTGGTAATGACCATGTTACAACACTAGGGGGTGGTAATGACCATGTTATAACACTAGGAGGAAGTAATGACCATGTTATAACACTAGGGATTGTAATGACCATGTTATAACACTAGGAATTGTAATGACCATGTTATAACACTAGGGGGAAGTAATGACCATGTTATAACACTAGGGGGAAGTAATGACCATGTTATAACACTAGGGATTGTAATGAGCACGTTACAACACTAGCGGGTGGTAATGACCATGTTATAACACTAGGGGGAAGTAATGACCATGTTACAACACTAGGGATTGTAATGACCATGTTATAACACTAGGGACCATGTTACAACACTAGGGATTGTAATGACCATGTTATAACACTAAGGATTGTAATGACCATGTTACAACACTAGGGGTGGTAATGACCATGTTATAACGCTAGGGGATGGTAATGACCATGTTATAAAACTAGGGACCATGTTACAACACTAGGGGGTGGTAATGACCATGTACAACACTAGGGTGTGTTAATGACCATGTTACAACACTAGGGATTGTAATGACCATGTACAACACTAGGGTGTGGTAATGACCATGTTACAACACTAGGGGGTGGTAATGACCATGTTACAACACTAGGGTGTGGTAATGACCATGTTACAACAGTAGGGGGTGGTAATAACCATGTTATAACACTAGGGACCATGTTACAACACTAGGGATTGTAATGACCATGTTATAACACTAGGGATTGTAATGACCGGGTTACAACACTAGGGGGTGGTAATGACCATGTTATAACACTAGGGGGAAGTAATGACCATGTTATAACACTAGGGGGAAGTAATGACCATGTTATAACACTAGGGATTGTAATGACCATGTTATAACACTAGGGATTATAATGACCATGTTATAACACTAGGGGGAAGTAATGACCATGTTATAACACTAGGGATTGTAATGAGCACGTTACAACACTAGCGGGTGGTAATGACCATGTTATAACACTAGGGGAAGTAATGACCATGTTATAACACTAGGGATTGTAATGACAATGTTACAACACTAGGGGTGGTAATGACCATGTTACAACACTAGGGGTGGTAATGACCATGTTACAACACTAGGGGTGGTAATGACCATGTTACAACACTAGGGATTGTAATGACCATGTTATAACACTAGGGATTGTAATGACCATGTTACAACACTAGGGGTGGTAATGACCATGTTATAACACTAGGGGGAAGTAATGACCATGTTATAACACTAGGGATTGTAATGACCATGTTATAACACTAGGGATTATAATGACCATGTTATAACATTAGGGGGAAGTAATGACCATGTTATAACACTAGGGATTGTAATGAGCACGTTACAACACTAGCGGGTGGTAATGACCATGTTACAACACTAGGGGGTGGTAATGACCACGTTACAACACTAGGGGGTGGTAATGACCATGTTATAACACTAGGGATTGTAATGACCATGTTATAACACTAGGGGATTGTAATGACCATGTTACAACACTAGGGTGTGGTAATGACCATGTTATAACACTCGGGGGTGGTAATGACCATGTTACAACACTAGGGGGTGGTAATGACCATGTTACAACACTAGGGATTGTAATGACCATGTTATAACACTAGGGATTGTAATGACCATGTTACAACACTAGGGGTGCTAATGATCATGTTACAACACTAGGGATTGTAATGACCATGTTATAACACTAAGGATTGTAATGACCATGTTACAACACTAGGGGTGGTAATGACCATGTTATAACACTAGGGGATGGTAATGACCATGTTATAAAACTAGGGACCATGTTACAACACTAGGGGTGGTAATGACCATGTACAACACTAGGGTGTGTTAATGACCATGTTACAACACTAGGGATTGTAATTACAACACTAGGGTGTGGTAATGACCATGTTACAACACTAGGGGGTGGTAATGACCATGTTACAACACTAGGGTGTGGTAATGACCATGTTACAACAGTAGGGGGTGGTAATAACCATGTTATAACACTAGGGACCATGTTACAACACTAGGGATTGTAATGACCATGTTACAACACTAGGGGATTGTAATGACCATGTTATAACACTAGGGGATTGTAATGACCATGTTACAACACTAGGGGGTGGTAATGACCATGTTACAACACTAGGGGTGGTAATGACCATGTTACAACACTAGGGGATTGTAATGACCATGTTACAACACTAGGGGATTGTAATGACCATGTTATAACACTAGGGGATTGTAATGACCATGTTATAACACTAGGGGGTGGTAATGACCATGTTATAACACTAGGGATTGTAATGACCATGTTATAACACTAGGGGATTGTAATGACCATGTTACAACACTAGGGGTGGTAATGACCATGTTATAACACTAATGATTGTAATGACCATGTTACAACACTAGGGATTGTAATGACCATGTTAAAACACTAGGGGGTGGAAATGACTATGTTACAACACTAGGGGGTGGTAATGACCACGTTACAACACTAGGGGGTGGTAATGATCATGTTATAAAACTAGGGATTGTAATGACCATGTTATAACACTAGGGATTGTAATGACCATGTTATAACACTAGGGATTGTAATGACCATGTTATAACACTAGGGGGAAGTAATGACCATGTTATAACACTAGGGATTGTAATGAGCACGTTACAACACTAGCGGGTGGTAATGACCATGTTACAACACGAGGGATTGTAATGACCATGTTATAACACTAGGGGGAGGTAATGATCATGTTACAACACTAGGGATTGTAATGAGCACGTTACAACACTAGGGGTGGTAATGACCATGTTATAACACTAGGGGAAGTAATGACCATGTTATAACACTAGGGAATGTAATGACCATGTTACAACACTAGGGGTGGTAATGACCATGTTACAACACTAGGGGTGGTAATGACCATGTTATAACACTAGGAGGAAGTAATGACCATGTTATAACACTAGGGATTGTAATGACCATGTTATAACACTAGGAATTGTAATGACCATGTTATAACACTAGGGATGGTAATGACCATGTTATAACACTAGGGGGAAGTAATGACCATGTTATAACACTAGGGATTGTAATGAGCACGTTACAACACTAGCGGGTGGTAATGACCATGTTATAACACTAGGGGGAAGTAATGACCATGTTACAACACTAGGGATTGTAATGACCATGTTATAACACTAGGGACCATGTTACAACACTAGGGATTGTAATGACCATGTTATAACACTAAGGATTGTAATGACCATGTTACAACACTAGGGGTGGTAATGACCATGTTATAACGCTAGGGGATGGTAATGACCATGTTATAAAACTAGGGACCATGTTACAACACTAGGGGTGGTAATGACCATGTTACAACACTAGGGTGTGTTAATGACCATGTTACAACACTAGGGATTGTAATGACCATGTACAACACTAGGGTGTGGTAATGACCATGTTACAACACTAGGGGTGGTAATGACCATGTTACAACACTAGGGTGTGGTAATGACCATGTTACAACAGTAGGGGTGGTAATAACCATGTTATAACACTAGGGACCATGTTACAACACTAGGGATTGTAATGACCATGTTATAACACTAGGGATTGTAATGACCATGTTACAACACTAGGGGTGGTAATGACCATGTTATAACACTAGGGGAAGTAATGACCATGTTATAACACTAGGGGGAAGTAATGACCATGTTATAACACTAGGGATTGTAATGACCATGTTATAACACTAGGGATTATAATGACCATGTTATAACACTAGGGGGAAGTAATGACCATGTTATAACACTAGGGATTGTAATGAGCACGTTACAACACTAGCGGGTGGTAATGACCATGTTATAACACTAGGGGGAAGTAATGACCATGTTATAACACTAGGGATTGTAATGACAATGTTACAACACTAGGGGGTGGTAATGACCATGTTACAACACTAGGGGGTGGTAATGATCATGTTATAAAACTAGGGATTGTAATGACCATGTTATAACACTAGGGATTGTAATGACCATGTTATAACACTAGGGATTGTAATGACCATGTTATAACACTAGGGGGAAGTAATGACCATGTTATAACACTAGGGATTGTAATGAGACCATGTTACAACACTAGCGGGTGGTAATGACCATGTTACAACACTAGGGATTGTAATGACCATGTTATAACACTAGGGGGAGGTAATGATCATGTTACAACACTAGCGGGTGGTAATGACCATGTTATAACACTAGGGGGAAGTAATGACCATGTTATAACACTAGGGAATGTAATGACCATGTTACAACACTAGGGGGTGGTAATGACCATGTTACAACACTAGGGGGTGGTAATGACCATGTTATAACACTAGGAGGAAGTAATGACCATGTTATAACACTAGGGATTGTAATGACCATGTTATAACACTAGGAATTGTAATGACCATGTTATAACACTAGGGGGAAGTAATGACCATGTTATAACACTAGGGGGAAGTAATGACCATGTTACAACACTAGGGATTGTAATGACCATGTTATAACACTAGGGGGTGGGAATGACCATGTTATAACACTAGGGATTGTAATGACCATGTAAAACACTAGGGGGAAGTAATGATCATGTTATAAAACTAGGGATTGTAATGACCATGTTATAACACTAGGGATTGTAATGACCATGTTATAACACTAGGGATTGTAATGACCATGTTATAACACTAGGGGGAAGTAATGACCATGTTATAACACTAGGGATTGTAATGACCACGTTACAACACTAGCGGGTGGTAATGACCATGTTACAACACTAATGACCATGTTATAACACTAGGGGAGGTAATGACCATGTTACAACACTAGGGATTGTAATGACCATGTTACAACACTAGCGGGTGGTAATGACCATGTTATAACACTGTAATGACCATGTTATAACACTAGGGAATGTAATGACCATGTTACAACAATGACCATGTTACAACACTAGGGGTGGTAATGACCATGTTATAACACTAGGGGTGGTAATGACCATGTTATAACACTAGGGATTGTAATGACCATGTTATAACACTAGGAATTGTAATGACCATGTTATAACACTAGGGGAAGTAATGACCATGTTATAACACTAGGGGAAGTAATGACCATGTTATAACACTAGGGATTGTAATGAGCACGTTACAACACTAGGGGTGGTAATGACCATGTTATAACACTAGGGGAAGTAATGACCATGTTACAACACTAGGGGTGGTAATGACCATGTTACAACACTAGGGGTGGTAATGAGCATGTTATAACACTAGGGGAAGTAATGACCATGTTATAACACTAGGGGTGGTAATGACCATGTTATAACACTAGGGAAGTAATGACCATGTTACAACACTAGGGGTGGTAATGACCATGTTATAACACTAGGGGGAAGTAATGACCATGTTATAACACTAGGGGAAGTAATGACCACTAGGGATTGTAATGACCATGTTATAACACTAGGGATTGTAATGACCATGTTACAACACTAGGGGGGTGTAATGACCATGTTATAACACTAGGGGGTGGTAATGACCATGTTATAACACTAGGGGAAGTAATGACCATGTTATAATACTAGGGATTGTAATGACCATGTTATAACACTAGGGATTGTAATGACCATGTTACAACACTAGGGGTGGTAATGACCATGTTATAACACTAGGGGTGGTAATGACCATGTTTACTAGGGAAGTAATGACCACTAGGGATTGTAATGACCATGTTATAACACTAGGGATTGTAATGACCATGTTACAACACTAGGGGTGGTAATGACCATGTTATAACACTAGGGGTGGTAATGACCATGTTACAACACTAGGGGTTGTAATGACCATGTTACAACACTAGGGGATGGTAATGACCATGTTATAACACTAGGGGAAGTAATGACCATGTTATAATACTAGGGATTGTAATGACCATGTTATAACACTAGGGATTGTAATGACCATGTTACAACACTAGGGGGTGGTAATGACCATGTTATAACACTAGGGGTGGTAATGACCATGTTACAACACTAGGGGTTGTAATGACCATGTTACAACACTAGGGGTGGTAATGACCATGTTATAACACTAGGGGAAGTAATGACCATGTTATAACACTAGGGATTGTAATGACCACGTTACAACACTAGGGATTGTAATGACCATGTTACAACACTAGGGGTGGAAATTACTATGTTACAACACTAGGGGTGGTAATGACCACGTTACAACACTAGGGGTGGTAATGACCATGTTATAACACTAGGGATTGTAATGACCATGTTATAACACAAGGGATTGTAATGACCATGTTACAACACTAGGGGGTGATAATGACCACGTTATAACACTAGTGGTAATGACCATGTTACAACACTAGGGATTGTAATGACCATGTTACAACACTAGGGATTGTAATGACCATGTTACAACACTAGGGATTGTAATGACCATGTTATAACACTAGGGATTGTAATGACCATGTTATAACACTAGGGGTGGAATGACCATGTTATAACACTAGGGGGAAGTAATGACCATGTTATAACACTAGGGGAAGTAATGACCATGTTATAACACTAGGGATTGTAATGACCATGTTATAACACTAGGGATTGTAATGACCATGTTATAACACTAGGGATTGTAATGACCATGTTATAACACTAGGGTGTGGTAATGACCATGTTATAACACTAGGGATTGTAATGACCATGTTATAACACTAGGGGGAAGTAATGACCATGTTATAACACTAGGGATTGTAATGAGCACGTTACAACACTAGCGGGTGGTAATGACCATGTTACAACACTAGGGATTGTAATGACCAAGTTATAACACTAGGGATTGTAATGACCATGTTACAACACTAGGGGGTGGTAATGATCATGTTACAACACTAGGGATTGTAATGACCATGTTATAACACTAGGGACCATGTTACAACACTAGGGATTGTAATGACCATGTTATAACACTAGGGATTGTAATGACCATGTTACAACACTAGGGGTGGTAATGACCATGTTATAACGCTAGGGGGTGGTAATGACCATGTTATAAAACTAGGGACCATGTTACAACACTAGGGGGTGGTAATGACCATGTTATAACACTAGGGGGAAGTAATGACCATGTTATAACACTAGGGATTGTAATGAGCACGTTACAACACTAGCGGGTGGTAATGACCATGTTATAACACTAGGGAAGTAATGACCATGTTATAACACTAGGGGTGGTAATGACCATGTTATAACACTAGGGGAAGGACCATGTTATAACACTAGGGGAAGTAATGACCATGTTATAACACTAGGGATTGTAATGACACGTTACAACACTAGCGGGTGGTAATGACCATGTTATAACACTAGGGGAAGTAATGACCATGTTACAACACTAGGCGGTGGTAATGACCATGTTACAACACTAGGGGTGGTAATGACCATGTTATAACACTAGGGGAAGTAATGGCCATGTTATAACACTAGGGGTGGTAATGACCATGTTATAACACTAGGGGAAGTAATGACCATGTTACAACACAAGGGTGGTAATGACCATGTTATAACACTAGGGGAAGTAATGACCATGTTATAACACTAGGGGAAGTAATGACCATGTTATAATACTAGGGATTGTAATGACCATGTTATAACACTAGGGATTGTAATGACCATGTTACAACACTAGGGGTGGTAATGACCATGTTATAACACTAGGGGTGGTAATGACCATGTTATAACACTAGGGAAGTAATGACCATGTTATAATACTAGGGATTGTAATGACCATGTTATAACACTAGGGATTGTAATGACCATGTTACAACACTAGGGGTGGTAATGACCATGTTATAACACTAGGGGTGGTAATGACCATGTTATAACACTAGGGGAAGTAATGACCATGTTATAACACTAGGGATTGTAATGACCATGTTATAACACTAGGGATTGTAATGACCATGTTACAACACTAGGGGTGGTAATGACCATGTTACAACACTAGGGGGTGGTAATGACCATGTTACAACACTAGGGGATTGTAATGACCATGTTATAACACTAGGGATTGTAATGACCATGTTACAACACTAGGGGGTGGTAATGACCATGTTATAACACTAGGGACCACTTTACAACACTAGGGGGTGGTAATGACCATGTTATAACACTAGGGATTGTAATGACCATGTTATAACACTAGGGGATTGTAATGACCATGTTACAACACTAGGGTGTGGTAATGACCATGTTATAACACTAGGGATTGTAATGACCATGTTACAACACTAGGGATTGTAATGACCATGTTACAACACTAGGGGGTGGAAATTACTATGTTACAACACTAGGGGGTGGTAATGACCACGTTACAACACTAGGGGTGGTAATGACCATGTTATAACACTAGGGATTGTAATGACCATGTTATAACACAAGGGATTGTAATGACCATGTTACAACACTAGGGGTGATAATGACCACGTTACAACACTAGGGGTGGTAATGACCATGTTACAACACTAGGGGATTGTAATGATGATGTTATAACACTAGGGATTGTAATGACCATGTTACAACACTAGGGGTGGTAATGACCATGTTACAACACTAGGGATTGTAATGACCATGTTACAACACTAGGGATTGTAATGACCATGTTATAACACTAGGGGATTGTAATGACCATGTTATAACACTAGAGGGTGGGAATGACCATGTTATAACACTAGGGATAGTAATGACCATGTTATAACACTAGGGGGAAGTAATGACCATGTTATAACACTAGGGATTGTAATGACCATGTTATAACACTAGGGATTGTAATGACCATGTTATAACACTAGGGGATTGTAATGACCATGTTACAACACTAGGGTGTGGTAATGACCATGTTATAACACTAGGGATTGTAATGACCATGTTATAACACTAGGGGGAAGTAATGACCATGTTATAACACTAGGGATTGTAATGAGCACGATACAACACTAGCGGGTGGTAATGACCATGTTACAACACTAGGGATTGTAATGACCATGTTATAACACTAGGGATTGTAATGACCATGTTACAACACTAGGGGGTGGTAATGATCATGTTACAACACTAGGGATTGTAATGACCATGTTATAACACTGGGGATTGTAATGACCATGTTACAACACTAGGGGTGGTAATGACCATGTTATAACGCTAAGGGGTGGTAATGACCATGTTACAACACTAGGGGTGGTAATGACCATGTTATAACGCTAGGGGTGGTAATGACCATGTTATAAAACTAGGGACCATGTTACAACACTAGGGGTGGTAATGACCATGTTATAACACTAGGGGAAGTAATGACCATGTTATAACACTAGGGATTGTAATGAGCACGTTACAACACTAGCGGGTGGTAATGACCATGTTATAACACTAGGGGTAATGACCATGTTATAACACTAGGGGTGGTAATGACCATGTTATAACACTAGGGGGTAATGACCATGTTATAACACTAGGGAAGTAATGACCATGTTATAACACTAGGGATTGTAATGAGCACGTTACAACACTAGCGGGTGGTAATGACCATGTTATAACACTAGGGGGAAGTAATGACCATGTTACAACACTAGGGGTGGTAATGACCATGTTACAACACTAGGGGTGGTAATGACCATGTTATAACACTGTAATGGCCATGTTATAACACTAGGGGTGGTAATGACCATGTTATAACACTAGGGGAAGTAATGACCATGTTACAACACAAGGGGTGGTAATGACCATGTTATAACACTAGGGGAAGTAATGACCATGTTATAACACTAGGGAAGTAATGACCATGTTATAACACTAGGGATTGTAATGACCATGTTATAACACTAGGGATTGTAATGACCATGTTACAACACTAGGGGTGGTAATGACCATGTTATAACACTAGGGGTGGTAATGACCATGTTATAACACTAGGGGAAGTAATGACCATGTTATAACACTAGGGATTGTAATGACCATGTTATAACACTAGGGATTGTAATGACCATGTTACAACACTAGGGGTGGTAATGACCATGTTATAACACTAGGGGTGGTAATGACCATGTTATAACACTAGGGGAAGTAATGACCATGTTATAATACTAGGGATTGTAATGACCATGTTATAACACTAGGGATTGTAATGACCATGTTACAACACTAGGGTGGTAATGACCATGTTATAACACTAGGGGTGGTAATGACCATGTTACAACACTAGGGGTTGTAATGACCATGTTACAACACTAGGGGGTGGTAATGACCATGTTATAACACTAGGGATTGTAATGACCATGTTATAACACTAGGGATTGTAATGACCATGTTACAACACTAGGGGTGGTAATGACCATGTTATAACACTAGGGATTGTAATGACCATGTTACAACACTAGGGATTGTAATGACCATGTTACAACACTAGGGGTGGAAATTAATGTTACAACACTAGGGGTGGTAATGACCACATTACAACACTAGGGGTGGTAATGACCATGTTATAACACTAGGGATTGTAATGACCATGTTATAACACTAGGGATTGTAATGACCATGTTACAACACTAGGGGGTGATAATGACCATGTTATAACACTAGGGGTGGTAATGACCATGTTACAACACTAGGGATTGTAATGACGATGTTATAACACTAGGGATTGTAATGACCATGTTATAACACTAGGGGATTGTAATGACCATGTTACAACACTAGGGGTGATAATGACCACGTTACAACACTAGGGGAAGTAATGACCATGTTATAACACTAGGGATTGTAATGACCATGTTATAACACTAGGGATTGTAATGACCATGTTATAACACTAGGGATTGTAATGACCATGTTATAACACTAGGGTGTGGTAATGACCATGTTATAACACTAGGGATTGTAATGACCATGTTATAACACTAGGGGAAGTAATGACCATGTTATAACACTAGGGATTGTAATGAGCACGTTACAACACTAGCGGGTGGTAATGACCATGTTACAACACTAGGGATTGTAATGACCATGTTATAACACTAGGGATTGTAATGACCATGTTACAACACTAGGGGTGGTAATGATCATGTTACAACACTAGGGATTGTAATGACCATGTTATAACACTAGGGACCATGTTACAACACTAGGGATTGTAATGACCATGTTATAACACTAGGGATTGTAATGACCATGTTACAACACTAGGGGTGGTAATGACCATGTTATAACGCTAGGGTGGTAATGACCATGTTATAAAACTAGGGACCATGTTACAACACTAGGGGTGGTAATGACCATTTACAACACTAGGGTGTGGTAATGACCATGTTACAACACTAGGGATTGTAATGACCATGTACAACACTAGGGTGTGGTAATGACCATGTTACAACACTAGGGGTGGTAATGACCATGTTACAACACTAGGGTGTGGTAATGACCATGTTACAACAGTAGGGGTGGTAATAACCATGTTATAACACTAGGGACCATGTTACAACACTAGGGATTGTAATGACCATGTTATAACACTAGGGATTGTAATGACCATGTTACAACACTAGGGGTGGTAATGACCATGTTATAACACTAGGGGAAGTAATGACCATGTTATAACACTAGGGATTGTAATGACAATGTTACAACACTATGTAATGACCATGTTACTACACTAGGGGTGGTAATGACCATGTTACAACACTAGGTGGTGGTAATGACCATGTTACAACACTAGGGGTGGTAATGACCATGTTATAACACTAGGGATTGTAATGACCATGTTATAACACTAGGGATTGTAATGACCATGTTACAACACTAGGGTGTGGTAATGACCATGTTATAACACTAGGGATTGTAATGAGCACGTTACAACACTAGGGGTGGTAATGACCATGTTATAACACTAGGGGAAGTAATGACCATGTTATAACACTAGGGATTGTAATGACAATGTTACAACACTAGGGGTGGTAATGACCATGTTACAACACTAGGGGTGGTAATGACCATGTTACAACACTAGGTGGTGGTGACCATGTTACAACACTAGGGGTGGTAATGACCATGTTATAACACTAGGGATTGTAATGACCATGTTATAACACTAGGGATTGTAATGACCATGTTACAACACTAGGGTGTGGTAATGACCATGTTATAACACTAGGGATTGTAATGACCATGTTACAACACTAGGGATTGTAATGACCATGTTACAACACTAGGGAGAGGAAATGACTATGTTACAACACTAGGGGTGGTAATGACCACGTTACAACACTAGGGGTGGTAATGACCATGTTATAACACTAGGGATTGTAATGACCATGTTATAACACTAGGGATTGTAATGACCATGTTACAACACTAGGGGGTGGTAATGACCACGTTACAACACTAGGGGTGGTAATGACCATGTTACAACACTAGGGATTGTAATGACCATGTTATAACACTAGGGATTGTAATGACCATGTTACAACACTAGGGGTGGTAATGACCATGTTACAACACTAGGGGATTGTAATGACCATGTTACAACACTAGGGATTGTAATGACCATGTTATAACACTAGGGATTGTAATGACCATGTTATAACACTAGGGGTGGAATGACCATGTTATAACACTAGGGATTGTAATGACCATGTTACAACACTAGGGGTGGTAATGACCATGTTATAACACTAGGGGAAGTAATGGCCATGTTATAACACTAGGGGTGTAATGACCATGTTATAACACTAGGGAAGTAATGACCATGTTACAACACTAGGGGGTGGTAATGACCATGTTATAACACTAGGGGAAGTAATGACCATGTTATAACACTAGGGGAAGTAATGACCATGTTATAACACTAGGGATTGTAATGACCATGTTATAACACTAGGGATTGTAATGACCATGTTACAACACTAGGGGTGGTAATGACCATGTTATAACACTAGGGGTGGTAATGACCATGTTATAACACTAGGGGAAGTAATGACCATGTTATAATACTAGGGATTGTAATGACCATGTTATAACACTAGGGATTGTAATGACCATGTTACAACACTAGGGTGGTAATGACCATGTTATAACACTAGTGGTAATGACCATGTTATAACACTGTAATGACCATGTTATAACACTAGGGATTGTAATGACCATGTTATAACACTAGGGATTGTAATGACCATGTTACAACACTAGGGGTGGTAATGACCATGTTATAACACTAGGGGTGGTAATGACCATGTTACAACACTAGGGGTTGTAATGACCATGTTACAACACTAGGGGTGGTAATGACCATGTTATAACACTAAGGATTGTAATGACCATGTTATAACACTAGGGATTGTAATGACCATGTTACAACACTAGGGATGGTAATGACCATGTTACAACACTAGGGGTTGTAATGACCATGTTACAACACTAGGGGTGGTAATGACCATGTTATAACACTAGGGATTTTAATGACCATGTTATAACACTAGGGATTGTAATGACCATGTTACAACACTAGGGTGTGGTAATGACCATGTTATAACACTAGGGATTGTAATGACCACGTTACAACACTAGGGATTGTAATGACCATGTTACAACACTAGGGGGTGGAAATGACCATGTTACAACACTAGGGGTGGTAATGACCATGTTACAACACTAGGGGTGGTAATGACCATGTTATAACACTAGGGATTGTAATGACCATGTTATAACACTAGGGATTGTAATGACCATGTTACAACACTAGGGGTGATAATGACCACGTTACAACACTAGGGGGTGGTAATGACCATGTTACAACACTAGGGATTGTAATGAATGTTATAACACTAGGGATTGTAATGACCATGTTACAACACTAGGGGTGGTAATGACCATGACTAGGGGGGATTGTAATGACCATGTTACAACACTAGGGATTGTAATGACCATGTTATAACACTAGGGGAAGTAATGACCATGTTATAACACTAGGGATTGTAATGACCATGTTATAACACTAGGGGTGGTAATGACCATGTTACAACACTAGGGGTGGTAATGACCATGTTATAACACTAGGGATTGTAATGACCATGTTATAACACTAGGGGTGTAATGACCATGTTATAACACTAGGGATTGTAATGACCATGTTATAACACTAGGGGAAGTAATGACCATGTTATAACACTAGGGATTGTAATGACCATGTTATAACACTAGGGATTGTAATGACCATGTTATAACACTAGGGATTGTAATGACCATGTTACAACACTATGGTAATGACCATGTTATAACACTAGGGATTGTAATGACCATGTTATAACACTAGGGGAAGTAATGACCATGTTATAACACTAGGGATTGTAATGAGCATGTTACAACACTAGGGATTGTAATGACCATGTTACAACACTAGGGGTGGTAATGATCATGTTACAACACTAGGGATTGTAATGACCATGTTATAACACTAGGGACCATGTTACAACACTAGGGATTGTAATGACCATGTTATAACACTAGGGATTGTAATGACCATGTTACAACACTAGGGGTGGTAATGACCATGTTATAACGCTAGGGGTGGTAATGACCATGTTATAAAACTAGGGACCATGTTACAACAAGGGGTGGTAATGACCATTTACAACACTAGGGTGTGGTAATGACCATGTTACAACACTAGGGATTGTAATGACCATGTTACAACACTAGGGTGTGGTAATGACCATGTTACAACACTAGGGGTGGTAATGACCATGTTACAACACTAGGGGTGGTAATGACCATGTTACAACAGTAGGGGTGGTAATGACCATGTTACAACAGTAGGGGGTGGTAATAACCATGTTATAACACTAGGGACCATGTTACAACACTAGGGATTGTAATGACCATGTTATAACACTAGGGATTGTAATGACCATGTTACAACACTAGCGGGTGGTAATGACCATGTTATAACACTAGGGGGAAGTAATGACCATGTTATAACACTAGGGATTGTAATGACAATGTTACAACACTAGGGGTGGTAATGACCATGTTACTAACACTAGGGGGTGGTAATGACCATGTTACAACACTAGGTGGTGGTAATGACCATGTTACAACACTAGCGGGTGGTAATGACCATGTTATAACACTAGGGATTGTAATGACCATGTTATAACACTAGGCGATTGTAATGACCATGTTACAACACTAGGGTGTGGTAATGACCATGTTATAACACTAGGGATTGTAATGACCATGTTACAACACTAGGGATTGTAATGACCATGTTACAACACTAGGGGAAGAAATGACCATGTTACAACACTAGGGGTGGTAATGACCACGTTACAACACTAGGGGTGGTAATGACCATGTTATAACACTAGGGATTGTAATGACCATGTTATAACACTAGGGATTGTAATGACCATGTTACAACACTAGGGGTGGTAATGACCACGTTACAACACTAGGGGTGGTAATGACCATGTTACAACACTAGGGATTGTAATGACCATGTTATAACACTAGGGGATTGTAATGACCATGTTACAACACTAGGGGTGGTAATGACCATGTTACAACACTAGGGGATTGTAATGACCATGTTACAACACTAGGGGATTGTAATGACCATGTTATAACACTAGGGGTGTAATGACCATGTTATAACACTAGGGATTGTAATGACCATGTTATAACACTAGGGATTGTAATGACCATGTTATAACACTAGGGATTGTAATGACCATGTAGGGATTGTAATGACCATGTTATAACACTAGGGATTGTAATGACCATGTTACAACACTAGGGTGTGGTAATGACCATGTTATAACACTAGGGATTGTAATGACCATGTTATAACACTAGGGAAGTAATGACCATGTTATAACACTAGGGATTGTAATGAGCACGTTACAACACTAGCGGGTGGTAATGACCATTTTACAACACTAGGGATTGTAATGACCATGTTATAACACTAGGGATTGTAATGACCATGTTACAACACTAGGGGTGGTAATGATCATGTTACAACACTAGGGATTGTAATGACCATGTTATAACACTAGGGACCATGTTACAACACTAGGGATTGTAATGACCATGTTATAACACTAGGGATTGTAATGACCATGTTACAACACTAGGGATTGTAATGACCATGTTATAACACTAGGGGGTAATGACCATGTAATGACCATGTTACAACACTAGGGATTGTAATGACCATGTTATAACACTAAGGGGTGGTCATGACCATGTTATAACACTAGGGACCATGTTACAACACTAGGGATTGTAATGACCATGTTATAACACTAGGGGTGGTAATGACCATGTTACAACACTAGGGTGTGGTAATGACCATGTTACAACACTAGGGATTGTAATGACCATGTACAACACTAGGGTGTGGTAATGACCATGTTACAACACTAGGGGTGCTAATGACCATGTTACAACACTAGGGTGTGGTAATGACCATGTTACAACAGTAGGGGTGGTAATAACCATGTTATAACACTAGGGACCATGTTACAACACTAGGGATTGTAATGACCATGTTATAACACTAGGGATTGTAATGACCATGTTACAACACTAGGGGTGGTAATGACCATGTTATAACACTAGGGGAAGTAATGACCATGTTATAACACTAGGGAAGTAATGACCATGTTACAACACTAGGGGGTGGTAATGACCACGTTACAACACTAGGGGGTGGTAATGACCATGTACAACACTAGGGTGTGGCAATGACCATGTTACAACACTAGGGATTGTAATGACCATGTACAACACTAGGGTGTGGTAATGACCATGTTACAACACTAGGGGGTGGTAATGACCATGTACAACACTAGGGTGTGGTAATGACCATGTTACAACACTAGGGATTGTAATGACCATGTACAACACTAGGGTGTTGTAATGACCATGTTACAACACTAGGGGGTGCTAATGACCATGTTACAACACTAGGGTGTGGTAATGACCATGTTACAACAGTAGGGGGTGGTAATAACCATGTTATAACACTAGGGACCATGTTACAACACTAGGGATTGTAATGACCATGTTACAACACTAGGGGGTGGTAATGACCATGTTATAACACTAGGGGGAAGTAATGACCATGTTATAACACTAGGGGGAAGTCATGACCATGTTATAACACTAGGGATTGTAA
This sequence comes from Oncorhynchus keta, assembly GCF_023373465.1. Classification (NCBI taxonomy): domain Eukaryota; kingdom Metazoa; phylum Chordata; class Actinopteri; order Salmoniformes; family Salmonidae; genus Oncorhynchus; species Oncorhynchus keta. Next base: position 549,593 of record NC_068444.1, read on the forward strand.
TGACCATGTTACAACACTAGGGGGTGGTAATGACCATGTTATAACACTAGGGGGAAGTAATGACTATGTTACAACACTAGGGGGAAGTAATGACCATGTTATAACACTAGGGATTGTAATGACCATGTTACAACACTAGGGGTGGTAATGACCATGTTACAACACTAGGGGTGGTAATGACCACGTTACAACTCTAGGGGGTGGTAATGACCATGTTATAACACTAGGGATTGTAATGACCATGTTATAACACTACGGGATTGTAATGACCATGTTACAACACTAGGGTGTGGTAATGACCATGTTATAACACTAGTGATTGTAATGACCATGTTACAACACTAGGGATTGTAATGACCATGTTACAACACTAGGGGGTGGAAATGACTATGTTACAACACTAGGGGGTGGTAATGACCATGTTATAACACTAGGGATTGTAATGACCATGTTATAACACAAGGGATTGTAATGACCATGTTACAACACTAGGGGGTGGTAATGACCATGTTACAACACTAGGGGGTGGTAATGACCATGTTACAACACTAGGGGATTGTAATGACCATGTTATAACACTAGGGATTGTAATGACCATGTTATAACACTAGGGGAAGTAATGACCATGTTATAACACTAGGGGAAGTAATGACCATGTTATAACACTAGGGATTGTAATGAGCACGTTACAACACTAGCGGGTGGTAATGACCATGTTATAACACTAGGGGGAAGTAATGACCATGTTATAACACTAGGGGTTGTAATGACCATGTTACAACACTAGGGGGTGGTAATGACCATGTTACAACACTAGGGGGTGGTAATGACCATGTTACAACACTAGGGGGTTGTAATGACCACGTTACAACACTAGGGGGTGGTAATGACCACGTTACAACACTAGGGGGTGGTAATGACCATGTTATAACACTAGGGATTGTAATGACCATGTTATAACACTAGGGGATTGTAATGACCATGTTACAACACTAGGGTGTGGTAATGACCATGTTATAACACTAATGATTGTAATGACCATGTTACAACACTAGGGATTGTAATGACCATGTTACAACACTAGGGGGTGGAAATGACTATGTTTCAACACTAGGGGGTGGTAATGACCACGTTACAACACTAGGGGGTGGTAATGACCATGTTATAACACTAGGGATTGTAATGACCATGTTATAACACTAGGGATTGTAATGACCATGTTACAACACTAGGGGTGGTAATGACCATGTTACAACACTAGGGTGTGGTAATGACCATGTTACAACACTAGGGATTGTAATGACCATGTTATAACACTAGGGGATTGTAATGACCATGTTACAACACTAGGGGGTTGTAATGACCATGTTATAACACTAGGGTGTGGTAATGACCATGTTACAACACTAGGGGTTGTAATGACCATGTTATAACACTAGGGGATTGTAATGACCATGTTACAACACTAGGGATTGTAATGACCATGTTACAACACTAGGGGTGGTAATGACCATGTTATAACACTAGGGAAGTAATGACCATGTTATAACACTAGTAATGACCATGTTATAACACTAGGGATTGTAATGACCATGTTACAACACTAGGGGGTGGTAATGACCATGTTATAACACTAGGGATTGTAATGACCATGTTACAACACTAGGGGAAGTAATGACCATGTTATAACACTAGGGATTGTAATGACCATGTTACAACACTAGGGGTGGTAATGACCATGTTACAACACTAGGGGTGGTAATGACCATGTTACAACACTAGGGGTGGTAATGACCATGTTATAACACTAGGGATTGTAATGACCATGTTATAACACTAGGGATTGTAATGACCATGTTACAACACTAGGGGTGGTAATGACCATGTTATAACACTAGGATTGTAATGACCATGTTATAACACTAGGGGATTGTAATGACCATGTTACAACACTAGGGGTGGAAATGACCATGTTACAACACTAGGGGTGGTAATGACCATGTTATAACACTAGGGATTGTAATGACCATGGTAATGACCATGTTATAACACTAGGGGGTGGTAATGACCATGTTACAACACTAGGGATTGTAATGACCATGTTACAACACTAGGGATTGTAATGACCATGTTATAACACTAGGGGATTGTAATGACCATGTTATAACACTAGGGGAAGTAATGACCATGTTATAACACTAGGGGGGTAATGACCATGTTATAACACTAGGGATTGTAATGACCATGTTACAACACTAGGGGTGGTAATGACCATGTTATAACACTAGGGGAAGTAATGACCATGTTATAACACTAGGGATTGTAATGACCATGTTACAACACTAGGGGTGGTAATGACCATGTTACAACACTAGGGGTGGTAATGACCATGTTACAACACTAGGGATTGTAATGACCATGTTACAACACTAGGGGTGGTAATGACCATGTTACAACACTAGGGGTGGTAATGACCATGTTATAACACTAGGGATTGTAATGACCATGTTATAACACTAGGGATTGTAATGACCATGTTACAACACTAGGGTGTGGTATGACCATGTTATAACACTAGGGATTGTAATGACCATGTTACAACACTAGGGATTGTAATGACCATGTTACAACACTAGGGGTGGTAATGAATGTTACAACCATGTTACAACACTAGGGGTGGTAATGACCATGTTATAACACTAGGGATTGTAATGACCATGTTATAACACTAGGGATTGTAATGACCATGTTACAACACTAGGGGTGGTAATGACCATGTTACAACACTAGGGGTGGTAATGACCATGTTACAACACTAGGGATTGTAATGACCATGTTACAACACTAGGGATTGTAATGACCATGTTATAACACTAGGGATTGTAATGACCATGTTATAACACTAGGGGATTGTAATGACCATGTTATAACACTAGGGATTGTAATGACCATGTTATAACACTAGGGGTGGTAATGACCATGTTATAACACTAGGGATTGTAATGACCATGTTATAACACTAGGGGTTGTAATGACCATGTTACAACACTAGGGGTGGTAATGACCATGTTATAACACATGATTGTAATGACCATGTTACAACACTAGGGATTGTAATGACCATGTTACAACACTAGGGGTGGTAATGACCATGTTACAACACTAGGGATTGTAATGACCATGTTATAACACTAGGGTAATGATCATGTTATAACACTAGGGATTGTAATGATCATGTTACAACACTAGCGGGTGGTAATGACCATGTTATAACACTAGGGGGAAGTAATGACCATGTTATAACACTAGGGAATGTAATGACCATGTTACAACACTAGGGGGTGGTAATGACCATGTTACAACACTAGGGGGTGGTAATGACCATGTTATAACACTAGGAGGAAGTAATGACCATGTTATAACACTAGGGATTGTAATGACCATGTTATAACACTAGGAATTGTAATGACCATGTTATAACACTAGGGGGAAGTAATGACCATGTTATAACACTAGGGATTAGGGGGAAGTAATGAACATGTTATAACACTAGGGATTGTAATGACCATGTTATAACACTAGGGGGTGGTAATGACCATGTTATAACACTAGGGATTGTAATGACCATGTTAAAACACTAGGGGAAGTAATGACCATGTTATAAAACTAGGGATTGTAATGACCATGTTATAACACTAGGGATTGTAATGACCATGTTATAACACTAGGGATTGTAATGACCATGTTATAACACTAGGGGATTGTAATGACCATGTTATAACACTAGGGATTGTAATGAGCACGTTACAACACTAGCGGGTGGTAATGACCATGTTATAACACTAGGGATTGTAATGACCATGTTATAACACTAGGGAGGTAATGACCATGTTACAACACTAGGGATTGTAATGACCACGTTACAACACTAGGGGTGGTAATGACCATGTTATAACACTAGGGGAAGTAATGACCATGTTATAACACTAGGGATTGTAATGACCATGTTACAACACTAGGGGTGGTAATGACCATGTTACAACACTAGGGGTGGTAATGACCATGTTATGGTAATGACCATGTTACAACACTAGGGATTGTAATGACCATGTTATAACACTAGGAATTGTAATGACCATGTTATAACACTAGGGAAGTAATGACCATGTTATAACACTAGGGGAAGTAATGACCATGTTATAACACTAGGGATTGTAATGACCATGTTACAACACTAGGGGTGGTAATGACCATGTTATAACACTGTAATGACCATGTTACAACACTAGGGATTGTAATGACCATGTTATAACACTAGGGACCATGGGATTGTAATGACCATGTTATAACACTAGGGATTGTAATGACCATGTTACAACACTAGGGGTGGAAATGACTATGGGGTGGTAATGACCATGTTATAACACTAGGGGATTGTAATGACCATGTTATAACACTAGGGATTGTAATGACCATGTTACAACACTAGGGGTGGTAATGACCATGTTACAACACTAGGGGTGGTAATGACCATGTTACAACACTAGGGATTGTAATGACCATGTTATAACACTAGGGATTGTAATGACCATGTTATAACACTAGGGGGTAATGACCATGTTATAACACTAGGGAAGTAATGACCATGTTATAACACTAGGGATTGTAATGAGCATGTTATAACACTAGCGGGTGGTAATGACCATGTTATAACACTAGGGAAGTAATGACCATGTTATAACACTAGGGATTGTAATGACCATGTTACAACACTAGGGGTGGTAATGACCATGTTACAACACTAGGGGTGGTAATGACCATGTTACAACACTAGGGGTGGTAATGACCATGTTACAACACTAGGGGTGGTAATGACCATGTTATAACACTAGGGATTGTAATGACCATGTTATAACACTAGGGATTGTAATGACCATGTTACAACACTAGGGGTGGTAATGACCATGTTATAACACTAGGGATTGTAATGACCATGTTACAACACTAGGGATTGTAATGACCATGTTACAACACTAGGGGTGGAAATGACTATGTTTCAACACTAGGGGTGGTAATGACCATGTTACAACACTAGGGGATTGTAATGACCATGTTACAACACTAGGGATTGTAATGACCATGTTATAACACTAGGGATTGTAATGACCATGTTATAACACTAGGGGTGGAATGACCATGTTATAACACTAGGGATTGTAATGACCATGTTATAACACTAGGGGAAGTAATGACCATGTTATAACACTAGGGATTGTAATGACCATGTTATAACACTAGGGATTGTAATGACCATGTTATAACACTAGGGATTGTAATGACCATGTTACAACACTAGGGGGTGGTAATGACCATGTTATAACACTAGGGATTGTAATGACCATGTTATAACACTAGGGGGAAGTAATGACCATGTTATAACACTAGGGATTGCAATGAGCACGATACAACACTCGCGGGTGGTAATGACCATGTTACAACACTAGGGATTGTAATGACCATGTTATAACACTAGGGATTGTAATGACCATGTTACAACACTAGTGGGTGGTAATGACCATGTTATAATACTAGGGATTGTAATGACCATGTTATAACACTAGGGACCATGTTACAACACTAGGGATTGTAATGACCATGTTATAACACTGGGGATTGTAATGACAATGTTACAACACTAGGGGTGGTAATGACCATGTTATAACGCTAAGGGGTGGTAATGACCATGTTATAAATGACCATGTTACAACACTAGGATTGTAATGACCATGTTATAACACTAGGGGTGTAATGACCATGTACAACACTAGGGTGTGGTAATGACCATGTTACAACACTAGGGATGACCATGTTACAACACTAGGGTGTGGTAATGACCATGTTACAACACTAGGGGGTGTAATGACCATGTTACAACACTAGGGTGTGGTAATGACCATGTTACAACAGTAGGGGTGGTAATAACCATGTTATAACACTAGGGACCATGTTACAACACTAGGGATTGTAATGACCATGTTATAACACTAGGGTGTGGTAATGACCATGTTACAACACTAGGGGTGGTAATGACCATGTTACAACACTAGGGTGTGGTAATGACCATGTTACAACACTAGGGATTGTAATGACCATGTACAACACTAGGTGTTGTAATGACCATGTTACAACACTAGGGGTGCTAATGACCATGTTACAACACTAGGGGTGGTAATGACCATGTTACAACAGTAGGGGTGGTAATGACCATGTTATAACACTAGGGGGACCATGTTACAACACTAGGGATTGTAATGACCATGTTACAACACTAGGGGTGGTAATGACCATGTTATAACACTAGGGGAAGTAATGACCATGTTATAACACTAGGGGAAGTAATGACCATGTTATAACACTAGGGATTGTAATGACCATGTTACAACACTAGGGTGGTAATGACCATGTTATAACACTAGGGAAGTAATGACCATGTTACAACACTAGGGGAAGTAATGACCATGTTATAACACTAGGGATTGTAATGACCATGTTACAACACTAGGGGTGGTAATGTTACAACACTAGGGGTGTAATGACCATGTTACAACACTAGGGGTGGTAATGACCATGTTATAACACTAGGGATTGTAATGACCATGTTATAACACTAGGGATTGTAATGACCATGTTACAACACTAGGGGTGGTAATGACCATGTTATAACACTAGGGATTGTAATGACCATGTTACAACACTAGGGATTGTAATGACCATGTTACAACACTAGGGTGGAAGTAATGACCATGTTACAACACTAGGGATTGTAATGACCATGTTATAACACTAGGGGGTGGGAATGACCATGTTATAACACAAGGGATTGTAATGACCATGTTACAACACTAGGGGGTGGTAATGACCATGTTACAACACTAGGGGTGGTAATGACCATGTTACAACACTAGGGATTGTAATGACCATGTTATAACACTAGGGATTGTAATGACCATGTTATAACACTAGGGGAAGTAATGACCATGTTATAACACTAGGGGAAGTAATGACCATGTTATAACACTAGGGATTGTAATGACCATGTTACAACACTAGGGGTGGTAATGACCATGTTATAACACTAGGGGAAGTAATGACCATGTTATAACACTAGGGTTGTAATGACCATGTTACAACACTAGGGGTGGTAATGACCATGTTACAACACTAGGGGTGGTAATGACCATGTTATAACACTAGGGGTTGTAATGACCATGTTACAACACTAGGGGTGGTAATGACCACGTTACAACACTAGGGGTGGTAATGACCATGTTATAACACTAGGGATTGTAATGACCATGTTATAACACTAGGGGATTGTAATGACCATGTTACAACACTAGGGTGTGGTAATGACCATGTTATAACACTATGGGACCATGTTACAACACTAGGGATTGTAATGACCATGTTATAACACTAGGGGTGGAAATGACTATGTTTCAACACTAGGGGTGTAATGACCATGTTACAACACTAGGGGGTGGTAATGACCATGTTATAACACTAGGGATTGTAATGACCATGTTATAACACTAGGGATTGTAATGACCATGTTACAACACTAGGGGTGGTAATGACCATGTTACAACACTAGGGGTGGTAATGACCATGTTACAACACTAGGGGATTGTAATGACCATGTTATAACACTAGGGATTGTAATGACCATGTTACAACACTAGGGGTGGTAATGACCATGTTACAACACTAGGGGTGGTAATGACCATGTTACAACACTAGGGATTGTAATGACCATGTTACAACACTAGGGATTGTAATGACCATGTTATAACACTAGGGGATTGTAATGACCATGTTATAACACTAGGGGTGGTAATGACCATGTTATAACACTAGGGATTGTAATGACCATGTTATAACACTAGGGATTGTAATGACCATGTTACAACACTAGGGGTGGTAATGACCATGTTATAACACTAGGGATTGTAATGACCATGTTATAACACTAGGGATTGTAATGACCATGTTACAACACTAGGGGTGGTAATGACCATGTTACAACACTAGGGGTGGTAATGACCATGTTACAACACTAGGGGTGGTAATGACCATGTTACAACACTAGGGGTGGTAATGATCATGTTACAACACTAGGGATTGTAATGACCATGTTATAACACTAGGGATTGTAATGACCATGTTATAACACTAGGGATTGTAATGACCATGTTATAACACTAGGGAAGTAATGACCATGTTATAACACTAGGGATTGTAATGACCATGTTACAACACTAGGGGTGGTAATGACCATGTTACAACACTAGGGATTGTAATGACCATGTTATAACACTAGGGGATTGTAATGACCATGTTACAACACTAGGGATTGTAATGACCATGTTACAACACTACGGGTGGTAATGACCATGTTATAACACTAGGGGAAGTAATGACCATGTTATAACACTAGGGAATGTAATGACCATGTTACAACACTAGGGGTGGTAATGACCATGTTACAACACTAGGGGTGGTAATGACCATGTTATAACACTAGGAGGAAGTAATGACCATGTTATAACACTAGGGATTGTAATGACCATGTTATAACACTAGGATTGTAATGACCATGTTATAACACTAGGGAAGTAATGACCATGTTATAACACTAGGGGTGGTAATGACCATGTTACAACACTAGGGATTGTAATGACCATGTTATAACACTAGGGGTGGGAATGACCATGTTATAACACTAGGGATTGTAATGACCATGTTAAAACACTAGGGGGGTAATGACCATGTTATAAAACTAGGGATTGTAATGACCATGTTATAACACTAGGGATTGTAATGACCATGTTATAACACTAGGGATTGTAATGACCATGTTATAACACTAGGGAAGTAATGACCATGTTATAACACTAGGGATTGTAATGACCACGTTACAACACTAGGGGTGGTAATGACCATGTTACAACACTAGGGATGTGGTAATGACCATGTTATAACACTAGGTAATGACCATGTTACAACACTAGGGATTGTAATGACCATGTTACAACACTAGGGGTGGTAATGACCATGTTATAACACTAGGGAAGTAATGACCATGTTATAACACTAGGGAATGTAATGACCATGTTACAACACTAGGGGTGGTAATGACCATGTTACAACACTAGGGGTGGTAATGACCATGTTATAACACTAGGGAAGTAATGACCATGTTATAACACTAGGGATTGTAATGACCATGTTACAACACTAGGGATTGTAATGACCATGTTATAACACTAGGGAAGTAATGACCATGTTATAACACTAGGGGAAGTAATGACCATGTTATAACACTAGGGATTGTAATGACCATGTTACAACACTAGGGGTGGTAATGACCATGTTATAACACTAGGGGGAAGTAATGACCATGTTACAACACTAGGGATTGTAATGACCATGTTATAACACTAGGGACCATGTTACAACACTAGGGATTGTAATGACCATGTTATAACACTAGGATTGTAATGACCATGTTACAACACTAGGGGTGGAAATGACCATGTTACAACACTAGGGGTGGTAATGACCATGTTATAACACTAGGGTTGTAATGACCATGTTATAACACTAGGGATTGTAATGACCATGTTACAACACTAGGGGGGTAATAACCATGTTACAAATAGGGGGTGGTAATGACCATGTTACAACACTAGGGGGTAATGACCATGTTATAACACTAGGGGATTGTAATGACCATGTTATAACACTAGGGGGATTGTAATGACCATGTTATAACACTAGGGGGTAATGACCATGGATTGTAATGACCATGTTATAACACTAGGGGTGGTAATGACCATGTTATAACACTAGGGGTAATGACCATGTTAAACACTAGGGGGAAGTAATGACCATGTTATAACACTAGGGACCATGTTACAACACTAGGGATTGTAATGACCATGTTATAACACTACAGTAATGACCATGTTACAACACTAGGGTGTGGTAATGACCATGTTACAACACTAGGGATTGTAATGACCATGTTACAACACTAGGGGTGGTAATGACCATGTTACAACACTAGGGGTGGTAATGACCATGTTACAACACTAGGGTGTGGTAATGACCATGTTACAACACTAGGGGGTGGTAATGACCATGTTATAACACTAGGGACCATGTTACAACACTAGGGATTGTAATGACCATGTTATAACACTAGGGTTGTAATGACCATGTTACAACACTAGGGGTGGTAATGACCATGTTACAACACTAGGGGTGGTAATGACCATGTTACAACACTAGGGATTGTAATGACCATGTTATAACACTAGGGGTGGTAATGACCATGTTTACTAATGACATGTTACAACACTAGGGTAATGACCATGTTACAACAATGACCATGTTATAACACTAGGGACCATGTTACAACACTAGGGATTGTAATGACCATGTTACAACACTAGGGGTGGTAATGACCATGTTATAACACTAGGGAAGTAATGACCATGTTATAACACTGTCATGACCATGTTATAACACTAGGGATTGTAATGACCATGTTACAACACTAGGGGTGGTAATGACCATGTTATAACACTAGGGAAGTAATGACCATGTTATAACACTAGGGGAAGTAATGACCATGTTATAACACTAGGGATTGTAATGACCATGTTACAACACTAGGGGTGGTAATGACCATGTTACAACACTAGGGGTGGTAATGACCATGTTACAACACTAGGGGTGGTAATGACCATGTTATAACACTAGGGATTGTAATGACCATGTTACAACACTAGGGGATTGTAATGACCATGTTACAACACTAGGTGTGGTAATGACCATGTTATAACACTAGTGATTGTAATGACCATGTTACAACACTAGGGATTGTAATGACCATGTTACAACACTAGGGGTGGAAATGACCATGTTACAACACTAGGGGTGTAATGACCATGTTATAACACTAGGGATTGTAATGACCATGTTATAACACTAGGGATTGTAATGACCATGTTACAACACTAGGGGTGGTAATGACCATGTTACAACACTAGGGTGGTAATGACCATGTTACAACACTAGGGATTGTAATGACCATGTTATAACACTAGGGGATTGTAATGACCATGTTATAACACTAGGGGAAGTAATGACCATGTTATAACACTAGGGGAAGTAATGACCATGTTATAACACTAGGGATTGTAATGACCATGTTACAACACTAGGGGTGGTAATGACCATGTTATAACACTAGGGGAAGTAATGACCATGTTATAACACTAGGGTTGTAATGACCATGTTACAACACTAGGGGTGGTAATGACCATGTTACAACACTAGGGGGTGGTAATGACCATGTTACAACACTAGGGTTGTAATGACCACGTTAACACTAGGGGTGGTAATGACCATGTTACAACACTAGGGGTGGTAATGACCATGTTATAACACTAGGGATTGTAATGACCATGTTATAACACTAGGGATTGTAATGACCATGTTACAACACTAGGGGTGTGGTAATGACCATGTTATAACACTAATGATTGTAATGACCATGTTACAACACTAGGGATTGTAATGACCATGTTACAACACTAGGGGTGGTAATGACATGTTACAACACTAGGGGTGGTAATGACCATGTTACAACACTAGGGGTGGTAATGACCATGTTATAACACTAGGGATTGTAATGACCATGTTATAACACTAGGGATTGTAATGACCATGTTACAACACTAGGGGTGGTAATGGGGTGGTAATGACCATGTTACAACACTAGGGGTGGTAATGACCATGTTATAACACTAGGGATTGTAATGACCATGTTACAACACTAGGGATGGTAATGACCATGTTACAACACTAGGGGTGGTAATGACCATGTTACAACACTAGGGGTTGTAATGACCATGTTACAACACTAGGGGATTGTAATGACCATGTTATAACACTAGGGATTGTAATGACCATGTTATAACACTAGGGGTGGGACCATGTTATAACACTAGGGATTGTAATGACCATGTTATAACACTAGGGGTGGTAATGACCATGTTACAACACTAGGGTGTGGTAATGACCATGTTATAACACTAGGGATTGTAATGACCATGTTATAACACTAGGGGATTGTAATGACCATGTTATAACACTAGATTGTAATGACCATGTTACAACACTAGGGGTGGTAATGACCATGTTACAACACTAGGGGTGGTAATGACCATGTTACAACACTAGGGGTGGTAATGACCATGTTATAACACTAGGGATTGTAATGACCATGTTATAACACTAGGGATTGTAATGACCATGTTATAACACTAGGGATTGTAATGACCATGTTATAACACTAGGGATTGGTAATGACCATGTTATAACACTAGGGATTGTAATGAGCACGTTACAACACTAGCGGGTGGTAATGACCATGTTACAACACTAGGGATTGTAATGACCATGTTATAACACTAGGGAGGTAATGATCATGTTATGACCATGTTACAACACTAGGGGGTGGTAATGACCATGTTATAACACTAGGGGTAATGACCATGTTATAACACTAGGGAATGTAATGACCATGTTACAACACTAGGGGTGGTAATGACCATGTTACAACACTAGGGGTGGTAATGACCATGTTATAACACTAGGGGATTGTAATGACCATGTTATAACACTAGGGATTGTAATGACCATGTTACAACACTAGGAATTGTAATGACCATGTTATAACACTAGGGGAAGTAATGACCATGTTATAACACTAGGGGAAGTAATGACCATGTTACAACACTAGGGATTGTAATGACCATGTTATAACACTAGGGGTGGGAATGACCATGTTATAACACTAGGGATTGTAATGACCATGTTAAAACACTAGGGGAAGTAATGACCATGTTATAACACTAGGGATTGTAATGACCATGTTATAACACTAGGGATTGTAATGACCATGTTATAACACTAGGGATTGTAATGACCATGTTATAACACTAGGGGTGGTAATGACCATGTTATAACACTAGGGATTGTAATGACCATGTTACAACACTAGGGGTGGTAATGACCATGTTACAACACTAGGGATTGTAATGACCATGTTATAACACTAGGGATTGTAATGACCATGTTACAACACTAGGGATTGTAATGACCATGTTACAACACTAGGGGTGGTAATGACCATGTTATAACACTAGGGAAGTAATGACCATGTTATAACACTAGGGAATGTAATGACCATGTTATAACACTAGGGTGGTAATGACCATGTTACAACACTAGGGGTGGTAATGACCATGTTATAACACTAGGGGAAGTAATGACCATGTTATAACACTAGGGATTGTAATGACCATGTTATAACACTAGGGATTGTAATGACCATGTTATAACACTAGGGGAAGTAATGACCATGTTATAACACTAGGGGAAGTAATGACCATGTTATAACACTAGGGATTGTAATGACCATGTTACAACACTAGGGGTGGTAATGACCATGTTATAACACTAGGGAAGTAATGACCATGTTACAACACTAGGGATTGTAATGACCATGTTATAACACTAGGTAATGACCATGTTACAACACTAGGGATTGTAATGACCATGTTATAACACTAGGGATTGTAATGACCATGTTACAACACTAGTGGTAATGACCATGGTTGTAATGACCATGTTATAACACTAGGGATTGTAATGACCATGTTACAACACTAGGGATTGTAATGACCATGTTACAACACTAGGGGTGGTAATGACCATGTTACAACACTAGGGATTGTAATGACCATGTTACAACACTAGGGATTGTAATGACCATGTTATAACACTAGGGATTGTAATGACCATGTTATAACACTAGGGGAAGTAATGACCATGTTATAACACTAGGGGTGTAATGACCATGTTATAACACTAGGGATTGTAATGACACATGTTACAACACTAGGGGTGGTAATGACCATGTTATAACACTAGGGGAAGTAATGACCATGTTATAACACTAGGGGTTGTAATGACCATGTTACAACACTAGGGGTGGTAATGACCATGTTATAACACTAGGGGTGGTAATGACCATGTTACAACACTAGGGGTGGTAATGACCATGTTACAACACTAGGGGTGGTAATGACCATGTTACAACACTAGGGGGATTGTAATGACCATGTTATAACACTAGGGGATTGTAATGACCATGTTATAACACTAGGGTGTGGTAATGACCATGTTATAACACTATGATTGTAATGACCATGTTACAACACTAGGGATTGTAATGACCATGTTACAACACTAGGGGTGGAAATGACCATGTTTCAACACTAGGGGTGGTAATGACCATGTTACAACACTAGGGGTGGTAATGACCATGTTATAACACTAGGGATTGTAATGACCATGTTATAACACTAGGGATTGTAATGACCATGTTACAACACTAGGGGTGGTAATGACCATGTTACAACACTAGGGGTGGTAATGACCATGTTACAACACTAGGGGATTGTAATGACCATGTTATAACACTAGGGATTGTAATGACCATGTTACAACACTAGGGGTGGTAATGACCATGTTACAACACTAGGGGTGGTAATGACCATGTTATAACACTAGGGATTGTAATGACCATGTTATAACACTAGGGATTGTAATGACCATGTTATAACACTAGTAATGACCATGTTATAACACTAGGGATTGTAATGACCATGTTATAACACTAGGGGATTGTAATGACCATGTTACAACACTAGGGTTGGTAATGACCATGTTATAACACTAGGGGATTGTAATGACCATGTTATAACACTAGGGGGTGGTAATGACCATGTTATAACACTAGGGATTGTAATGACCATGTTATAACACTAGGGGATTGTAATGACCATGTTACAACACTAGGGTGTGGTAATGACCATGTTATAACACTAATGATTGTAATGACCATGTTACAACACTAGGGATTGTAATGACCATGTTAAAACACTAGGGGTGGAAATGACTATGTTACAACACTAGGGGGTGGTAATGACCACGTTACAACACTAGGGGGTGGTAATGATCATGTTATAAAACTAGGGATTGTAATGACCATGTTATAACACTAGGGATTGTAATGACCATGTTATAACACTAGGGATTGTAATGACCATGTTATCAAACACTAGGGTGTGGTAATGATACCAGTGCTGTAACAGAAACCCAGCCTAAAACCCCAAAACACAATGCAGGTGTAAAAGCACGGTGGTAGGAAAAATAGACCAAAACCTAGGAAGTTAGGAACACTAGGGGTGGCCAGTCCTCTTCTGGCTGTGCGGTATGATTATAACAGAACTGACCAAGATGTTCAAATGTTCATAATGACCATGTTATAACACTGAAACTGGAGCAGCAGCACAGTCAGGTGGACTGGGGACAGCAAGGAGCCTTCATGTCAGGTAGTCCTGGGGCACGGTCCTAGGGCTCAGGTCAGTTGTAATGACCATGTTAGCAACACTATGTCAGGTAGTCCTGGGAATGAGGGCCATGTTATAACACTAGGAGAAGGAGAGAATTGAACCATGTTACAACACTAGGGAAGTTGTAATGACCATGTTACATAAAACACTAGACAGGAGGGGTAAGACACTGTGGCCCCATGAGGACACCCGGACAGGGCCAAACAGGAAGGATATAACCCCACCCACTTTGCACACCACTAGGGATATCTTCAACCACCAACTTTATAACACTAGGGGGAAGTAATGACCATGTTATAACACTAGGGATTGTAATGAGCACGTTACAACACTAGGGGTGGTAATGACCATGTTACAACACTAGGGATTGTAATGACCATGTTATAACACTAGGGGAGGTAATGATCATGTTACAACACTAGGGATTGTAATGACCATGTTACAACACTAGCGGGTGGTAATGACCATGTTATAACACTAGGGGAAGTAATGACCATGTTATAACACTAGGGATTGTAATGACCATGTTACAACACTAGGGGTGGTAATGACCATGTTACAACACTAGGGGTGGTAATGACCATGTTATAACACTAATGATTGTAATGACCATGTTACAACACTAGGGATTGTAATGACCATGTTAAAACACTAGGGGTGGAAATGACTATGTTATAACACTAGGGGAAGTAATGACCATGTTATAACACTAGGGATTGTAATGACCATGTTACAACACTAGGGGAAGTAATGACCATGTTACAACACTAGGGATTGTAATGACCATGTTATAACACTAGGGGGACCATGTTACAACACTAGGGATTGTAATGACCATGTTATAACACTAAGGATTGTAATGACCATGTTACAACACTAGGGGTGGTAATGACCATGTTATAACACTAGGGGATTGTAATGACCATGTTATAACACTAGGGATTGTAATGACCATGTTACAACACTAGGGGTGGTAATGACCATGTTATAACACTAGGGGAAGTAATGACCATGTTATAACACTATGGTAATGACCATGTTATAACACTAGGGATTGTAATGACCATGTTATAACACTAGGGATTATAATGACCATGTTATAACACTAGGGGAAGTAATGACCATGTTATAACACTAGGGATTGTAATGAGCATGTTACAACACTAGGGGTGGTAATGACCATGTTATAACACTAGGGAAGTAATGACCATGTTATAACACTAGGGATTGTAATGACAATGTTACAACACTAGGGGTGGTAATGACCATGTTACAACACTAGGGGTGGTAATGACCATGTTATAACACTAGGGATTGTAATGACCATGTTATAACACATGTAATGACCATGTTATAACACTAGGGATTGTAATGACCATGTTATAACACTAGGGGAAGTAATGACCATGTTATAACACTAGGGATTGTAATGACCATGTTACAACACTAGCGGGTGGTAATGACCATGTTACAACACTAGGGATTGTAATGACCATGTTATAACACTAGGGATTGTAATGACCATGTTACAACACTAGGGATTGTAATGACCATGTTACAACACCGGGTGGTAATGACCATGTTATAACACTAGGGGAAGTAATGACCATGTTATAACACTAGGGAATGTAATGACCATGTTACAACACTAGGGGTGGTAATGACCATGTTACAACACTAGGGGGTGGTAATGACCATGTTATAACACTAGGGGTAATGACCATGTTATAACACTAGGGATTGTAATGACCATGTTATAACACTAGGGATTGTAATGACCATGTTATAACACTAGGGGAAGTAATGACCATGTTATAACACTAGGGGAGTAATGACCATGTTATAACACTATTGTAATGACCATGTTATAACACTAGGGGTAATGACCATGTTATAACACTAGGGATTGTAATGACTAAAACACTAGGGGAAGTAATGATCATGGGGATTGTAATGACCATGTTATAACACTAGGGATTGTAATGACCATGTTATAACACTAGGGATTGTAATGACCATGTTATAACACTAGGGAAGTAATGACCATGTTATAACACTAGGGATTGTAATGACGTTACAACACTAGCGGGTGGTAATGACCATGTTACAACACTAGGGATTGTAATGACCATGTTATAACACTAGGGAGGTAATGACCATGTTACAACACTAGGGATTGTAATGGCACGTTACAACACTAGGGGTGGTAATGACCATGTTATAACACTAGGGGAAGTAATGACCATGTTATAACACTAGGGAATGTAATGACCATGTTACAACACTAGGGGTGGTAATGACCATGTTACAACACTAGGGGTGGTAATGACCATGTTATAACACTAGGAGGAAGTAATGACCATGTTATAACACTAGGGATTGTAATGACCATGTTATAACACTAGGGATTGTAATGACCATGTTATAACACTAGGGAAGTAATGACCATGTTATAACACTAGGGGAAGTAATGACCATGTTATAACACTAGGGATTGTAATGACCATGTTACAACACTAGCGGGTGGTAATGACCATGTTATAACACTAGGGGGAAGTAATGACCATGTTACAACACTAGGGATTGTAATGACCATGTTATAACACTAGGGACCATGTTATAACACTAGGGATTATAATGACCATGTTATAACACTAGGGATTGTAATGACCATGTTATAACACTAGGGATTGTAATGACCATGTTATAACACTAGGGATGGTAATGACCATGTTATAAAACTAGGGACCATGTTACAACACTAGGGGTGGTAATGACCATGTTACAACACTAGGGTGTGTTAATGACCATGTTACAACACTAGGGATTGTAATGACCATGTACAACACTAGGGTGTGGTAATGACCATGTTACAACACTAGGGGTGGTAATGACCATGTTACAACACTAGGGTGTGGTAATGACCATGTTACAACAGTAGGGGTGGTAATAACCATGTTATAACACTAGGGACCATGTTACAACACTAGGGATTGTAATGACCATGTTATAACACTAGGGATTGTAATGACCATGTTACAACACTAGGGGTGGTAATGACCATGTTATAACACTAGGGGA
Source organism: Oncorhynchus keta (assembly GCF_023373465.1). Taxonomy (NCBI): domain Eukaryota; kingdom Metazoa; phylum Chordata; class Actinopteri; order Salmoniformes; family Salmonidae; genus Oncorhynchus; species Oncorhynchus keta. Next base: position 568,228 of record NC_068444.1, read on the forward strand.
AGTAATGACCATGTTATAACACTAGGGGGAAGTAATGACCATGTTATAACACTAGGGATTGTAATGACCATGTTATAACACTAGGGATTATAATGACCATGTTATAACACTAGGGGGAAGTAATGACCATGTTATAACACTAGGGATTGTAATGAGCACGTTACAACACTAGCGGGTGGTAATGACCATGTTATAACACTAGGGGGAAGTAATGACCATGTTATAACACTAGGGATTGTAATGACAATGTTACAACACTAGGGGGTGGTAATGACCATGTTACAACACTAGGGGGTGGTAATGACCATGTTACAACACTAGGGGGTGGTAATGACCATGTTACAACACTAGGGATTGTAATGACCATGTTATAACACTAGGGATTGTAATGACCATGTTACAACACTAGGGGTGGTAATGACCATGTTATAACACTAGGGGGAAGTAATGACCATGTTATAACACTAGGGGGAAGTAATGACCATGTTATAACACTAGGGATTGTAATGACCATGTTATAACACTAGGGATTATAATGACCATGTTATAACACTAGGGGGAAGTAATGCCATGTTATAACACTAGGGATTGTAATGACCATGTTACAACACTAGGGGTGGTAATGACCATGGTAATGACCATGTTATAACACTAGGGATTGTAATGACAATGTTACAACACTATGTAATGACCATGTTACAACACTAGGGGTGGTAATGATCATGTTATAACACTAGGGATTGTAATGACCATGTTATAACACTAGGGATTGTAATGACCATGTTATAACACTAGGGATTGTAATGACCATGTTATAACACTAGGGGAAGTAATGACCATGTTATAACACTAGGGATTGTAATGACCATGTTACAACACTAGCGGGTGGTAATGACCATGTTACAACACTAGGGATTGTAATGACCATGTTATAACACTAGGGGAGGTAATGATCATGTTACAACACTAGGGATTGTAATGACCATGTTACAACACTAGGGGTGGTAATGACCATGTTATAACACTAGGGGAAGTAATGACCATGTTATAACACTAGGGAATGTAATGACCATGTTACAACACTAGGGGTGGTAATGACCATGTTACAACACTAGGGGTGGTAATGACCATGTTATAACACTAGGGGATTGTAATGACCATGTTATAACACTAGGGATTGTAATGACCATGTTATAACACTAGGTGGTAATGACCATGTTATAACACTAGGGGGGAAGTAATGACCATGTTATAACACTAGGGGAAGTAATGACCATGTTACAACACTAGGGATTGTAATGACCATGTTATAACACTAGGGGGTGGGAATGACCATGTTATAACACTAGGGATTGTAATGACCATGTAAAACACTAGGGGGAAGTAATGATCATGTTATAAAACTAGGGATTGTAATGACCATGTTATAACACTAGGGATTGTAATGACCATGTTATAACACTAGGGATTGTAATGACCATGTTATAACACTAGGGGGAAGTAATGACCATGTTATAACACTAGGGATTGTAATGAGCACGTTACAACACTAGCGGGTGGTAATGACCATGTTACAACACGAGGGATTGTAATGACCATGTTATAACACTAGGGGGAGGTAATGATCATGTTACAACACTAGGGATTGTAATGAGCACGTTACAACACTAGCGGGTGGTAATGACCATGTTATAACACTAGGGGGAAGTAATGACCATGTTATAACACTAGGGAATGTAATGACCATGTTACAACACTAGGGGTGGTAATGACCATGTTACAACACTAGGGGTGGTAATGACCATGTTATAACACTAGGAGGAAGTAATGACCATGTTATAACACTAGGGATTGTAATGACCATGTTATAACACTAGGAATTGTAATGACCATGTTATAACACTAGGGGAAGTAATGACCATGTTATAACACTAGGGGAAGTAATGACCATGTTATAACACTAGGGATTGTAATGACCATGTTACAACACTAGCGGGTGGTAATGACCATGTTATAACACTAGGGGAAGTAATGACCATGTTACAACACTAGGGATTGTAATGACCATGTTATAACACTAGGGACCATGTTACAACACTAGGGATTGTAATGACCATGTTATAACACTAAGGATTGTAATGACCATGTTACAACACTAGGGGTGGTAATGACCATGTTATAACGCTAGGGGATGGTAATGACCATGTTATAAAACTAGGGACCATGTTACAACACTAGGGGGTGGTAATGACCATGTACAACACTAGGGTGTGTTAATGACCATGTTACAACACTAGGGATTGTAATGACCATGTACAACACTAGGGTGTGGTAATGACCATGTTACAACACTAGGGGGTGGTAATGACCATGTTACAACACTAGGGTGTGGTAATGACCATGTTACAACAGTAGGGGGTGGTAATAACCATGTTATAACACTAGGGACCATGTTACAACACTAGGGATTGTAATGACCATGTTATAACACTAGGGATTGTAATGACCATGTTACAACACTAGGGGGTGGTAATGACCATGTTATAACACTAGGGGAAGTAATGACCATGTTATAACACTAGGGGAAGTAATGACCATGTTATAACACTAGGGATTGTAATGACCATGTTATAACACTAGGGATTATAATGACCATGTTATAACACTAGGGGAAGTAATGACCATGTTATAACACTAGGGATTGTAATGAGCACGTTACAACACTAGCGGGTGGTAATGACCATGTTATAACACTAGGGGGAAGTAATGACCATGTTATAACACTAGGGATTGTAATGACAATGTTACAACACTAGGGGGTGGTAATGACCATGTTACAACACTAGGGGGTGGTAATGACCATGTTACAACACTAGGGGGTGGTAATGACCATGTTACAACACTAGGGATTGTAATGACCATGTTATAACACTAGGGATTGTAATGACCATGTTACAACACTAGGGGTGGTAATGACCATGTTATAACACTAGGGGGAAGTAATGACCATGTTATAACACTAGGGGGAAGTAATGACCATGTTATAACACTAGGGATTGTAATGACCATGTTATAACACTAGGGATTGGTAATGACCATGTTTAACATTAGGGGAAGTAATGACATGTTATAACACTAGGGATTGTAATGTTACAACACATGTTGACCATGTTACAACACTAGGGGTGGTAATGACCACGTTACAACACTAGGGGTGGTAATGACCATGTTATAACACTAGGGATTGTAATGACCATGTTATAACACTAGGGATTGTAATGACCATGTTACAACACTAGGGGTGGTAATGACCATGTTATAACACTAGGGGTGGTAATGACCATGTTACAACACTAGGGGGTGGTAATGACCATGTTACAACACTAGGGATTGTAATGACCATGTTATAACACTAGGGATTGTAATGACCATGTTACAACACTAGGGGTGCTAATGATCATGTTACAACACTAGGGATTGTAATGACCATGTTATAACACTAAGGATTGTAATGACCATGTTACAACACTAGGGGTGGTAATGACCATGTTATAACACTAGGGATGGTAATGACCATGTTATAAAACTAGGGACCATGTTACAACACTAGGGGTGGTAATGACCATGTTACAACACTAGGGTGTGTAATGACCATGTTACAACACTAGGGATTGTAATGACCATGTTACAACACTAGGGTGTGGTAATGACCATGTTACAACACTAGGGGTGGTAATGACCATGTTACAACACTAGGGGTGGTAATGACCATGTTACAACAGTAGGGGTGGTAATAACCATGTTATAAATGACCATGTTACAACACTAGGGATTGTAATGACCATGTTACAACACTAGGGTTGTAATGACCATGTTATAACACTAGGGATTGTAATGACCATGTTACAACACTAGGGGTGGTAATGACCATGTTACAACACTAGGGGTGGTAATGACCATGTTATAACACTAGGGATTGTAATGACCATGTTACAACACTAGGGTTATGTTATAACACTAGGGGATTGTAATGACCATGTTATAACACTAGGGGTGGTAATGACCATGTTATAACACTAGGGATTGTAATGACCATGTTATAACACTAGGGATTGTAATGACCATGTTACAACACTAGGGGTGGTAATGACCATGTTATAACACTAGGGATTGTAATGACCATGTTACAACACTAGGGATTGTAATGACCATGTTAAAACACTAGGGGTGAAATGACATGTTACAACACTAGGGGTGGTAATGACCATGTTACAACACTAGGGGTGGTAATGATCATGTTATAAAACTAGGGATTGTAATGACCATGTTATAACACTAGGGATTGTAATGACCATGTTATAACACTAGGGATTGTAATGACCATGTTATAACACTAGGGGAAGTAATGACCATGTTATAACACTAGGGATTGTAATGAGCACGTTACAACACTAGGGGTGGTAATGACCATGTTACAACACTAGGGATTGTAATGACCATGTTATAACACTAGGGGAGGTAATGATCATGTTACAACACTAGGGATTGTAATGAGCACGTTACAACACTAGCGGGTGGTAATGACCATGTTATAACACTAGGGGGTAATGACCATGTTATAACACTAGGGAATGTAATGACCATGTTACAACACTAGGGTGGTAATGACCATGTTACAACACTAGGGGTGGTAATGACCATGTTATAACACTAGGTAATGACCATGGTAATGACCATGTTATAACACTAGGGATTGTAATGACCATGTTATAACACTAGGGGAAGTAATGACCATGTTATAACACTAGGGATTGTAATGACCATGTTATAACACTAGGGGTTGTAATGACCATGTTATAACACTAGGGATTGTAATGACCATGTTAGGGGAAGTAATGATCATGTTATAACACTAGGGATTGTAATGACCATGTTATAACACTAGGGATTGTAATGACCATGTTATAACACTAGGGAAGTAATGACCATGTTACAACACTAGGGGGTGGTAATGACCATGTTATAACACTAGTAATGGTTACAACACTAGGGATTGTAATGACCATGTTATAACACTAGGGACCATGTTACAACACTAGGGATTGTAATGACCATGTTATAACACTAAGGATTGTAATGACCATGTTACAACACTAGGGGTGGTAATGACCATGTTATAACGCTAGGGGATGGTAATGACCATGTTATAAAACTAGGGACCATGTTACAACACTAGGGGTGGTAATGACCATGTTACAACACTAGGGTGTGTTAATGACCATGTTACAACACTAGGGATTGTAATGACCATGTTACAACACTAGGGTGTGGTAATGACCATGTTACAACACTAGGGGTGGTAATGACCATGTTACAACACTAGGGTGTGGTAATGACCATGTTACAACAGTAGGGGTGGTAATAACCATGTTATAACACTAGGGACCATGTTACAACACTAGGGATTGTAATGACCATGTTATAACACTAGGGATTGTAATGACCATGTTACAACACTAGGGGTGGTAATGACCATGTTATAACACTAGGGGAAGTAATGACCATGTTATAACACTAGGGAAGTAATGACCATGTTATAACACTAGGGATTGTAATGACCATGTTATAACACTAGGGATTATAATGACCATGTTATAACACTAGGGGGAAGTAATGACCATGTTATAACACTAGGGATTGTAATGAGCACGTTACAACACTAGCGGGTGGTAATGACCATGTTATAACACTAGGGGGAAGTAATGACCATGTTATAACACTAGGGATTGTAATGACAATGTTACAACACTAGGGGGTGGTAATGACCATGTTACAACACTAGGGGGTGGTAATGATCATGTTATAAAACTAGGGATTGTAATGACCATGTTATAACACTAGGGATTGTAATGACCATGTTATAACACTAGGGATTGTAATGACCATGTTATAACACTAGGGGGAAGTAATGACCATGTTATAACACTAGGGATTGTAATGAGCACGTTACAACACTAGCGGGTGGTAATGACCATGTTACAACACTAGGGATTGTAATGACCATGTTACTAAGGTAATGATCAGGGATTGTAATGAGCACGTTACAACACTAGCGGGTGGTAATGACCATGTTATAACACTAGGGGAAGTAATGACCATGTTATAACACTAGGGAATGTAATGACCATGTTACAACACTAGGGGTGGTAATGACCATGTTACAACACTAGGGGTGGTAATGACCATGTTATAACACTAGGAGGAAGTAATGACCATGTTATAACACTAGGGATTGTAATGACCATGTTATAACACTAGGCATTGTAATGACCATGTTATAACACTAGGGGAAGTAATGACCATGTTATAACACTAGGGGAAGTAATGACCATGTTACAACACTAGGGATTGTAATGACCATGTTATAACACTAGGGGTGGGAATGACCATGTTATAACACTAGGGATTGTAATGACCATGTAAAACACTAGGGGGAAGTAATGATCATGTTATAAAACTAGGGATTGTAATGACCATGTTATAACACTAGGGATTGTAATGACCATGTTATAACACTAGGGATTGTAATGACCATGTTATAACACTAGGGGGAAGTAATGACCATGTTATAACACTAGGGATTGTAATGAGCACGTTACAACACTAGCGGGTGGTAATGACCATGTTACAACACGAGGGATTGTAATGACCATGTTATAACACTAGGGGGAGGTAATGATCATGTTACAACACTAGGGATTGTAATGAGCACGTTACAACACTAGCGGGTGGTAATGACCATGTTATAACACTAGGGGGAAGTAATGACCATGTTATAACACTAGGGAATGTAATGACCATGTTACAACACTAGGGGGTGGTAATGACCATGTTACAACACTAGGGGGTGGTAATGACCATGTTATAACACTAGGAGGAAGTAATGACCATGTTATAACACTAGGGATTGTAATGACCATGTTATAACACTAGGAATTGTAATGACCATGTTATAACACTAGGGGGAAGTAATGACCATGTTATAACACTAGGGGGAAGTAATGACCATGTTATAACACTAGGGATTGTAATGAGCACGTTACAACACTAGCGGGTGGTAATGACCATGTTATAACACTAGGGAAGTAATGACCATGTTACAACACTAGGGATTGTAATGACCATGTTATAACACTAGGGACCATGTTACAACACTAGGGATTGTAATGACCATGTTATAACACTAAGGATTGTAATGACCATGTTACAACACTAGGGGTGGTAATGACCATGTTATAACGCTAGGGGATGGTAATGACCATGTTATAAAACTAGGGACCATGTTACAACACTAGGGGTGGTAATGACCATGTTACAACACTAGGGTGTGTTAATGACCATGTTACAACACTAGGGATTGTAATGACCATGTACAACACTAGGGTGTGGTAATGACCATGTTACAACACTAGGGGTGGTAATGACCATGTTACAACACTAGGGTGTGGTAATGACCATGTTACAACAGTAGGGGTGGTAATAACCATGTTATAACACTAGGGACCATGTTACAACACTAGGGATTGTAATGACCATGTTATAACACTAGGGATTGTAATGACCGGGTTACAACACTAGGGGTGGTAATGACCATGTTATAACACTAGGGGAAGTAATGACCATGTTATAACACTAGGGAAGTAATGACCATGTTATAACACTAGGGATTGTAATGACCATGTTATAACACTAGGGATTATAATGACCATGTTATAACACTAGGGAAGTAATGACCATGTTATAACACTAGGGATTGTAATGAGCACGTTACAACACTAGCGGGTGGTAATGACCATGTTATAACACTAGGGGAAGTAATGACCATGTTATAACACTAGGGATTGTAATGACAATGTTACAACACTAGGGGTGGTAATGACCATGTTACAACACTAGGGATTGTAATGACCATGTACAACACTAGGGTGTGGTAATGACCATGTTACAACAGTAGGGATTGTAATGACCATGTTATAACACTAGGGATTGTAATGACCATGTTACAACACTAGGGGGTGGTAATGACCATGTTATAACACTAGGGGGAAGTAATGACCATGTTATAACACTAGGGATTGTAATGACCATGTTATAACACTAGGGATTATAATGACCATGTTATAACATTAGGGGGAAGTAATGACCATGTTATAACACTAGGGATTGTAATGAGCACGTTACAACACTAGCGGGTGGTAATGACCATGTTACAACACTAGGGGGTGGTAATGACCACGTTACAACACTAGGGGGTGGTAATGACCATGTTATAACACTAGGGATTGTAATGACCATGTTATAACACTAGGGGATTGTAATGACCATGTTACAACACTAGGGTGTGGTAATGACCATGTTATAACACTCGGGGGTGGTAATGACCATGTTACAACACTAGGGGGTGGTAATGACCATGTTACAACACTAGGGATTGTAATGACCATGTTATAACACTAGGGATTGTAATGACCATGTTACAACACTAGGGGGTGCTAATGATCATGTTACAACACTAGGGATTGTAATGACCATGTTATAACACTAAGGATTGTAATGACCATGTTACAACACTAGGGGTGGTAATGACCATGTTATAACGCTAGGGGATGGTAATGACCATGTTATAAAACTAGGGACCATGTTACAACACTAGGGGGTGGTAATGACCATGTACAACACTAGGGTGTGTTAATGACCATGTTACAACACTAGGGATTGTAATGACCATGTACAACACTAGGGTGTGGTAATGACCATGTTACAACACTAGGGGTGGTAATGACCATGTTACAACACTAGGGTGTGGTAATGACCATGTTACAACAGTAGGGGTGGTAATAACCATGTTATAACACTAGGGACCATGTTACAACACTAGGGATTGTAATGACCATGTTATAACACTAGGGATTGTAATGACCATGTTACAACACTAGGGGTGGTAATGACCATGTTATAACACTAGGGGAAGTAATGACCATGTTATAACACTAGGGAAGTAATGACCATGTTATAACACTAGGGATTGTAATGACCATGTTATAACACTAGGGATTATAATGACCATGTTATAACACTAGGGGAAGTAATGACCATGTTATAACACTAGGGATTGTAATGAGCACGTTACAACACTAGCGGGTGGTAATGACCATGTTATAACACTAGGGGGAAGTAATGACCATGTTATAACACTAGGGATTGTAATGACAATGTTACAACACTAGGGGGTGGTAATGACCATGTTACAACACTAGGGGGTGGTAATGACCATGTTACAACACTAGGGGGTGGTAATGACCATGTTACAACACTAGGGATTGTAATGACCATGTTATAACACTAGGGATTGTAATGACCATGTTACAACACTAGGGGTGGTAATGACCATGTTATAACACTAGGGGGAAGTAATGACCATGTTATAACACTAGGGGGAAGTAATGACCATGTTATAACACTAGGGATTGTAATGACCATGTTATAACACTAGGGATTATAATGACCATGTTATAACATTAGGGGGAAGTAATGACCATGTTATAACACTAGGGATTGTAATGAGCACGTTACAACACTAGCGGGTGGTAATGACCATGTTATAACACTAGGGGGAAGTAATGACCATGTTATAACACTAGGGATTGTAATGAGCACGTTACAACACTAGCGGGTGGTAATGACCACGTTACAACACTAGGGGGTGGTAATGACCATGTTATAACACTAGGGATTGTAATGACCATGTTATAACACTAGGGGATTGTAATGACCATGTTACAACACTAGGGTGTGGTAATGACCATGTTATAACACTCGGGGGTGGTAATGACCATGTTACAACACTAGGGGGTGGTAATGACCATGTTACAACACTAGGGATTGTAATGACCATGTTATAACACTAGGGATTGTAATGACCATGTTACAACACTAGGGGGGGTGGTAAACACTGAGTGTAATGTTATAACACTAGGGATTGTAATGACCATGTTATAACACTAGGGTCATAATGTTACAACACTGGATAAGACCTGCTATAAATGACTTAAATGTTAAATGTTAAATGTTAAATGTTAATGATCATGTTACAACACTAGGGATTGTAATGACCATGTTATAACACTAGGGACCATGTTACAACACTAGGGATTGTAATGACCATGTTATAACACTGGGGATTGTAATGACAATGTTACAACACTAGGGGTGGTAATGACCATGTTATAACGCTAAGGGGTGGTAATGACCATGTTATAACACTAGGGACCATGTACAACACTAGGGTGTGGTAATGACCATGTTACAACACTAGGGATTGTAATGACCATGTACAACACTAGGGTGTGGTAATGACCATGTTACAAAACTAGGGGGTGCTAATGACCATGTTACAACACTAGGGTGTGGTAATGACCATGTTACAACAGTAGGGGGTGGTAATAACCATGTTATAACACTAGGGACCATGTTACAACAGTAGGGATTGTAATGACCATGTTATAACACTAGGGATTGTAATGACCATGTTACAACACTAGGGGGTGGTAATGACCATGTTATAACACTAGGGGGAAGTAATGACCATGTTATAACACTAGGGGAAGTAATGACCATGTTATAACACTAGGGATTGTAATGACCATGTTATAACACTAGGGATTATAATGACCATGTTATAACATTAGGGGAAGTAATGACCATGTTATAACACTAGGGATTGTAATGAGCACGTTACAACACTAGCGGGTGGTAATGACCATGTTATAACACTAGGGAAGTAATGACCATGTTATAACACAAGGGATTGTAATGACAATGTTACAACACTAGGGGTGGTAATGACCATGTTACAACACTAGGGGTGGTAATGACCATGTTACAACACTAGGGGTGGTAATGACCATGTTACAACACTAGGGGTGGTAATGACCATGTTACAACACTAGGGGTGGTAATGACCATGTTACAACACTAGGGGTGGTAATGACCATGTTACCAACACTAGGGGTGGTAATAACCATGTTATAACACTAGGGACCATGTTACAACACTAGGGATTGTAATGACCATGTTATAACACTAGGGATTGTAATGACCATGTTACAACACTAGGGGGTGGTAATGACCATGTTATAACACTAGGGGGAAGTAATGACCATGTTATAACACTAGGGATTGTAATGACCATGTTATAACACTAGGGATTATAATGACCATGTTATAACATTAGGGGGAAGTAATGACCATGTTATAACACTAGGGATTGTAATGAGCACGTTACAACACTAGCGGGTGGTAATGACCATGTTATAACACTAGGGGGAAGTAATGACCATGTTATAACACAAGGGATTGTAATGACAATGTTACAACACTAGGGGGTGGTAATGACCATGTTACAACACTAGGGGGTGGTAATGACCATGTTACAACACTAGGGGGTGGTAATGACCATGTTACAACACTAGGGGGTGGTAATGACCACGTTACAACACTAGGGGGTGGTAATGACCATGTTACAACACTAGGGGGTGGTAATGACCATGTTACAACACTAGGGTGTGGTAATGACCATGTTACAACAGTAGGGGGTGGTAATAACCATGTTATAACACTAGGGACCATGTTACAACACTAGGGATTGTAATGACCATGTTATAACACTAGGGATTGTAATGACCATGTTACAACACTAGGGGGTGGTAATGACCATGTTATAACACTAGGGGATGTAATGACCATGTTATAACACTAGGGAAGTAATGACCATGTTATAACACTAGGGATTGTAATGACCATGTTATAACACTAGGGATTATAATGACCATGTTATAACATTAGGGGGAAGTAATGACCATGTTATAACACTAGGGATTGTAATGAGCACGTTACAACACTAGCGGGTGGTAATGACCATGTTATAACACTAGGGGGAAGTAATGACCATGTTATAACACAAGGGATTGTAATGACAATGTTACAACACTAGGGGGTGGTAATGACCATGTTACAACACTAGGGGGTGGTAATGACCATGTTACAACACTAGGGGGTGGTAATGACCATGTTACAACACTAGGGGGTGGTAATGACCACGTTACAACACTAGGGGGTGGTAATGACCATGTTACAACACTAGGGGGTGGTAATGACCATGTTACAACACTAGGGTGTGGTAATGACCATGTTACAACAGTAGGGGGTGGTAATAACCATGTTATAACACTAGGGACCATGTTACAACACTAGGGATTGTAATGACCATGTTATAACACTAGGGATTGTAATGACCATGTTACAACACTAGGGGTGGTAATGACCATGTTATAACACTAGGGGGAAGTAATGACCATGTTATAACACTAGGGGGAAGTAATGACCATGTTATAACACTAGGGATTGTAATGACCATGTTATAACACTAGGGATTATAATGACCATGTTATAACATTAGGGGGAAGTAATGACCATGTTATAACACTAGGGATTGTAATGAGCACGTTACAACACTAGCGGGTGGTAATGACCATGTTATAACACTAGGGGGAAGTAATGACCATGTTATAACACAAGGGATTGTAATGACAATGTTACAACACTAGGGGGTGGTAATGACCATGTTACAACACTAGGGGGTGGTAATGACCATGTTACAACACTAGGGGGTGGTAATGACCATGTTACAACACTAGGGGGTGGTAATGACCACGTTACAACACTAGGGGGTGGTAATGACCATGTTATAACACTAGGGATTGTAATGACCATGTTATAACACTAGGGGATTGTAATGACCATGTTACAACACTAGGGGGTGGGAATGACCATGTTATAACACTAGGGATTGTAATGAGCACGTTACAACACTAGCGGGTGGTAATGACCATGTTACAACACTAGGGGGTGGTAATGACCACGTTACAACACTAGGGGGTGGTAATGACCATGTTATAACACTAGGGATTGTAATGAACATGTTATAACACTAGGGATTGTAATGACCATGTTACAACACTAGGGGGTGGGAATGACCATGTTATAACACTAGGGATTGTAATGAGCACGATACAACACTCGCGGGTGGTAATGACCATGTTACAACACTAGGGATTGTAATGACCATGTTATAACACTAGGGATTGTAATGACCATGTTACAACACTAGGGGGTGGTAATGATCATGTTACAACACTAGGGATTGTAATGACCATGTTATAACACTAGGGACCATGTGACCATGTTATAACACTGGAGATTGTAATGACCATGTTACAACGCTAAGGGGTGGTAATGACCATGTTATAACACTAGGGACCATGTACAACACTAGGGTGTGGTAATGACCATGTTACAACACTAGGGATTGTAATGACCATGTACAACACTAGGGTGTGGTAATGACCATGTTACAACACTAGGGGGTGGTAATGACCATGTTACAACACTAGGGTGTGGTAATGACCATGTTACAACAGTAGGGGGTGGTAATAACCATGTTATAACACTAGGGACCATGTTACAACACTAGGGATTGTAATGACCATGTTATAACACTAGGGATTGTAATGACCATGTTACAACACTAGGGGTGGTAATGACCATGTTATAACACTAGGGGGAAGTAATGACCATGTTATAACACTAGGGGGAAGTAATGACCATGTTATAACACTAGGGATTGTAATGACCATGTTATAACACTAGGGATTATAATGACCATGTTATAACATTAGGGGGAAGTAATGACCATGTTATAACACTAGGGATTGTAATGACCATGTTACAACACTAGGGGTGGTAACACTAGGGGGAAGTAATGACCATGTTATAACACTAGGGGGAAGTAATGACCATGTTATAACACTAGGGATTGTAATGACCATGTTATAACACTAGGGATTATAATGACCATGTTATAACATTAGGGGGAAGTAATGACCATGTTATAACACTAGGGATTGTAATGAGCACGTTACAACACTAGGGGTGGTAATGACCATGTTATAACACTAGGGGAAGTAATGACCATGTTATAACACTAGGGATTGTAATGACCATGTTACAACACTAGGGGTGGTAATGACCATGTTACAACACTAGGGGGTGGTAATGACCACGTTACAACACTAGGGGGTGGTAATGACCATGTTATAACACTAGGGATTGTAATGACCATGTTATAACACTAGGGATTGTAATGAGCACGTTACAACACTAGCGGGTGGTAATGACCATGTTATAACACTAGGGGGAAGTAATGACCATGTTATAACACAAGGGATTGTAATGACAATGTTACAACACTAGGGGGTGGTAATGACCATGTTACAACACTAGGGGTGGTAATGACCATGTTACAACACTAGGGGGTGGTAATGACCATGTTACAACACTAGGGGGTGGTAATGACCACGTTACAACACTAGGGGGTGGTAATGACCATGTTATAACACTAGGGATTGTAATGACCATGTTATAACACTAGGGGATTGTAATGACCATGTTACAACACTAGGGGGTGGGAATGACCATGTTATAACACTAGGGATTGTAATGACCATGTTATAACACTAGGGGGAAGTAATGACCATGTTATAACACTAGGGGTGGTAATGACACGTTACAACACTAGGGGTGGTAATGACCATGTTATAACACTAGGGATTGTAATGACCATGTTATAACACTAGGGATTGTAATGACCATGTTACAACACTAGGGGGTGGTAATGACCATGTTATAACACTAGGGATTGTAATGATACAACACCGTGGGTGGTAATGACCATGTTACAACACTAGGGATTGTAATGACCATGTTATAACACTAGGGATTGTAATGACCATGTTACAACACTAGGGGGTGGTAATGATCATGTTACAACACTAGGGATTGTAATGACCATGTTATAACACTAGGGACCATGTTACAACACTAGGGATTGTAATGACCATGTTATAACACTGGAGATTGTAATGACCATGTTACAACGCTAAGGGGTGGTAATGACCATGTTATAACACTAGGGACCATGTACAACACTAGGGTGTGGTAATGACCATGTTACAACACTAGGGATTGTAATGACCATGTACAACACTAGGGTGTGGTAATGACCATGTTACAACACTAGGGGTGGTAATGACCATGTTACAACACTAGGGTGTGGTAATGACCATGTTACAACAGTAGGGGTGGTAATAACCATGTTATAACACTAGGGACCATGTTACAACACTAGGGATTGTAATGACCATGTTATAACACTAGGGATTGTAATGACCATGTTACAACACTAGGGGTGGTAATGACCATGTTATAACACTAGGGGGAAGTAATGACCATGTTATAACACTAGGGGGAAGTAATGACCATGTTATAACACTAGGGATTGTAATGACCATGTTATAACACTAGGGATTATAATGACCATGTTATAACATTAGGGGGAAGTAATGACCATGTTATAACACTAGGGATTGTAATGAGCACGTTACAACACTAGCGGGTGGTAATGACCATGTTATAACACTAGGGGGAAGTAATGACCATGTTATAACACTAGGGATTGTAATGAGCATGTTACAACACTAGCGGGTGGTAATGACCACGTTACAACACTAGGGGGTGGTAATGACCACGTTACAACACTAGGGGGTGGTAATGACCATGTTATAACACTAGGGATTGTAATGACCATGTTATAACACTAGGGATTGTAATGAGCACGTTACAACACTAGCGGGTGGTAATGACCATGTTATAACACTAGGGGGAAGTAATGACCATGTTATAACACTAGGGGATTGTAATGACCATGTTACAACACTAGGGATTGTAATGACCATGTTACAGCACTAGGGGGTGGAAATGACCACGTTACAACACTAGGGGGTGGTAATGACCATCTTATAACACTAGGGATTGTAATGACCATGTTATAACACGAGGGATTGTAATGACCATGTTACAACACTAGGGGGTGGTAATGACCACGTTACAACACTAGGGGGTGGTAATGACCATGTTATAACACTAGGGGATTGTAATGACCATGTTACAACACTAGGGATTGTAATGACCATGTTACAGCACTAGGGGGTGGAAATGACCACGTTACAACACTAGGGGGTGGTAATGACCATCTTATAACACTAGGGATTGTAATGACCATGTTATAACACGAGGGATTGTAATGACCATGTTACAACACTAGGGGGTGGTAATGACCACGTTACAACACTAGGGGGTGGTAATGACCATGTTACAACACTAGGGGATTGTAATGACCATGTTATAACACTAGGGATTGTAATGACCATGTTATAACACTAGGGGGAAGTAATGACCATGTTATAACACTAGGGATTGTAATGACCATGTTATAACGCTAGGGATTGTAATGACCATGTTATAACACTAGGGGATTGTAATGACCATGTTACAACACTAGGGTGTGGTAATGACCATGTTATAATACTAGGGATTGTAATGACCATGTTATAACACTAGGGGAAGTAATGACCATGTTATAACACTAGGGATTGTAATGACCATGTTACAACACTAGCGGGTGGTAATGACCATGTTACAACACTAGGGATTGTAATGACCATGTTATAACACTAGGGATTGTAATGACCATGTTACAACACTAGGGGTGGTAATGACCATGTTACAACACTAGGGGGATTGTAATGACCATGTTATAACACTAGGGACCATGTTACAACACTAGGGATTGTAATGACCATGTTATAACACTGGGGATTGTAATGACCATGTTACAACACTAGGGGTGGTAATGACCATGTTATAACACTAAGGGGTGGTAAATGTTACAACACATGTTACAACACTAGGGGTGGTAATGACCATGACAACATGTTGGTAACACCATGTTATAACACTAGGGACCATGTTACAACACTAGGGGGTGGTAATGACCATGTACAACACTAGGGTGTGGTAATGACCATGTTACAACAGTAGGGGGTGGTAATAACCATGTTATAACACTAGGGACCATGTTACAACACTAGGGATTGTAATGACCATGTTATAACACTAGGGATTGTAATGACCATGTTACAACACTAGGGGGTGGTAATGACCATGTTATAACACTAGGGGGAAGTAATGACCATGTTATAACACTAGGGGGAAGTAATGACCATGTTATAACACTAGGGATTGTAATGACCATGTTACAACACTAGGGGGTGGTAATGACCATGTTATAACACTAGGGACCATGTTACAACACTAGGGATTGTAATGACCATGTTATAACACTAGGGATTGTAATGACCATGTTACAACACTAGGGGGTGGTAATGACCATGTTATAACACTAGGGGGAAGTAATGACCATGTTATAACACTAGGGGGAAGTAATGACCATGTTACAACACTAGGGGGTGGTAATGACCATGTTACAACACAAGGGTGTGGTAATGACCATGTTATAACACTAGGGATTGTAATGACCATGTTACAACACTAGGGTGTGGTAATGACCATGTTACAACAGTAGGGGGTGGTAATAACCATGTTATAACACTAGGGACCATGTTACAACACTAGGGATTGTAATGACCATGTACAACACTAGGGTGTAATGACCATGTTACAACAGTAGGGGTGGTAATAACCATGTTATAACACTAGGGACCATGTTACAACACTAGGGATTGTAATGACCATGTACAACACTAGGGTGTGGTAATGACCATGTTACAACACTAGGGGTGGTAATGACCATGTTACAACACTAGGGTGTGGTAATGACCATGTTACAACAGTAGGGGTGGTAATAACCATGTTATAACACTAGGGACCATGTTACAACACTAGGGATTGTAATGACCATGTTATAACACTAGGGATTGTAATGACCATGTTACAACACTAGGGGTGGTAATGACCATGTTATAACACTAGGGGGAAGTAATGACCATGTTATAACACTAGGGGGAAGTAATGACCATGTTATAACACTAGGGATTGTAATGACCATGTTACAACACTAGGGGGTGGTAATGACCATGTTATAACACTAGGGACCATGTTACAACACTAGGGGGTGGTAATGACCATGTACAACACTAGGGTGTGGTAATGACCATGTTACAACACGAGGGATTGTAATGACCATGTTACAACACTAAGGGGTGGTAATGACCACGTTACAACACTAGGGGGTGGGAATGACCATGTTACAACACTAGGGGGTGGTAATGACCATGTTACAACACTAGGGTGTGGTAATGACCATGTTACAACACGAGGGATTGTAATGACCATGTTACAACACTAGGGGTGGTAATGACCACGTTACAACACTAGGGGGTGGGAATGACCATGTTACAACACTAGGGGGTGGTAATGACCATGTTACAACACTAGGGTGTGGTAATGACCATGTTACAACAGTAGGGGGTGGTAATAACCATGTTATAACACTAGGGACCATGTTACAACACTAGGGATTGTAATGACCATGTTATAACACTAGGGGGAAGTAATGACCATGTTATAACACTAGGGGGAAGTAATGACCATGTTATAACACTAGGGATTGTAATGACCATGTTACAACACTAGGGGGTGGTAATGACCATGTTATAACACTAGGGTCAACGGTCCTTCTGTGGCTCAGTTGGTAGAGCATGACCATGTTACGGGAACACTAGAATGTATGCACACATGACTGTAATGACCATGTTATAACACTAGGGGTGGTAATGACCATATTACAACACTAGGGGGTGGTAATGACCACGTTACAACACTAGGGGGTGGTAATGACCATGTTATAACACTAGGGATTGTAATGACCATGTTATAACACTAGGGATTGTAATGACCATGTTACAACACTAGGGGGTGGTAATGATCATGTTACAACACTAGGGATTGTAATGACCATGTTATAACACTAGGGACCATGTTACAACACTAGGGATTGTAATGACCATGTTATAACACTGGGGATTGTAATGACCATGTTACAACACTAGGGGTGGTAATGACCATGTTATAACGCTAAGGGGTGGTAATGACCATGTTACAACACTAGGGGGTGGTAATGACCATGTACAACACTAGGGTGTGGTAATGACCATGTTATAACACTAGGGACCATGTTACAACACTAGGGGTGGTAATGACCATGTACAACACTAGGGTGTGGTAATGACCATGTTTACTAGGGAACAGCTAGTTGGTAGAGCATGGCGCTTGGCCAGGGGTAATGACCATGGTACGTAGAAATGACCATGGATAAAAGCGTCTGTTATTAATATATATTACAACACTAGGGATTGTAATGACCATGTTATAACACTAGGGATTGTAATGACCATGTTACAACACTAGGGGTGGTAATGACCATGTTATAACACTAGGGGGAAGTAATGACCATGTTATAACACTAGGGATTGTAATGAGCATGTTACAACACTAGCGGGTGGTAATGACCACGTTACAACACTAGGGGGTGGTAATGACCACGTTACAACACTAGGGGGTGGTAATGACCATGTTATAACACTAGGGATTGTAATGACCATGTTATAACACTAGGGGATTGTAATGACCATGTTACAACACTAGGGTGTGGTAATGACCATGTTATAACACTCGGGGGTGGTAATGACCATGTTACAACACTAGGGGGTGGTAATGACCATGTTACAACACTAGGGGATTGTAATGACCATGTTATAACACTAGGGGATTGTAATGACCATGTTACAACACTAGGGATTGTAATGACCATGTTACAGCACTAGGGGGTGGAAATGACCATGTTACAACACTAGGGGGTGGTAATGACCATCTTATAACACTAGGGATTGTAATGACCATGTTATAACACTAGGGATTGTAATGACCATGTTACAACACTAGGGGGTGGTAATGACCATGTTACAACACTAGGGGGTGGTAATGACCATGTTACAACACTAGGGATTGTAATGACCATGTTATAACACTAGGGATTGTAATGACCATGTTATAACACTAGGGGGAAGTAATGACCATGTTATAACACTAGGGATTGTAATGACCATGTTATAACGCTAGGGATTGTAATGACCATGTTATAACACTAGGGGATTGTAATGACCATGTTACAACACTAGGGTGTGGTAATGACCATGTTATAATACTAGGGATTGTAATGACCATGTTATAACACTAGGGGAAGTAATGACCATGTTATAACACTAGGGATTGTAATGAGCAGGTTACAACACTAGCGGGTGGTAATGACCATGTTACAACACTAGGGATTGTAATGACCATGTTATAACACTAGGGATTGTAATGACCATGTTACAACACTAGGGATTGTAATGACCATGTTATAACACTAGGGATTGTAATGACCATGTTACAACACTAGGGGGTGGTAATGATCATGTTACAACACTAGGGATTGTAATGACCATGTTATAACACTGGGGATTGTAATGACCATGTTACAACACTAGGGGTGGTAATGACCATGTTATAACGCTAAGGGGTGGTAATGACCACGTTACAACACTAGGGGGTGGTAATGACCATGTTACAACACTAGGGGGTGGTAATGACCATGTTACAACACTAGGGGGTGGTAATGACCATGTTACAACACTAGGGGTGGTAATGACCATGTTACAACAGTAGGGGGTGGTAATAACCATGTTATAACACTAGGGACCATGTTACAACACTAGGGATTGTAATGACCATGTTATAACACTAGGGATTGTAATGACCATGTTACAACACTAGGGGGTGGTAATGACCATGTTACAACACTAGGGGATAGTAATGACCATGTTATAACACTAGGGGAAGTAATGACCATGTTATAACACTAGGGATTGTAATGACCATGTTACAACACTAGGGGTGGTAATGACCATGTTATAACACTAGGGACCATGTTACAACACTAGGGATTGTAATGACCATGTTATAACACTAGGGATTGTAATGACCATGTTACAACACTAGGGGGTGGTAATGACCATGTTATAACACTAGGGGGGTAATGACCATGTTATAACACTAGGGGAAGTAATGACCATGTTACAACACTAGGGGTGGTAATGACCATGTTACAACACTAGGGGTGGTAATGACCATGTTATAACACTAGGGATTGTAATGACCATGTTACAACACTAGGGGTGGTAATGACCATGTTACAACACTAGGGGTGGTAATAACCATGTAATGACCATGTTACAACACTAGGGATTGTAATGACCATGTTACAACACTAGGGTGTGGTAATGACCATGTTACAACACTAGGGGTGGTAATAATGTTATAACACCATGTTACAACACTAGGGATTGTAATGACCATGTTACAACACTAGGGTGGTAATGACCATGTTACAACACTAGGGGTGGTAATGACCATGTTACAACACTAGGGTGTGGTAATGACCATGTTACAACACTAGGGGTGGTAATGACCATGTTATAACACTAGGGATTGTAATGTTACAACACTATGGTAATGACCATATAACACTAGGGATTGTAATGACCATGTTATAACACTAGGGATTGTAATGACCATGTTACAACACTAGGGGGTGGTAATGATCATGTTACAACACTAGGGATTGTAATGACCATGTTATAACACTAGGGACCATGTTACAACACTAGGGATTGTAATGACCATGTTATAACACTGGGGATTGTAATGACCATGTTACAACACTAGGGGTGGTAATGACCATGTTATAACGCTAAGGGGTGGTAATGACCATGTTACAACACTAGGGACCATGTTACAACACTAGGGGGTGGTAATGACCATGTACAACACTAGGGTGTGGTAATGACCATGTTATAACACTAGGGACCATGTTACAACACTAGGGGGTGGTAATGACCATGTACAACACTAGGGTGTGGTAATGACCATGTTACAACAGTAGGGGGTGGTAATAACCATGTTATAACACTAGGGACCATGTTACAACACTAGGGATTGTAATGACCATGTTATAACACTAGGGATTGTAATGACCATGTTACAACACTAGGGGGTGGTAATGACCATGTTATAACACTAGGGGGAAGTAATGACCATGTTATAACACTAGGGGGAAGTAATGACCATGTTATAACACTAGGGATTGTAATGACCATGTTACAACACTAGGGGTGGTAATGACCATGTTATAACACTAGGGACCATGTTACAACACTAGGGATTGTAATGACCATGTTATAACACTAGGGATTGTAATGACCATGTTACAACACTAGGGGTGGTAATGACCATGTTATAACACTAGGGGGAAGTAATGACCATGTTATAACACTAGGGGGAAGTAATGACCATGTTACAACACTAGGGGGTGGTAATGACCATGTTACAACACAAGGGTGTGGTAATGACCATGTTATAACACTAGGGATTGTAATGACCATGTTACAACACTAGGGTGTGGTAATGACCATGTTACAACAGTAGGGGGTGGTAATAACCATGTTATAACACTAGGGACCATGTTACAACACTAGGGATTGTAATGACCATGTTACAACACTAGGGTGTGGTAATGACCATGTTACAACAGTAGGGGGTGGTAATAACCATGTTATAACACTAGGGACCATGTTACAACACTAGGGATTGTAATGACCATGTACAACACTAGGGTGTGGTAATGACCATGTTACAACACTAGGGGTGGTAATGACCATGTTACAACACTAGGGGTTGTAATGACCATGTTACAACAGTAGGGGGTGGTAATGACCATGTTATAACACTAGGGACCATGTTACAACACTAGGGATTGTAATGACCATGTTATAACACTAGGGATTGTAATGACCATGTTACAACACTAGGGGTGGTAATGACCATGTTATAACACTAGGGGAAGTAATGACCATGTTATAACACTAGGGGGTGGGAAGTAATGACCATGTTATAACACTAGGGATTGTAATGACCATGTTACAACACTAGGGGTGGTAATGACCATGTTATAACACTAGGGACCATGGGGGTGGTAATGACCATGTTACAACACTAGGGTGTGGTAATTACCATGTTACAACACGAGGGATTGTAATGACCATGTTACAACACTAGGGGTGGTAATGACCATGTTATAACACTAGGGACCATGTTACAACACTAGGGATTGTAATGACCATGTTATAACACTAGGGATTGTAATGACCATGTTACAACACTAGGGGGTGGTAATGACCATGTTATAACACTAGGGGGAAGTAATGACCATGTTATAACACTAGGGGGAAGTAATGACCATGTTACAACACTAGGGGGTGGTAATGACCATGTTACAACACAAGGGTGTGGTAATGACCATGTTATAACACTAGGGATTGTAATGACCATGTTACAACACTAGGGTGTGGTAATGACCATGTTACAACAGTAGGGGGTGGTAATAACCATGTTATAACACTAGGGACCATGTTACAACACTAGGGATTGTAATGACCATGTACAACACTAGGGTGTGGTAATGACCATGTTACAACAGTAGGGGGTGGTAATAACCATGTTATAACACTAGGGACCATGTTACAACACTAGGGATTGTAATGACCATGTACAACACTAGGGTGTGGTAATGACCATGTTACAACACTAGGGGGTGGTAATGACCATGTTACAACACTAGGGTGTGGTAATGACCATGTTACAACAGTAGGGGGTGGTAATAACCATGTTATAACACTAGGGACCATGTTACAACACTAGGGATTGTAATGACCATGTTATAACACTAGGGATTGTAATGACCATGTTACAACACTAGGGGGTGGTAATGACCATGTTATAACACTAGGGGGAAGTAATGACCATGTTATAACACTAGGGGGAAGTAATGACCATGTTATAACACTAGGGATTGTAATGACCATGTTACAACACTAGGGGGTGGTAATGACCATGTTATAACACTAGGGACCATGTTACAACACTAGGGGGTGGTAATGACCATGTACAACACTAGGGTGTGGTAATGACCATGTTACAACACGAGGGATTGTAATGACCATGTTACAACACTAGGGGGTGGTAATGACCACGTTACAACACTAGGGGGTGGGAATGACCATGTTACAACACTAGGGGGTGGTAATGACCATGTACAACACTAGGGTGTGGTAATGACCATGTTACAACACGAGGGATTGTAATGACCATGTTACAACACTAGGGGGTGGTAATGACCACGTTACAACACTAGGGGGTGGGAATGACCATGTTACAACACTAGGGGGTGGTAATGACCATGTTACAACACTAGGGTGTGGTAATGACCATGTTACAACAGTAGGGGGTGGTAATAACCATGTTATAACACTAGGGACCATGTTACAACACTAGGGATTGTAATGACCATGTTATAACACTAGGGATTGTAATGACCATGTTACAACACTAGGGGGTGGTAATGACCATGTTATAACACTAGGGGGAAGTAATGACCATGTTATAACACTAGGGGGAAGTAATGACCATGTTACAACACTAGGGGGTGGTAATGACCATGTTATAACACTAAGAGGTTGTAATGACCATGTTACAACACTAGGGGGTGGTAATGACCACGTTACAACACTAGGGGGTGGTAATGACCATGTTATAACACTAGGGATTGTAATGACCATGTTATAACACTAGGGATTGTAATGACCATGTTACAACACTAGGGGGTGGTAATGATCATGTTACAACACTAGGGATTGTAATGACCATGTTATAACACTAGGGACCATGTTACAACACTAGGGATTGTAATGACCATGTTATAACACTGGGGATTGTAATGACCATGTTACAACACTAGGGGTGGTAATGACCATGTTATAACGCTAAGGGGTGGTAATGACCATGTTACAACACTAGGGACCATGTTACAACACTAGGGGGTGGTAATGACCATGTACAACACTAGGGTGTGGTAATGACCATGTTATAACACTGTTACAACACTAGGGGGTGGTAATGACCATGTACAACACTAGGGTGTGGTAATGACCATGTTACAACAGTAGGGGGTGGTAATAACCATGTTATAACACTAGGGACCATGTTACAACACTAGGGATTGTAATGACCATGTTATAACACTAGGGATTGTAATGACCATGTTACAACACTAGGGGGTGGTAATGACCATGTTATAACACTAGGGGGAAGTAATGACCATGTTATAACACTAGGGGGAAGTAATGACCATGTTATAACACTAGGGATTGTAATGACCATGTTACAACACTAGGGGGTGGTAATGACCATGTTATAACACTAGGGACCATGTTACAACACTAGGGATTGTAATGACCATGTAAAACACTAGGGATTGTAATGACCACGTTACAACACTAGGGGGTTGTAATGACCATGTAAAACACTAGGGGGAATTGTAATGACCATGTTATAACACTAGGGATTGTAATGACCATGTTACAACACTAGGGGGTGGTAATGACCATGTTATAACACTAGGGGGAAGTAATGACCATGTTATAACACTAGGGGGAAGTAATGACCATGTTATAACACTAGGGATTGTAATGGCCATGTTACAACACTAGGGGGTGGTAATGACCATGTTATAACACTAGGGGGTGGTAATGACCATGTTACAACACTAGGGGGTGGTAATGACCACGTTACAACACTAGGGGGTGGTAATGACCATGTTATAACACTAGGGATTGTAATGACCATGTTATAACACTAGGGATTGTAATGACCATGTTACAACACTAGGGGGTGGTAATGATCATGTTACAACACTAGGGATTGTAATGACCATGTTATAACACTAGGGACCATGTTACAACACTAGGGATTGTAATGACCATGTTATAACACTGGGGATTGTAATGACCATGTTATAACACTAGGTGGTAATGACCATGTTATAACACTAGGGATTGTAATGACCATGTTACAACACTAGGGGATTGTAATGACCATGTTATAACACTAGGGATTGTAATGACCATGTTATAACACTAGGGGTGGTAATGACCATGTTATAACACTAGGGATTGTAATGACTAACACTAGGGATTGTAATGACCATGTTACAACACTAGGGGTGGTGACCATGTTATAACACTAGGGATTGTTGACCATGTTACAACACTAGGGATTGTAATGACCATGTTAAAACACTAGGGGGTGGAAATGACCATGTTACAACACTAGGGATTGTAATGACCATGTTACAACACTAGGGGTGGTAATGACCATGTTATAACACTAGGGATTGTAATGACCATGTTATAACACTAGGGATTGTAATGACCATGTTATAACACTAGGGATTGTAATGACCATGTTACAACACTAGGGGAAGTAATGACCATGTTATAACACTAGGGATTGTAATGACCATGTTACAACACTAGGGGTGGTAATGACCATGTTACAACACTAGGGATTGTAATGACCATGTTATAACACTAGGGGAGGTAATGACCATGTTACAACACTAGGGATTGTAATGACCATGTTACAACACTAGGGTGGTAATGACCATGTTATAACACTAGGGGGAAGTAATGACCATGTTATAACACTAGGGAATGTAATGACCATGTTACAACACTAGGGGTGGTAATGACCATGTTACAACACTAGGGGTGGTAATGACCATGTTATAACACTAGGAGGGTAATGACCATGTTACAACACTAGGGATTGTAATGACCATGGGATTGTAATGACATGTTATAACACTAGGGATTGTAATGACCATGTTATAACACTAGGGGATTGTAATGACCATGTTACAACACTAGGGGGTGGGAATGACCATGTTATAACACTAGGGATTGTAATGACCATGTTATAACACTAGGGGGAAGTAATGACCATGTTATAACACGTTATAACACTAGGGATTGTAATGACCATGTTATAACACTAGGGGGAAGTAATGACCATGTTATAACACTAGGGATTGTAATGAGCACGTTACAACACTAGCGGGTGGTAATGACCATGTTACAACACTAGGGATTGTAATGACCATGTTATAACACTAGGGGGTGGTAATGACCACGTTACAACACTAGGGATTGTAATGACCATGTTACAACACTAGGGGGTGGTAATGACCACGTTACAACACTAGGGGGTGGTAATGACCATGTTATAACACTAGGGATTGTAATGAACATGTTATAACACTAGGGATTGTAATGACCATGTTATAACACTAGGGGGTGGGAATGACGATGTTATAACACTAGGGATAGTAATGACCATGTTATAACACTAGGGATTGTAATGACCATGTTATAACACTAGGAATTGTAATGACCATGTTATAACACTAGGGGAAGTAATGACCATGTTATAACACTAGGGGAAGTAATGACCATGTTATAACACTAGGGATTGTAATGACCATGTTACAACACTAGGGGTGGTAATGACCATGTTATAACACTAGGGGAAGTAATGACCATGTTACAACACTAGGGATTGTAATGACCATGTTATAACACTAGGGACCATGTTACAACACTAGGGATTGTAATGACCATGTTATAACACTAAGGATTGTAATGACCATGTTACAACACTAGGGGTGGTAATGACCATGTTATAACACTAGGGGATGGTAATGACCATGTTATAAAACTAGGGACCATGTTACAACACTAGGGGGTGGTAATGACCATGTACAACACTAGGGTGTGTTAATGACCATGTTACAACACTAGGGATTGTAATGACCATGTACAACACTAGGGTGTGGTAATGACCATGTTACAACACTAGGGGGTGGTAATGACCATGTTACAACACTAGGGTGTGGTAATGACCATGTTACAACAGTAGGGGGTGGTAATAACCATGTTATAACACTAGGGACCATGTTACAACACTAGGGATTGTAATGACCATGTTATAACACTAGGGATTGTAATGACCATGTTACAACACTAGGGGGTGGTAATGACCATGTTATAACACTAGGGGGAAGTAATGACCATGTTATAACACTAGGGGGAAGTAATGACCATGTTATAACACTAGGGATTGTAATGACCATGTTATAACACTAGGGATTATAATGACCATGTTATAACATTAGGGGGAAGTAATGACCATGTTATAACACTAGGGATTGTAATGAGCACGTTACAACACTAGCGGGTGGTAATGACCATGTTATAACACTAGGGGGAAGTAATGACCATGTTATAACACTAGGGATTGTAATGACAATGTTACAACACTAGGGGGTGGTAATGACCATGTTACAACACTAGGGGGTGGTAATGACCATGTTACAACACTAGGGGGTGGTAATGACCATGTTACAACACTAGGGATTGTAATGACCATGTTATAACACTAGGGATTGTAATGACCATGTTATAACACTAGGGGGAAGTAATGACCATGTTATAACACTAGGGATTGTAATGAGAACGTTACAACACTAGCGGGTGGTAATGACCATGTTACAACACTAGGGATTGTAATGACCATGTTATAACACTAGGGGGTGGTAATGACCACGTTACAACACTAGGGATTGTAATGACCATGTTACAACACTAGGGGGTGGTAATGACCACGTTATAACACTAGGGGGTGGTAATGACCATGTTATAACACTAGGGATTGTAATGACCATGTTACAACACTAGGGGTGGTAATGACCATGTTACAACACTACACTAGGGGGGTGGTAATGACCATGTTATAACACTAGGGGTAATGACCATGTTATAACACTAGGGATTGTAATGACCATGTTATAACACTAGGCATTGTAATGACCATGTTATAACACTAGGGGGAAGTAATGACCATGTTATAACACTAGGGGAAGTAATGACCATGTTACAACACTAGGGATTGTAATGACCATGTTATAACACTAGGGGACCATGTTATAACACTAGGGATTGTAATGACCATGTTAAAACACTAGGGGAAGTAATGACCATGTTATAACACTAGGGATTGTAATGACCATGTTATAACACTAGGGATTGTAATGACCATGTTATAACACTAGGGGGAAGTAATGACCATGTTATAACACTAGGGATTGTAATGACCATGTTACAACACTAGCGGGTGGTAATGACCATGTTACAACACGAGGGATTGTAATGACCATGTTATAACACTAGGGGAGGTAATGACCATGTTACAACACTAGGGATTGTAATGACCACGTTACAACACTAGGGGTGGTAATGACCATGTTATAACACTAGGGGAAGTAATGACCATGTTATAACACTAGGGAATGTAATGACCATGTTACAACACTAGGGGTGGTAATGACCATGTTACAACACTAGGGGTGGTAATGACCATGTTATAACACTAGGAGGAAGTAATGACCATGTTATAACACTAGGGATTGTAATGACCATGTTATAACACTAGGAATTGTAATGACCATGTTATAACACTAGGGGAAGTAATGACCATGTTATAACACTAGGGGAAGTAATGACCATGTTATAACACTAGGATTGTAATGGCACGTTACAACACTAGGGGTGGTAATGACCATGTTTACAACACTAGGGGGTGGTAATGACCATGTTACAACACTAGGGATTGTAATGACCATGTTATAACACTAGGGACCATGTTACAACACTAGGGATTGTAATGACCATGTTATAACACTAGGATTGTAATGACCATGTTACAACACTAGGGGTGGTAATGACCATGTTATAACACTAGGGGGTAATGACCATGTTATAAAACTAGGGACCATGTTACAACACTAGGGGTGGTAATGACCATGTACAACACTAGGGGTGTGTTAATGACCATGTTATAACACTAGGGATTGTAATGACCATGTTACAACACTAGGTGTGGTAATGACCATGTTACAACACTAGGGGTGGTAATGACCATGTTACAACACTAGGGTGTGGTAATGACCATGTTACAACAGTAGGGGTGGTAATAACCATGTTATAACACTAGGGGGGGACCATGTTACAACACTAGGGATTGTAATGACCATGTTATAACACTAGGGATTGTAATGACCATGTTACAACACTAGGGGTGGTAATGACCATGTTATAACACTAGGGGGGAGTAATGACCATGTTATAACACTAGGGGGAAGTAATGACCATGTTATAACACTAGGGATTGTAATGACCATGTTATAACACTAGGGATTATAATGACCATGTTATAACACTAGGGGAAGTAATGACCATGTTATAACACTAGGGATTGTAATGAGCACGTTACAACACTAGGGGTGGTAATGACCATGTTATAACACTAGGGGAAGTAATGACCATGTTATAACACTAGGGATTGTAATGACCATGTTACAACACTAGGGGTGGTAATGACCATGTTACAACACTAGGGGTGGTAATGACCATGTTACAACACTAGGGGGTGGTAATGATCATGTTACAACACTAGGGGATTGTAATGACCATGTTACAACACTAGGGGGTGGTAATGACCATGTTACAACACTAGGGGATTGTAATGACCATGTTATAACACTAGGGATTGTAATGACCATGTTATAACACTAGGGTGAAGTAATGACCATGTTATAACACTAGGGATTGTAATGACCATGTTATAACACTAGGGATTGTAATGACCATGTTATAACACTAGGGGGAAGTAATGACCATGTTATAACACTAGGGATTGTAATGAGCACGATACAACACTAGCGGGTGGTAATGACCATGTTACAACACTAGGGTTACAACACTAGGGGGTGGTAATGACCATGTTATAATACTAGGGATTGTAATGACCATGTTATAACACTAGGGATTGTAATGACCATGTTACAACACTAGGGTGTGGTAATGACCATGTTATAACACTAGGGGGTGGTAATGACCATGTTACAACACTAGGGGTGGTAATGACCATGTTACAACACTAGGGATTGTAATGACCATGTTATAACACTAGGGATTGTAATGACCATGTTACAACACTAGGGGTGTAATGATCATGTTACAACACTAGGGATTGTAATGACCATGTTATAACACTAGGATTGTAATGACCATGTTACAACACTAGGGGTGGTAATGACCATGTTATAACGCTAGGGGATGGTAATGACCATGTTATAACACTAGGGACCATGTTACAACACTAGGGGTGGTAATGACCATGTACAACACTAGGGTGTGTAATGACCATGTTACAACACTAGGGATTGTAATGACCATGTTATAACACTAGGGGGTGGTAATGACCATGTTACAACACTAGGGGTGTAATGACCATGTTAACACTAGGGTGTGGTAATGACCATGTTACAACACTAGGGGTGGTAATAACCATGTTATAACACTAGGGACCATGTTACAACACTAGGGATTGTAATGACCATGTTATAACACTAGGGATTGTAATGACCATGTTACAACACTAGGGGTGGTAATGACCATGTTATAACACTAGGGGAAGTAATGACCATGTTATAACACTAGGGGAAGTAATGACCATGTTATAACACTAGGGATTGTAATGACCATGTTATAACACTAGGGATGGTAATGACCATGTTATAACACTAGGGAAGTAATGACCATGTTATAACACTAGGGATTGTAATGAGCATGTTACAACACTAGGGGTGGTAATGACCATGTTATAACACTAGGGATTGTAATGACCATGTTATAACACTAGGGGATTGTAATGACCATGTTACAACACTAGGGGTGGTAATGACCATGTTACAACACTAGGGGTGTAATGACCATGTTACAACACTAGGGGTGGTAATGACCATGTTACAACACTAGGGATTGTAATGACCATGTTATAACACTAGGGATTGTAATGACCATGTTACAACACTAGGGGTGGTAATGACCATGTTAACACTAGGGATTGTAATGACCATGTTATAACACTAGGGGGTGGTAATGACCATGTTATAACACTAGGGATTGTAATGACCATGTTACAACACTAGGGGTGTAATGACCATGTTATAACACTAGGGAAGTAATGACCATGTTATAACACTAACAATGAGCATGTTACAACACTAGGGGTGGTAATGACCATGTTACAACACTAGGGGGGTACCATGACCATGTTACAACACTAGGGGTGGTAATGACCATGTTACAACACTAGGGTGGTAATGACCATGTTATAACACTAGGGTTGTAATGACCATGTTATAACACTAGGGGATTGTAATGACCATGTTACAACACTAGGGTGTGGTAATGACCATGTTATAACACTAGGGGTGGTATGACCATGTTACAACACTAGGGGTGGTAATGACCATGTTACAACACTAGGGATTGTAATGACCATGTTATAACACTAGGGATTGTAATGACCATGTTACAACACTAGG
>NC_068444.1:600803-751843 GCF_023373465.1 Oncorhynchus keta
ATTTCGAGGACCGCTTTTTTCCATCTACGTAATATTGCAAAAATCAGAAACTTTCTGTCCAAAAATGATGCAGACAAATTAATCCATGCTTTTGTCACTTCTAGGTTAGACTACTGCAATGCTCTACTTTCCGGCTACCCGGATAAAGCACTAAATAAACTTCAGTTAGTGCTAAATACGGCTGCTAGAATCCTGACTAGAACCAAAAATTTGATCATATTACTCCAGTGCTAGCCTCTACACTGGCTTCCTGTCAAAGCAAGGGCTGATTTCAAGGTTTTACTGCTAACCTACAAAGCATTACATGGGCTTGCTCCTACCTATCTCTCTGATTTGGTCCTGCCGTACATACCTACACGTACGCTACGGTCACAAGATGCAGGCCCCCTAATTGTCCCTAGAATTTCTAAGCAAACAGCTGGAGGCAGGGCTTTCTCCAATAGAGCTCAATTTTTATGGAACGGTCTGCCTACCCATGTCAGAGACGCAAACTCAGTCTCAACCTTTAAGTCTTTACTGAAGACTCATCTCTTCAGCGGGTCATATGATTGAGTGTAGTCTGGCCCAGGAGTGGGAAGGTGAACGGAAAGGCCCTTGCTGTCTCTGCCTGGCCGGTTCCCCTCTTTCCACTGGGATTCTCTGCCTCTAACCCTATTACAGGGGCTGAGTCACTGGCTTACTGGGGCTCTCTCATGCCGTCCCTGCAGGGGGTGCGTCACCTGAGTGGGTTGATTCATTGTTGTGGTCATCCTGTCTGGGTTGGCGCCCCCCCCTTGGGTTGTGCCGTGGCGGAGATCTTTGTGGGCTATACTCAACCTTGTCTCAGGATGGTAAGTTGGTGGTTGAAGATATCCCTCTAGTGGTGTGGGGGCTGTGCTTTGGCAAAGTGGGTGGGGTTATATCCTTCCTGTTTGGCCCTGTCCGGGGGTGTCCTTGGATGGGGCCACAGTGTCTCCTGACCCCTCCTGTCTCAGCCTCCATTATTTATGCTGCAGTGTCGGGGGGCTAGGGTCAGTTTGTTATATCTGGAGTACTTCTCCTGTCCTATTCGGTGTCCTGTGTGAATCTAAGTGTGCGTTCTCTAATTCTCTCCTTCTTTCTTTCTCTCTCTCGGAGGACCTGAGCCCTACGACCATGCCCCAGGACTACCTGACATGATGACTCCTTGCTGTCCCCAGTCCACCTGGCCATGCTGCTGCTCCAGTTTCAACTGTTCTGCCTTACTATTATTTGACCATGCTGGTCATTTATGAACATTTGAACATCTTGGCCATGTTCTGTTATAATCTCCACCCGGCACAGCCAGAAGAGGCCTGGCCACCCCACATATGCTCTCTCTAATTCTCTCTTTCTTTCTCTCTCTCTGAGGACCTGAGCCCAAGGACCGTGCCCCAGGACGACCTGACATGATGACTCCTTGCTGTCCCCAGTCCACCTGACTGTGCTGCTGCTCCAGTTTCAACTGTTCAACTGTGTACTAGGTAGAGACTATCGTCCTGGTCTAAAGTAGTGTACTATGGGAATAGGGAATAGGGTGGCATTTGCTCTGGCCCCCCAATGGTGGAACAAACTCCCTCACGACGCCAGGACAGCGGAGTCAATCACCACCTTCCGGAGACACCTGAAACCCCACCTCTTTAAGGAATACCTAGGATAGGATAAGTAATCCTTCTCCCCCCCCTAAAGATTTAGATGCACTATTGTAAAGTGGCTGTTCCACTGGATGTCATAAGGTGAATGCACCAATTTGTAAGTCGCTCTGGATAAGAGCGTCTGCTAAATGACTTAAATGTAAATGTAATGTAAATGTAAATTTGGGGCTAAATAAATCAGACAGGTGTAAAGGCTACTTTAGATTACCAGACAGGTGTAGTCTATTCTAGATTATCAGACAGGTGTAAAGTCTACTTTAGATAATCAGACAGGTGTAAAGGCTACTTTAGATTATCAGACTGATGTAAAGGCTACTTTAGATTATCAGACAGGTGTAAGGGATACTTTAGATAATCAGACAGGTGTAAAGGCTACTTTAGATTATCAGACTGATGTAAAGGCTACTTTAGATTATCAGACAGGTGTAAAGGCTACTTTAGATTATCAGACAGGTGTAAAGGCTACTTTAGATTATCAGACTGATGTAAAGGCTACTTTAGACTATCAGACAGGTGTAAAGGCTACTTTAGATTACCAGCCTGATGTAAAGGATACTTTAGATTATCAGACTGATGTAAAGGCTACTTTAGATTACCAGACTGATGTAAAGGCTACTTTAGATTATCAGACTGATGTAAAGGCTACTTTAGATTATCAGACTGATGTAAAGGCTACTTTAGATTACCAGACTGATGTAAAGGCTACTTTAGATTATCAGAAGGTGTAAAGGCTACTTTAGATTATCAGACTGATGTAAAGGCTACTTTAGATTATCAGACTGATGTAAAGGCTACTTTAGATTACCAGACTGATGTAAAGGCTACTTTAGATTATGAGACAGGTGTAAAGGGCACTTTAGATTATCAGACTGATGTAAAGGCTACTTTAGATTATCAGACTGATGTAAAGGCTACTTTAGATTATCAGACTGATGTAAAGTCTACTTTAGATAATCAGACAGGTGTAAAGGTTACTTTAGATAATCAGACAGGTGTAAAGGCTACTTTAGATTATCAGACAGGTGTAAAGGCTACTTCAGATTATCAGACTGATGTAAAGGCTACTTTAGATTATCAGCCTGATGTAAAGGCTACTTTAGATTATCAGACAGGTGTAGTCTATTTTAGATTATCAGACAGGTGTAAAGGCTACTTTAGATTATCAGACAGGTGTAAAGGCTACTTTAGATTATCAGACAGGTGTAAAGGCTACTTTAGATTATCAGACAGGTGTAAAGGATACTTTAGATTATCAGACTTATGTAAAGGCTACTTTAGATTACCAGACTGATGTAAAGGCTTCTTTAGATTATCAGACAGGTGTAGTCTACTTTAGATTATCAGACAGGTGTAAAGGCTACTTTAGATTACCAGACTGATGAACAGGCTACTTTAGATTATCAGACAGGTGTAAAGGCCACTTTAGATTATCAGACAGGTGTAAAGGCTACTTTAGATTATCAGACAGGTGTAAAGTCTACTTTAGATTATCAGACTGATGTAAAGTCTACTTTAGATTATCAGACAGGTGTAAAGGCTACTTTAGATTATCAGACTGATGTAAAGGCTACTTTAGATTACCAGACTGATGTAAAGGCTACTTTAGATTACCAGACTGATGTAAAGGCTACTTTAGATTATCAGACAGGTGTAGTCTACTTTAGATTATCAGACAGGTGTAAAGGCTACTTTAGATTATCAGACTGATGTAAAGTCTACTTTAGATTATCAGACAGGTGTAAAGGCTACTTTAGATTATCAGACTGATGTAAAGTCTACTTTAGATTATCAGACAGGTGTAGTCTACTTTAGATTATCAGACTGATGTAAAGTCTACTTTAGATTATCAGACAGGTGTAGTCTACTTTCGATTATCAGATAGGTGTAAAGGCTACTTTAGATTATCAGATAGGTGTAAAGGCTACTTTAGATTATCAGACTGATGTAAAGGCTAATTTAGATTACCAGACTGATGTAAAGGCTACTTTAGATTACCAGAATGATGTAAAGGCTACTTTAGATTATCAGACAGATATAAAGGCTACTTTAGATTATCAGACTGATGTAAAGTCTACTTTAGATTATCAGACAGGTGTAGTCTACTTTAGATTATCACAGGTGTAAAGGCTACTTTGGATTATCAGACAGGTGTAAAGGCTACTTTAGATTATCAGACAGGTGTAAAGGCTACTTTAGATTATCAGACAGGTGTAAAGTCTACTTTAGATTATCAGACAGGTGTAAAGGATACTTTAGATTATCAGACTGATGTAAAGGCTACTTTAGATTATCAGACTGATGTAAAGGCTACTTTAGATTACCAGACTGATGTAAAGGCTACTTTAGATTATCAGACAGGTGTAACGGCTACTTTAGATTACCAGACTGATGTAAAGTCTACTTTAGATTATCAGACTGATGTAAAGGCTACTTTAGATAGTGATAGAGGAGAGACCCAGCCTCACACACAATAATGCCTGAGAGTGTCATCTTCACAACACTTTTTGAACTTTATTGAAAAATACTAAATTAAGAGTGACATTTTCCATGCTATATCTTGACGACCTTCAGATTGTGATTGACCGTTTGGCACAGCAGAGATTGTGACGACACTGATCAGATTCAGAACAAACAGCAATGAACAATGTTTGAATGAAACAACAGTTGACACCAAATACCATAACAAACACATTATCCAGACCAACATCAGATGTCATCACAGAACAACAACAAACCAGAGTATAACGTTGTGGAACTTTCAGATAGAAATGTACTTTGTAGAACAAACATGCCTCTTGAACATCTAGAAAAAGGAATCATCACATCTTTATAGATTTATATCTGCAAAGTTCCACAACATTTTGCCTATTGAACATGACCCTGACTGCATAACAGGGCTCGGGGTGAAGTTTCCCCTAGGTACAGACCACGCCCATCATTTACCCCTACCCCTTTCCAGATCATTACACCCCACCTCCACCATTAAACCCCACCCCCATCGCTAGGCCATTCCTTCGTCCTGGTCCATCATGGCTGTCCTGCTGGAGAAGACGTCAGCCAGCATGTGTTTGGGGATCTCTGACCCCCGCACCTTCAGGGTATAGCAGGCATCCTCCACCTTGGACAGACTCTGCCTCAGCGTGTGGAGCTTCTTACTGACCTGGGATAGATCAATTCATTAAATTAGCCAATCAATCAATCAATCAATCAATCACAAAATGTACTGCCCCAGCCACCCACACACAGACAGAGTGAGCAGCTTCTTACTGACCTCATAAGGACCAGTGTTACCGATGTAGGAGAAACCATCGTGTATCTGACGCAGGAACATGGACACCTGGGATCGAGCAATCAGATGGATTTATAAAGCACTTTCTACATGAGTTGTCACAGTGTTTTACAGTGACAACAATATCTAGATCCAGTCTGTCTGTCAGTCAGCCTTTTTACATCAGTAGTTGTCTGTGTTTTTACATTAGTAGTTGTCTGTGTTTTTACATTAGTAGTTGTCTGTGTTTTTACATTAGTAGTTGTCTGTGTTTTTACATCAGTAGTTGTCTGTGTTTTTACAGTGACGAGGCTTACAAAAGTCTGGTAACTTTACCAAAATTCCCAGAAATCCTTCTTGGATTATTCCTGGATTTCCTGCTTATTGCCTCCTGAGTCTGGGAATACTTTAACAGAAATTTCTGGGGAAAAAAAATAATTGCAACCCTAACACAGATACAGGAATATGCTGACCTGGAAGGGTGTGTCCATGTCCCCGTTCCCCACGCTACTGATACACATCCTCATCAGCTCACCTGTCAGGTCGGCCACGCCCAACAGGTAGTCTGTAGGGGTCACCTGAAAGGTCAGCACTTGGGGGGTTCCCATTGGCTGCTGGCCCTCTGGGGTGTCCTATAGGTCAGAGGTGAGTCACGGTTAGTTAGTGACTATACTTTCACATTCCTTATCATTATTCTGTCAGTAGTACCACGCAGTCTGTCGTCCCTGAGGAACACTATGATACACTGACTGACTGTAGAGAGGAAAGAGCAAGCAGCAGATCATCTTGATATTGACAAACTTGGCTAAATACACAATAACTTGGCTAAATACACAATAACTTGGCTAAATACACAATAACTTGGCTAAATACACAATAACTTGGCTATATACACAATAACTTGGCTAAATACACAATAACTTGGCTAAATACACAATAACTTGGCTAAATACACAATAACTTGGCTATGTACACAATAACTTGGCTAAATGCACAATAACTTGGCTATATACACAATAACTTGGCTAAATACACAATAACTTGGCTATATACACAATAACTTGGCTAAATACACAATAACTTGGATATATACACAATAATGATTTTTAATAATTAAAAAAAGAAGGTAAATCCGAAACATACAATATACTTGCAGTGAAGCCGCTCAACAACTACACCACACCAGTCATCCAATAGACTCCCACTCAACAACTACACCACACCAGTCATCCAATAGACTCCCACTCAACAACTACACCACACCAGTCATCCAATAGACTCCCACTCAACAACTACACCATACCAGTCATCCAATAGACTCCAACTCAACAACTACACCACACCAGTCATCCAATAGACTCCCACTCAACAACTACACCACACCAGTCATCCAATAGACTCCCACTCAACAACTACACCACACCAGTCATCCAACAGACTCCCACTCAACAACTACACCACACCAGTCATCCAATAGACTCCCACTCAACAACTACACCATACCAGTCATCCAATAGACTCCAACTCAACAACTACACCACACCAGTCATCCAATAGACTCCCACTCAACAACTACACCATACCAGTCATCCAACAGACTCCCACTCAACAACTACACCACACCAGTCATCCAACAGACTCCCACTCAACAACTACACCATACCAGTCATCCAATAGACTCCCACTCAACAACTACACCACACCAGTCATCCAACAGACTCCCACTCAACAACTACACCATACCAGTCATCCAATAGACTCCCACTCAACAACTACACCACACCAGTCATCCAACAGATTCCCACTCAACAACTACACCACACCAGTCATCCAACAGACTCCCACTCAACAACTACACCACACCTGTCATCCAATAGACTCCCACTCAACAACTACACCACACCAGTCATCCAATAGACTCCCACTCAACAACTACACCATACCAGTCATCCAACAGACTCCCACTTAACAACTACACCACACCAGTCATCCAACAGACTCCCATTCAACAACTACACCACACCAGTCATCCAACAGACTCCCATTCAACAACTACACCATATCAGTCATCCAACAGACTCCCACTCAACAACTACACCACACCAGTCATCCAACAGACTCCCATTCAACAACTACACCACACCAGTCATCCAATAGACTCCCATTCAACAACTACACCACACCAGTCATCCAATAGACTCCCATTCAACAACTACACCACACCAGTCATCCAATAGACTCCCATTCAACAACTACACCACACCAGTCATCCAACAGACTCCCATTCAACAACTACACCACACCCGTCATCCAACAGACTCCCATTCAACAACTACACCACACCAGTCATCCAACAGACTCCCACTCAACAACTACATCATACCAGTCATCCAACAGACTCCCATTCAGAGCGACACACAGAAGCATCCAGGGTCAATGCCTTGCTCAAGGGCACGTTGACTGATCTACCACCAGGCCAAAAAACGTGAACCCGAACCCTCCAAGATCCCCCCCCACAGTTCCCCAATAGCTATCCCTCAACCTTTCGAGACCCCTTCCACAGACCCCCTCCCCCAAGAAGAAAAACAAAAAATACAATCAATTCCACTCCCCACTCCACAATGCACCAACAACCAAGAGAATAATAAACTAAAGAGACAAAAGAAAGACAGAAGAAAAGAGCAAACAATGCAAAAAAATTGAAAATGTAAAAAATAGATTTAAAACAAAGGACAATAAAGTTCATAACAGAAATGCCAACTGTATATGTTTTTGTGCATGTCTGGCACTATTACATGTATGTGTGTGTTCTTGTATGTGTTTATTTGAATGAGAGTTTTTTATTTTTTATTTCACCTTTATTTAACCAGGGAGGCCAGTTGAGAACAAGTTCTCATTTACAACTGCTAGCTGGCCAAGATAAAGCAAAGCAGTTTGACAGAAACAACAACACAGAGTTACACATGGAGTAAAACAAACATACAGTCAATAACACAGTAGAACAATCTATATACAGTGTGAGCAAATGTAGAAGAGTAGGGCGGTAAGGCAATAAATAGGAGGCAAAATAATTACAATTTAGCATTAACACTGGATGTGTAGATGATGATGTGCAAGTAGAGATACTGGGGTGCAAAAGGAACAAGAGGATAAATAACAATATGGGGATGAGGTAGTTGGGTGTATATTTACAGATTGGTTGTGTACAGGTACAGTGTGAGCTGCTCTGACAGCTGGTGCTTAAAGTTGAAGAGGGAGATATAAGACACCAGCTTCAGTGATTTTTGCAATTCGTTCCAGTCATTGGCAGCAGAGAACTGGAAGGAAAGGCGGCAAAAGGAGGAGTTGGCTTTGGGGTTGACCAGTGAGATATACCTGCTGGAGCGCGTGCTATGGGTGGGTGCTGCTATGGTGACCAGTGAGC
Organism: Oncorhynchus keta; assembly: GCF_023373465.1. Taxonomy (NCBI): domain Eukaryota; kingdom Metazoa; phylum Chordata; class Actinopteri; order Salmoniformes; family Salmonidae; genus Oncorhynchus; species Oncorhynchus keta. The sequence goes on from NC_068444.1 coordinate 609,148, forward strand.
TGAGATAAGGCGGGGCTTTACCTAGCAGAGACTTGTAGATGACCTGGAGCCAGTGGGTTCGGCAACGAGTATGAAGCAAGGGCCAGCCAACGAGAGCATACAGGTCGCAGTGGTGGGTAGTTTATGGGGCTTGGTGACGAAACAGTGATAGACTGCATCCAATTTGTTGAGTAGAGTGTTGGAGGTTATTTCGTAAATGACATCACCGAAGTCAAGGATCGGTAGGATGGTCAGTTTTACGAGGGCATGTTTGGCAGCATGAGTGAAGGATGCTTTGTTGCAAAATAGGAAGCCAATTCTAGATTTAATTTTGGATTGGAGATGCTTAATGTGAGTCTGGAAGGAGAGTTTACAGTCTAATCAGACACATATTCTAAGTCAGAACCGTCCAGAGTAGTGATGTTGGACAGACAAGCAGGTGCAGTGATCGGTTGAAGAGCACTACCCCAGAGGGTAGTGAGGTCTGCACAACGCATCACCGGGGGCAAACTACCTGCCCTCCAGGACACCTACACCACCCGATGTCACAGGAAGGTCATAAAGATCATCAAGGACAACAACCACCTGAGCCACTGCCTGTTCACCCCGCTATCATCCAGAAGGCGAGGTCAGTACAGGTGCATCAAAGCTGGGACCGAGAGACTGAAAAACAGCTTCTATCTCAAGGCCATCAGACTGTTAAACAGACACCTCTAACATTGAGTGGCTGCTGCCAACACATTGACACTGACTCGACTCCAGCCACTTTAATAATGGGAACTGATGGGAAATGATGTAAAATATATAACTCGCCACTTTAAACAATATATATGCCATTTAGCAGACGCTTTTATCCAAAGCGACTTACAGTCATGTGTGCATACATTCTACGTATGGGTGGTTCCGGGGATCGAACCCACTACCCTGGCGTTACAAGCGCCATGCTCTACCAACTGAGCTACAGAAGGACCATGCTACTTAATATTACATTTACATTTAAGTCATTTAGCAGACGCTCTTATCCAGAGCGACTTACAACGTTTACATACCCTACATTATTTATCTCATATGTATACGTATATACTGTACTCTATATCATCTACTGCATCTTTATGTAATACATGTATCACTAGCCACTTTAAACTATGCCACTTTGTTTACATACTCATCTCATATGTATATACTGCACTCAATACCATCTACTGTATCTTGCCTATGCCGCTCTGTACCATCACTCACTCATATATCTTTATGTACATATTCTTTATCCCTTTACACTTGTGTCTATAAGGTAGTAGTTTTGGAATTGTTAGCTCGATTACTCGTTGGTTATTACTGCATTGTCGGAACTAGAAGCACAAGCATTTCGCTACACTCGCATTAACATCTGCTAACCATGTGTATGTGACAAATAACATTTGATTTGATTTATTTAGTTTTACTTGCATTTAACAGCAGTTGGAGGCCACGGAAGAAGAATTGTATTGAAGCTCGTCTGGAGGTTATTCAACACAGTGTCCAACAAAGGGCCAGAAGTATACAGAATGGTGTCGTCTGCGTAGAGGTTGATCAGAGTATCACCAGCAGCAAGAGCAACATCATTGATATATACAGAGAAAAGAGTCGGCCCGAAAATTGAACCCTGTGGTACCCCCATAGAAACTGCCGGAGGTCCGGACAACAGGCCCTCTGATTTGATACACTGAACTCTGTCTGAGAAGTAGTTGGTGAACCAAGCGATGCAGTCATTTGAGAAACCAAGGCTGTTGAGTCTGCCAATAATTTCACATTGTCCATAAGCTTGAGTTCATTTGCACACAAAAAAATCATACAATGATGGAAAGACCAGTGTTGTCCTTGTTAATGGAGACAGAGAAGAGCTCCAACTTCTTAATCATAGCCCCAATTGTGTCCCGCACATTGAATATAGTTGTGGAGATTCCCTGTAATCCTAGATTCAGATCAGTCAGATGATAAAAAAACATCACCCAGACAGACCAGTCGTGTGAGAAACTCATCATCATCAAGCGGTCAGACAAGTGAACATTATGGTCAGTGAAGAAAACTTTAAGCTCATCTCTCAATTCAATAAAACGTGTCAATATTTTGCCCCTTGATAACCAGCGCTCTTCTGTATGTTGTAAAAGCATTACATGGTCACTGCCAATGTCATTGCATGATGTAGAAAATACACAAGAGTTCAGGGGCCTTACTGAAACAAAGTTAACCATTTTCACTGGTGTCCAAAACATCTTTCAAGCTGTCAGGCATTCCTTTGGCAGCAAGAGCCTCTCAGTGGATGCTGCAGTGTACCAAAGAGCCTCTAGGTGGATGCTGCAGTGTACCCAAGAGCCTCTAGGTGGATGCTGCAGTGTACCCAAGAGCCTCTAGGTGGATGCTGCAGTGTACCAAAGAGCCTCTCGGTGGATGCTGCAGTGTACCCAAGAGCCTCTAGGTGGATGCTGCAGTGTACCCAAGAGCCTCTAGGTGGATGCTGCAGTGTACCCAAGAGCCTCTAGGTGGATGCTGCAGTGTACCCAAGAGCCTCTAGGTGGATGCTGCAGTGTACCCAAGAGCCTCTAGGTGGATGCTGCAGTGTACCCAATAGCCTCTAGGTGGATGATGCAGTGTACCCAAGAGCCTCTATGTTGATGCTGCAGTGTACCCAAGAGCCTCTAGGTGGATGCTGCAGTGTACCCAAGAGCCTCTAGGTGGATGCTGCAGTGTACCCAATAGCCTCTAGGTGGATGCTGCAGTGTACCCAAGAGCCTCTGAGGTTGATGCTGCAGTGTACCCAAGAGCCTCTCGGTGGATGCTGCAGTGTGAACCAAGAGCCTCTCGGTGGATGCTGCAGTGTACCCAAGAGTCTCTCGGTGGATGCTGCAGTGTACCCAAGAGCCTCTAGGTGGATGCTGCAGTGTACCCAAGAGCCTCTCGGTGGATGCTGCAGTGTACCAAGAGCCTCTTGGTTGATGCTGCAGTGTACCCAAGAGCCTCTAGGTGGATGCTGCAGTGTACCCAAGAGCCTCTAGGTGGATGCTGCAGTGTACCCAAGAGCCTCTAGGTTGATGCTGCAGTGTACCCAAGAGCCTCTAGGTGGATGCTGCAGTGTACCCAAGAGCCTCTCGGTGGATGCTGCAGTGTACCCAAATGGCAACTGCTTGCACGAGCGTTACCACTCCACTATGTCTCCCTGTCATGGCTTTTGCACCATCAGTACAGATAACAACACATCTTGACCACTAAAGGCCATTTGATGTCACAAAGCTGTCCAGTACTTTATAAATACCCTCTCCTGTTGTCCTGGTTTCCAGTGGTTTGCAGAAAAGGATGTCTTCCTTAATTGACCCCCCCATAAACGTTACGGAGATATACCAGGAGCTGTCCCAGGCCCGCCTCGTCTGTTGACTCATCCAGCTGTAACAGACATATACCAGGAGCTGTGCCAGGCCTGTTGACTCATCCAGCTGTAACAGACATATACCAGGAGCTGTGCCAGGTCTGTTGACTCATCCAGCTGTAACATACATATACCAGGAGCTGCGCCAGGCCTGTTGACTCATCCAGCTGTAACAGACATATACCAGGAGCTGAGCCAGGCCTGTTGACTCATCCAGCTGTAACAGACATATACCAGGAGCTGTGCCAGGTCTGTTGACTCATCCAGCTGTAACAGACATATACCAGGAGCTGTGCCAGGCCTGTTGACTCATCCAGCTGTAACAGACATATACCAGGAGCTGAGCCAGGCCTGTTGACTCATCCAGCTGTAACAGACATATACCAGGAGCTGTGCCAGGTCTGTTGACTCATCCAGCTGTAACAGACATATACCAGGAGCTGTGCCAGGTCTGTTGACTCATCCAGCTGTAACAGACATATACCAGGAGCTGTGCCAGGCCTGTTGACTCATCCAGCTGTAACAGACATATACTAGGAGCTATGCCACGTCTGTTGACTCATCCTGCTGTAACAGACATATACCAGGAGCTGTGCCAGGCCTGTTGACTCATCCAGCTGTAACAGACATATACCAGGAGCTGTGCCAGGCCCGCCTCGTCTGTTGACTCATCCAGCTGTAACAGACATATACCAGGAGCTGTGCCATGTCTGTTGACTCATCCAGCTGTAACAGACATATACCAGGAGCTGTGCCAGGCCCTGTTGACTCATCCAGCTGTAACAGACATATACCAGGAGCTGTGCCAGGCCTGTTGACTCATCCAGCTGTAACAGACATATACCAGGAGCTGTGCCAGGCCTGTTGACTCATCCAGCTGTAACAGACATATACCAGGAGCTGTGCCAGGCCTGTTGACTCATCCAAATGTAACAGACATATACCAGGAGCTGAGCCAGGTCTGTTGACTCATCCAGCTGTAACAGACATATACCAGGAGCTGTGCCACGTCCTGTTGACTCATCCAGCTGTAACAGACATATACCAGGAGCTGTGCCAGGCCTGTTGACTCATCCAGCTGTAACAGACATATACCAGGAGCTGTGCCAGGTCTGTTGACTCATCCAGCTGTAACAGACATATACCAGGAGCTGTGCCAGGTCTGTTGACTCATCCAGCTGTAACAGACATATACCAGGAGCTGTGCCAGGCCTGTTGACTCATCCAGCTGTAACAGACATATACCAGGAGCTGTGCCACGCCTGTTGACTCATCCTGCTGTAACAGACATATACCAGGAGCTGTGCCAGACCTGTTGACTCATCCAGCTGTAACAGACATATACCAGGAGCTGTACCAGGCCCGCCACGTCTGTTGACTCATCCAGCTGTAACAGACATATACCAGGAGCTGTGCCAGGCCCACCATGTCTGTTGACTCATCCAGCTGTAACAGACATATACCAGGAGCTGTGCCAGGTCTGTTGACTCATCCAGCTGTAACAGACATATACCAGGAGCTGTGCCAGGTCTGTTGACTCATCCAGCTGTAACAGACATATACCAGGAGCTGTGCCAGGCCTGTTGACTCATCCAGCTGTAACAGACATATACCAGGAGCTGTGCCAGGCCTGTTGACTCATCCAGCTGTAACAGACATATACCAGGAGCTGTGCCAGGCCTGTTGACTCATCCAGCTGTAACAGACATATACCAGGAGCTGTGCCAGGCCTGTTGACTCATCCAGCTGTAACAGACATATACCAGGAGCTGTGCCACGCCTGTTGACTCATCCAGCTGTAACAGACATATACCAGGAGCTGTGCCAGGCCTGTTGACTCATCCAGCTGTAACAGACATATACCAGGAGCTGTGCCAGGCCTGTTGACTCATCCAACTGTAACAGACATATACCAGGAGCTGTGCCAGGTCTGTTGACTCATCCAGCTGTAACAGACATATACGAGGAGCTGTGCCAGGCCTGTTGACTCATCCAGCTGTAACAGACATATACCAGGAGCTGTGCCAGGCCTGTTGACTCATCCAGCTGTAACAGACATATACCAGGAGCTGTGCCAGGCCTGTTGACTCATCCAGCTGTAACAGACATATACCAGGAGCTGTGCCAGGCCTGTTGACTCATCCAGCTGTAACAGACATATACCAGGAGCTGTGCCAGGCCTGTTGACTCATCCAGCTGTAACAGACATATACCAGGAGCTGTGCCAGGTCTGTTGACTCATCCTGCTGTAACAGACATATACCAGGAGCTGTGCCAGGCCTGTTGACTCATCCAGCTGTAACAGACATATACCAGGAGCTGTGCCACGTCTGTTGACTCATCCAGCTGTAACAGACATATACCAGGAGCTGTGCCAGGTCTGTTGACTCATCCAGCTGTAACAGACATATACCAGGAGCTGTGCCAGGCCTGTTGACTCATCCAGCTGTAACAGACATATACCAGGAGCTGTGCCAGGCCTGTTGACTCATCCAGCTGTAACAGACATATACCAGGAGCTGTGCCAGGTCTGTTGACTCATCCAGCTCCTGCCATGTCACTGATGCGTCATGAAACAGTGTTGTTTGATGAAGGGATTGTCTGTATAGTTTTTTTTGCCTTTTCCCCCAGCATTGTCCCAGCCATATCAGCGGTAGCAGGAAGAATGAAGTCCTCCACAATAGTATGGGGCTTGCCTGTCCTAGCCACTCGGTAACTCACCATATAAGACGCTTCTAGAACCTTCTTATTAATGGTATCTGTTGCTTTTATACATGTCTTACTACTCGAAAGTCGTGTTAATTCTCGCTCCAAAAAACTTCTGTGGCTTATTTGTCAAATTAGAGAGTAACGGTTAGAGAGAGAGAGAGAGTAACGGTTAATGTGACTGGATGTTCATTATTTGACAAGGCTACTCGTAATTGACATTGTGTTGTTATTTCTCTGAGCACTAGACGGTTTTATTTGTTTTGGGCTACTCAGGCGAGAAAGAAAACTCACCCAAATGTATAGCCTCATCGGAAAAGATAAATAAACTGTTTGAATTTGTATTTCATTTTAAAGAAAACCCCTTGAATGAGTGTTCTAATACTATTGACCTGTAGTGTATCTCCACCAGAAGGACATTACTTATACAGTTAATTTACAATCACTTAGCCCAAGTAGTTGCTAAATCCGGGTTGACCGTTGGCAGTAATGTGTCAACCATATCCAGACACTATATCAGGTTCTTGGTATGCAGCTAGCATACTATGATTCATTATAATGGTCATGGTTCTTCCATGTCTATTCACTCAGTGCAATGTTACTCAATATTCTTCTCTCTGATATAAGGGTCAACTAATATCAAGAATTGTGATATGATCCAGTACACCTTTAGTGTAGCATGTTCATACCTCAGGCTCCTTGACGAAGACCAGCTTGGTGTTAATCTCCTCCAGGCTGATGAGAGTACGATGTCTGATGAAGTGATGAAATGACACAGCCTCCACGTACTCCTGGATACCTGAGGGAGGGAGGGAACAATGATCATTGACTACATAACATGTATCCACCTGAACACGCCCACTGACTCATGACTGTCCATCCCTGGCTAAACTAAACAGAATATGACATCAAAAGGTTCTAGAGTCTAAAGCCAGCAGGCCTCTAAACAGGAACTACAACATGATCATTAACCTTGGACCAGAACCGTTACCAGAACCACAGAGGAATGACATGATGAATAACATCAAACGATACCTGAAGGAAAGGCTGAGGGAAGCCCATTGGAACGAGCTGAGAGGGGAAACGAACCTGAAGGAAAGGCTGAGGGAAGCCCATTGGAACGAGCTGAGAGGGGAAACGATACCTGAAGGAAAGGCTGAGGGAAGCCCATTGGAACGAGCTGAGAGGTGAAACGATACCTGAAGGAAAGGCTGAGGGAAGCCCATTGGAACGAGCTGAGAGGGGAAACGATACCTGAAGGAAAGTCTGAGGGAAGCCCATTGGAACCTGAGAGGAAAGGCTGAGGGAAGCCCATTGGAACGAGCTGAGAGGGGAAACGAACCTGAAGGAAAGGCTGAGGGAAGCCCATTGGAACGAGCTGAGAGGGGGAAACGAAACCTGAAGGAAAGGCTGAGGGAAGCCCATTGGAACGAGCTGAGAGGGGAAACGATACCTGAAGGAAAGGCTGAGGGAAGCCCATTGGAACGAGCTGAGAGGGGAAACGATACCTGAAGGAAAGGCTGAGGGAAGCCCATTGGAACGAGCTGAGAGGGGAAACGATACCTGAAGGAAAGGCTGAGGGAAGCCCATTGGAACGAGCTGAGAGGTGAAACGAAACCTGAAGGAAAGGCTGAGGGAAGCCCATTGGAACGAGCTGAGAGGGGAAACGAACCTGAAGGAAAGGCTGAGGGAAGCCCATTGGAACGAGCTGAGAGGGGAAACGAAACCTGAAGGAAAGGCTGAGGGAAGCCCATTGGAACGAGCTGAGGGGAAACGGAAGGAAAGGCTGAGGGAAGCCCATTGGAACGAGCTGAGAGGGGAAACGATACCTGAAGGAAAGGCTGAGGGAAGCCCATTGGAACGAGCTGAGAGGGGAAACGATACCTGAAGGAAAGGCTGAGGGAAGCCCATTGGAACGAGCTGAGAGAGGAAACGATACCTGAAGGAAAGTCTTCTGTCCCTAGTTATAAACAAGTTATCATCAAATAGGCATTGATTAAATGTTCAATATCCTCACCCACGTGGAGATTCTATAAGAGTAATATATATATATATATATATGTGATGATCCGACCGCATTCTGTCCCCTATCAACACTTATTTTCAACTTCTGGCAGTGGGAATGACATAAGAAAGTAGTCAAGATGGCTTGAATGAGCCTCCACCATGTATATCTAGTATCAGCTACATTTATGCCTTTACTAGACTATGGGGATATTTTATATATGAATCCTTCCTCTCAGTGTTTGAGATCAATTGACACCCTTTACCATGATACTTTGATATTTATTTTAAACTGCAAAACCCTTACGCACCACTGCACTTTGTATACCAGGGTTGGCTGGCCTTCTCTAGTCACTCGTAGGCTCAGTCACTGGTATACTTTCATTTACAATGCCATTTTGGGTTTACTACCTTTTTATTTGTGCATTTTTATTGCTCAGAAATGTGGTGGGTCGTCTCTTCGTTCGCTGGACTTTATCCTGCTAACTGTTCCAAATGTCAGAACTGAATTTGGTAAAAGGTCTTTTATGTCCTCTGCGCCATTGTCTTGGAACGCCTTACAAAATACTTTTAAACTGGAAGAACTTGTCCCGATTGGTGTTTTTAAATCACTGATGAAGGATCTTGAGACTGATTCCCTGACTTGTCAATGTTTTTAATTAGCTATTTTATACTCTTGTGAATTCAATGGTTTTTACCAGATTACTTGTAGTTTTTCATGTCGTTTGTCTGTCATTTTTGTAATGACTTGATGCTGCCCATCTTGGCCAGGACGCTCTTGAAAAATAGATTTTAAATCTCAATGAGCCCTTCCAGGTTAAATAAAGGTTTAATAAATAAATTATAATAATAAAATCTCACGAGGTCAGGATAATAAACCTCCCTATATCCACTAGCTCCAATATATCCATGACATTTGTGATTTCCTGTAAGTGCCCGAGGGTGATAGTTGTAGTGTGATTTCCTTTAAGAGCCCGATGGTGATAGTTGTAGTGTGATTTCCTTTAAGTGCCCGAGGGTGATAGTTGTAGTGTGATTTCCTTTAAGTGCCCGAGGGTGATAGTTGTAGTGTGATTTCCTTTAAGTGCCCGAGGGTGATAGTTGTAGTGTGATTTCCTTTAAGAGCCCGAGGGTGATAGTTGTAGTGTGATTTCCTGTAAGAGCCCGAGGGTGATAGTTGTAGTGTGATTTCCTGTAAGTGCCCGAGGGTGATAGTTGTAGTGTGATTTCCTTAAGTGCCCGAGGGTGATAGTTGTAGTGTGATTTCCTTTAAGAGCCCGAGGGTGATAGTTTGTAGTGTGATTTCCTTCACAGTCCATTGAGTTATTTAAAACCGTATTTTAATCTCCCACCATAATAATAGAGTATTGATGGTAGGTTTCATAAATAATTATATACACTGCCGGTCAAATATATTTTAGTGATTGTAGTGGGTGTGTCTATATCATATTGTAGTGGGTGTGTCTATATCCTATTGTAGTGGGTGTGTCTATATCATATTGTAGTGGGTGTGTCTATATCATATTGTAGTGGGTGTGTCTATATCATATTGTAGTGGGTGTGTCTATATCATATTGTAGTGGGTGTGTCTATATCATATTGTAGTGGGTGTGTCTATATCCTATTGTAGTGGGTGTGTCTATATCATATTGTAGTGGGTGTGTCTATATCATATTGTAGTGGGTGTGTCTATATCATATTGTAGTGGGTGTGTCTATATCATATTTTAGTGAGTGTGTCTATATCATATTGTAGTGGGTGTGTCTATATCATATTGTAGTGGGTGTGTCTATATCATATTGTAGTGAGTGTGTCTATATCATATTGTAGTGGGTGTGTCTATATCCTATTGTAGTGGGTGTGTCTATATCATATTGTAGTGGGTGTGTCTATATCATATTGTAGTGGGTGTGTCTATATCATATTGTAGTGGGTGTGTCTATATCATATTGTAGTGGGTGTGTCTATATCATATTGTAGTGAGTGTGTCTATATCATATTGTAGTGGGTGTGTCTATATCATATTGTAGTGGGTGTGTCTATATCATATTGTAGTGGGTGTGTCTATATCATATTGTAGTAGGTGTGTCTATATCATATTGTAGTAGGTGTGTCTATATTATATTGTAGTGGGTGTGTCTATATCATATTGTAGTGGGTGTGTCTATATCCTATTGTAGTGGGTGTGTCTATATCCTATTGTAGTGGGTGTGTCTATATCATATTGTAGTGGGTGTGTCTATATCCTATTGTAGTGGGTGTGTCTATATCCTATTGTAGTGGGTGTGTCTATATCATATTGTAGTGGGTGTGTCTATATCATATTGTAGTGGGTGTGTCTATATCATATTGTAGTGGGTGTGTCTATATCATATTGTAGTGGGTGTGTCTATATCATATTGTAGTGGGTGTGTCTATATCATATTGTAGTGGGTGTGTCTATATCATATTGTAGTGGGTGTGTCTATATCATATTGTAGTGCGTGTGTCTATATCATATTGTAGTGCGTGTGTCTATATCATATTGTAGTGGGTGTGTCTATATCATATTGTAGTGGGTGTGTCTATATCATATTGTAGTGGGTGTGTCTATATCATATTGTAGTGGGTGTGTCTATATCATATTGTAGTGGGTGTGTCTATATCATATTGTAGTGGGTGTGTCTATATCATATTGTAGTGGGTGTGTCTATATCATATTGTAGTGGGTGTGTCTATATCATATTGTAGTGGGTGTGTCTATATCATATTGTAGTGGGTGTGTCTATATCATATTGTAGTGGGTGTGTCTATATCATATTGTAGTGGGTGTGTCTATATCATATTGTAGTGGGTGTGTCTATATCATATTGTAGTGGGTGTGTCTATATCATATTGTAGTGGGTGTGTCTATATCATATTGTAGTGCGTGTGTCTATATCATATTGTAGTGGGTGTGTCTATATCCTATTGTAGTGGGTGTGTCTATATCATATTGTAGTGGGTGTGTCTATATCATATTGTAGTGGGTGTGTCTATATCATATTGTAGTGGGTGTGTCTATATCATATTGTAGTGGGTGTGTCTATATCATATTGTAGTGGGTGTGTCTATATCATATTGTAGTGGGTGTGTCTATATCATATTGTAGTGGGTGTGTCTATATCATATTGTAGTGGGTGTGTCTATATCATATTGTAGTAGGTGTGTCTATATCATATTGTAGTGGGTGTGTCTATATCATATTGTAGTGGGTGTGTCTATATCATATTGTAGTGGGTGTGTCTATATCATATTGTAGTGGGTGTGTCTATATCCTATTGTAGTGGGTGTGTCTATATCATATTGTAGTGGGTGTGTCTATATCCTATTGTAGTGGGTGTGTCTATATCCTATTGTAGTGGGTGTGTCTATATCATATTGTAGTGGGTGTGTCTATATCATATTGTAGTGGGTGTGTCTATATCATATTGTAGTGGGTGTGTCTATATCATATTGTAGTGGGTGTGTCTATATCATATTGTAGTGGGTGTGTCTATATCATATTGTAGTGGGTGTGTCTATATCATATTGTAGTGGGTGTGTCTATATCATATTGTAGTGCGTGTGTCTATATCATATTGTAGTGGGTGTGTCTATATCCTATTGTAGTGGGTGTGTCTATATCATATTGTAGTGGGTGTGTCTATATCATATTGAGTCTGTTCTTCAGATCAGGAGGTTAACTGGAAACCGGAGGACTGCGTGTCCTGCCGTTGTATCCTGTGTCCGTCCATCCGTCCGTCCGTCCATCTGTCCGTCCGTCCGTCCATCCGTCCGTACCTGGTGTGAAGGCTCTATGGAACTGGTGCAGGTCCTCTCCTCTGAGCTCCTCAGCAATCATTCTGATGTTCAGTCTCACTCCATCCAGCTTCAGATCAGCTTCTGTGAGGACCTCCTCCACGTCTGGGACACTGCAGGGACAATAATTTCACATCAGGCTAGTCCATCTACTGTTGGGACAATAGATTCACATCAGGCTAGTCCATCTACTGTTGGGACAATAGATTCACATCAGGCTAGTCCATCTACTGTTGGGACAATACATTCACATCAGGCTAGTCGACCTACTGTTAGGACAATACATTCACATCAGGCTAGTCCATCTACTGTTGGGACAATACATTCACATCAGGCTAGTCCATCTACTGTTGGGACAATACATTCACATCAGGCTAGTCCACCTACTGTTAGGACAATACATTCACATCAGGCTAGTCCATCTACTGTTAGGACAATACATTCACATCAGGCTAGTCCATCTACTGTTGGGACAATACATTCACATCAGGCTAGTCCATCTACTGTTGGGACAATACATTCACATCAGGCTAGTCCATCTACTGTTGGGACAATACATTCACATCAGGCTAGTCCATCTACTGTTGGGACAATACATTCACATCAGGCTAGTCCATCTACTGTTGGGACAATACATTCACATCAGGCTAGTCGACCTACTGTTGGGACAATACATTCACATCAGGCTAGTCCATCTACTGTTAGGACAATACATTCACATCAGGCTAGTCGACCTACTGTTGGGACAATACATTCACATCAGGCTAGTCCATCTACTGTTGGGACAATACATTCACATCAGGCTAGTCCATCTACTGTTAGGACAATACATTCACATCAGGCTAGTCGACCTACTGTTGGGACAATACATTCACATCAGGCTAGTCGACCTACTGTTGGCTTCTTATAGGATGGACATGACATTTAAAGGAGCAAGTTGCAGAAATCACTCAGCCATTTCCTGCTTGCTAAAATTCTAATAGCTAGCCTAATTTCAGGTTGTGACAAAACAAGCAAGTATAGTGTAGAGAATCAAATCAAATTATATAGCCCTTCGTACATCAGCTGATATCTCAGCAAGTATAGTGTAGAGAATCATTGTACCATCTAAACCGCTGTGAGATATATTTTCTATAAGCAAAAATATTGTATTTTCAGCTGTTTGATGCTGGTGTACAAAACCGAAAGTAAATACACATGGTTATCAGATGTTAATGGTCACATGGTTATCAGATGTTAATGTTTACATGGTTATCAGATGTTAATGGTCACATACACATGGTTAGCAGATGTTAATGGTCACATGGTTATCAGATGTTATTGGTCACATGGTTATCAGATGTTAATGGTCACATGGTTATCAGATGTTAATGGTCACATGGTTATCAGATGTTAATGGTCACATGGTTATCAGATGTTATTGGTCACATACACATCAGATGTTAATGGTCACATGGTTATCAGATGTTATCAGATGTTAATGGTCACATGGTTATCAGATGTTAATGGTCACATGGTTATCAGATGTTAATGGTCACATGGTTATCAGATGTTAATGGTCACATGGTTATCAGATGTTATTGGTCACATGGTTATCAGATGTTAATGGTCACATGGTTATCAGATGTTAATGGTCACATGGTTATCAGATGTTAATGGTCACATGGTTATCAGATGTTAATGGTCACATGGTTATCAGATGTTAATGGTCACATGGTTATCAGATGTTAATGGTCACATGGTTATCAGATGTTATTGGTCACATGGTTATCAGATGTTAATGGTCACATGGTTATCAGATGTTAATGGTCACATGGTTATCAGATGTTATTGGTCTCATGGTTATCAGATGTTATTGGTCACATGGTTATCAGATGTTATTGGTCACATGGTTATCAGATGTTATTGGTCACATGGTTATCAGATGTTATTGGTCACATGGTTATCAGATGTTAATGGTCACATGGTTATCAGATGTTAATGGTCACATGGTTATCAGATGTTATTGGTCACATACACATGGTTATCAGATGTTATTGGTCACATGGTTATCAGATGTTAATGGTCACATGGTTATCAGATGTTAATGGTCACATACACATGGTTATCAGATGTTAATGGTCACATACACATGGTTAGCAGATGTTAATGGTCACATGGTTATCAGATGTTAATGGTCACATACACATGGTTATCAGATGTTATTGGTCACATACACATGGTTATCAGATGTTATTGGTCACATGGTTATCAGATGTTATTGGTCACATACACATGGTTAGCAGATGTTAATGTTTACATGGTTATCAGATGTTAATGGTCACATACACATGGTTATCAGATGTTATTGGTCACATGGTTATCAGATGTTATTGGTCACATACACATGGTTAGCAGATGTTAATGGTCACATGGTTATCAGATGTTATTGGTCACATGGTTATCAGATGTTATTGGTCACATGGTTATCAGATGTTAATGGTCACATGGTTATCAGATGTTATTGGTCACATGGTTATCAGATGTTATTGGTCACATGGTTATCAGATGTTATTGGTCACATGGTTATCAGATGTTATTGGTCACATGGTTATCAGATGTTAATGGTCACATGGTTATCAGATGTTATTGGTCACATACACATGGTTATCAGATGTTATTGGTCACATACACATGGTTAGCTGATGTTAATGGTCACATGGTTAGCAGATGTTAATGGTCACATGGTTAGCAGATGTTAATGGTCACATGGTTAGCAGATGTTAATGGTCACATGGTTATCAGATGTTATTGGTCACATGGTTATCAGATGTTATTGGTCACATACACATGGTTATCAGATGTTATTGGTCACATACACATGGTTATCAGATGTTATTGGTCACATGGTTATCAGATGTTAATGGTCACATGGTTAGCAGATGTTAATGGTCACATGGTTATCAGATGTTAATGGTCACATGGTTATCAGATGTTAATGTTTACATGGTTAGCAGGTGTTAATGGTCACATACACATGGTTAGCAGATGTTAATGGTCACATGGTTAGCAGATGTTATTGGTCACATACACATGGTTAGCAGATGTTAATGGTCACATGGTTAGCAGATGTTAATGGTCACATGGTTATCAGATGTTAATGGTCACATACACATGGTTAGCAGATGTTAATGCTCACATGGTTAGCAGATGTTAATGGTCACATACACATGGTTAGCAGATGTTAATGGTCACATACACATGGTTAGCAGATGTTAATGGTCACATACACATGGTTAGCAGATGTTAATGGTCACATACACATGGTTAGCAGATGTTAATGGCTAGAGATTTGAGTCAGTATGTGGCAGCAGCCACTCAATGTTAGTGGTGGCTGTTTAACAGTCTGATGGCCTTGAGATAGAAGCTGTTAACCACTTATTAGACTCACTTTCAATGAGAATGATAGATCTGTAACTCACACTTCTACGTGCATTTGCAGCTTTAATCAATGCATCCACAAACATTTATTAGAAAAATAAACCTAGATGATATTTAACACTGCATTTGAAAACCATTAGAAGTGGCCAACTATATGAGATTCCTTTTTTTCTTCCGCCTTGCTGCTGAGGACCCCTTAAGGACCCTGGCGGACCACATTTTGTAGTTCAGACAATTTACCTGGTGACTCTGTGCAGTAGAAATATTGTCCTCTTGCTTTCAATGGTGATGTCTCTGCTGAGTTTGACCAGGCGCTCATGCTTGTCATGTTTGGTGTCTAGCTCCTGCTGGAACACTGGCATGGAAGAAATATCTGATTAGTCGTCGATATAAGAATATTTTGAAGGTAAATACACAACGCAGAGGATGAGAGAGGACAAAAAACTAGAGAACTAATGGTCAATAGGGATTGGCCATTGGCTCAGTTGTACTGCAAGGACTTCTGATTGGTCAACCCAAGGCTAGGGTGGGGGGTTATAAATGGCATCATGTTCCTTAGTTCTGTGGAAAAAAGCTGAGAGGGGAGACAAAATATCTACCTCCCAGCATAACATTTATGATTTGTCCTCTCTGAATAAACCTAATTTTCTAGATTAGTAGTGAAGAGAGAGGGGAGGTAAAGAGGAGGTGAAGAGGGGGGAGGGGGAAGGAGGTGAAGAGGGAGGAGGTGAAGAGGGGGAGGTGAAGAGAGAGGTGAAGAGGGGGGAGGTGAAGAGGGGGGAGATGAAGAGAGAGGAGGTGAAGAGAGAGGAGGTGAAGGGGGGGAGAAGGAGGTGAAGAAGGAGGAGGTGAAGAGGGGGAGGTGAAGAGAGAGGAGGTGAAGAGAGAGGTGAAGAGGGGGAGGTGAAGAGGGGGGAGGTGAAGAGAGGGTGAAGAGGGAAGAAGGTGAAGAGGGGGAGGTGAAGAGGGGGAGGTGAAGAGGGGGAGGTGAAGAGGGGAGGTGAAGGGGGAGGTGAAGAGAGGGAGGTGAAGAGGGGGGAGGTGAAGAGGGGGAGGTGAAGAGAGAGGAGGTGAAGAGGGGGAGGTGAAGAGTGGGGAGGTGAAGAGTGGGGAGGTGAAGAGGGGGAGGTGAAGAGGGGGAGGTGAAGAGGGGGAGGTGAAGATGGGGAGGTGAAGAGGGGGAGGTGAAGAGGGGGAGGTGGAGAGAGGGGGAGGTGAAGAGGGGAGGTGAAGAGGGGAGGTGAAGAGAGGTGAAGAGAGAGGAGGTGAAGAGGGGGAGGTGAAGAGAGAGGAGGTGAAGTGGGGGGAGGTGAAGAGAGAGGAGGTGAAGAGAGAGGAGGTGAAGAGAGAGGTGAAGAGGGGGAGGTGAAGAGGGGGAGGTGAAGAGAGAGGTGAAGTGAAGAGGGGGAGGTGAAGAGGGGGAGGTGAAGAGAGAAGAGGGGGAGGTGAAGAGAGGGTGAGGGGGGAGGTGAAGAGAGGAGGTGAAGAGAGGGAGGTGAAGAGGGGAAGGTGAAGAGGGGGGAGGTGAAGAGAGAGGAGGTGAAGAGGGGAGGTGAAGAGAGGTGAAGAGGGGGAGGTGAAGAGGGGGAGGTGAAGAGGGGAGGTGAAGAGGGGGAGGTGAAGAGAGAGTGAAGAGGGGGGAGGTGAAGAGAGGGTGAAGAGGGGGAGGTGAAGAGAGAGGAGGTGAAGAGGGGGAGGTGAAGAGGGGGAAGGTGAAGAGGGGAGGTGAAGAGGGGGAGGTGAAGAGGGGGAGGTGAAGAGGGGGAGGTGAAGAGGGGGAGGTGAAGAGAGAGGAGGTGAAGAGGGGGAGGTGAAGAGGGGGAGGTGAAGAGGGGGAGGTGAAGAGAGGGGAGGTGAAGAGAGGGAGGTGAAGAGAGGGGAGGTGAAGAGAGGGAGGTGAAGAGGGGAGGTGAAGAGAGGGAGGTGAAGAGGGGAGGTGAAGAGAGGGAGGTGAAGAGAGTGGAGGTGAAGAGGGGGAGGTGAAGAGAGGGAGGTGAAGAGTGAAGGGGGAGGTGAAGAGGGGGGAGGTGAAGAGGGGGAGGTGAAGAGAGTGAAGAGAGGGAGGTGAAGAGAGAGGAGTGAAGAGAGAGGAGGTGAAGAGAGGTGAAGAGGGGGAGGTGAAGAGGGGGAGGTGAAGAGAGGGACGTGAAGAGAGAGGAGGTGAAGAGAGGTGAAGAGGGGGGAGGTGAAGAGGGGGAGGTGAAGAGAGGGAGGTGAAGAGGGGGAGGTGAAGAGGGGGAGGTGAAGAGAGAGGAGGTGAAGAGGGGGAGGTGAATAGGGGGAGGTGAAGAGAGGGTGAAGAGGGGGAGGTGAAGAGAGAGGTGAAGATGGGGGGAGGTGAAGAGAGGAGGTGAAGAGAGAGGAGGTGAAGAGGGGGAAGGTGAAGAGGGGGGAGGTGAAGAGGGGGGAGGTGAAGAGGGGGAGGTGAAGAGAGAGGAGGTGAAGAAGAGGGAAGAGGGGAGGTGAAGAGGGGGAGGTGAAGAGGAGGAGGTGAAGAGGGGGAGGTGAAGAGGGGGAGGTGAAGAGAGAGGTGAAGAGGGGGAGGTGAAGAGGGGGAGGTGAAGGAGAGGTGAAGAGGGGGAGGTGAAGAGAGAGGTGAAGAGGGGGAGGTGAAGAGGGGGAGGTGAAGAGAGGGTGAAGAGGGAGGTGAAGAGGGAGGTGAAGAGAGAGGAGGTGAAGAGGGGGAGGTGAAGAGAGGGAGGTGAAGAGGGGGGTGAAGAGAGAGGAGGTGAAGAGGGGGAGGTGAAGAGAGAGGAGGTGAAGAGAGGGAGGTGAAGAGAGGGGAGTTGAAGAGAGGAGGTGAAGAGGGGGGTGAAGAGGGAGGAGGTGAAGAGGGGAGGTGAAGAGAGAGGAGGTGAAGAGGGGGAGGTGAAGAGAGAGGTGAAGAGGGGAGGTGAAGAGGGGGAGGTGAAGAGAGAGGAGGTGAAGAGAGAGGAGGTGAAGAGGGGGAGGTGAAGAGGGGGAGGTGAAGAGGGGGGAGGTGAAGAGAGAGGAGGTGAAGAGAGAGGGAGGTGAAGAGGGGGAGGTGAAGAGGGGGGAGGTGAAGAGGGGGAGGTGAAGAGAGAGGAGGTGAAGAGAGGGGAGGTGAAGAGGGGAGGTGAAGAGGGGGAGGTGAAGAGGGGGAGGTGAAGAGAGGAGGTGAAGAGGGGAGGTGAAGAGGGGGAGGTGAAGGGGGGGAGGTGAAGAGGGGGAGGTGAAGAGAGAGGAGGTGAAGAGAGAGGAGGTGAAGAGAGGGGAGTTGAAGAGAGAGGAGGTGAAGAGGGGGGGTGAAGAGGGGGGAGGTGAAGAGAGGGGAGGTGAAGAGAGAGGAGGTGAAGAGGGGGGAGGTGAAGAGGGAGGAGGTGAAGAGAGAGGAGGTGAAGAGGGGGGAGGTGAAGAGAGAGGAGGTGAAGAGAGAGGAGGTGAAGAGGGGGAGGTGAAGAGGGGGGAGGTGAAGAGGAGGGGGAGAAGGAGGAGTGTACTCTAGGCTGAATGTAAATTCAGGTACCACAGAAAATGATCTAGTAGATACCTTTGAATGCAGCCATCACAGGTGATGTCAGGTTAGCTCCTGTGTCGCGGTCATCTGTTTTCTGACTTGTCTTCATCCTCCGAGGATACCCTTCACCTGAGGAGGGGCGGCAGGTAGCCTAGTGGTTAGAGTGCACTGGTCTAGTAACCGAAAGGTTGCAAGATCGAAACCCCAAGCTGACAAGGTACAAATCTGTAGTTGTGCTCCTGAACAGGCAGTAAACCCACTGTTCCCAGGCCGTCATTGAAAATAATAACTTGTTCTTAACTGACTTGCCTGGTTAAATAAAGATACGTAAAAAAGGAGACAGGGAGATTACAAATCAAATCAAATCAAAATCTAATTTTAATGGTCACATACACATGGTTAGCAGATGTTATTGGTTACATACACATGGTTAGCAGATGTTAATGGTCACATACACATGGTTAGCAGATGTTATTGGTCACATACACATGGTTAGCAGATGTTATTGGTCACATACACATGGTTAGCAGATGTTATTGGTCACATACACATGGTTAGCAGATGTTAATGGTCACATACACATGGTTAGCAGATGTTAATGGTCACATACACATGGTTAGCAGATGTTAATGGTCACATACACATGGTTATCAGATGTTATTGGTCACATACACATGGTTAGCAGATGTTATTGGTCACATACACATGGTTAGCAGATGTTATTGGTCACATACACATGGTTATCAGATGTTAATGGTCACATGGTTATCAGATGTTAATGGTCACATGGTTATCAGATGTTAATGGTCACATACACATGGTTAGCAGATGTTAATGGTCACATGGTTAGCAGATGTTAATGGTCACATACACATGGTTAGCAGATTTTAATGGTCACATACACATGGTTATCAGATGTTAATGGTCACATACACATGGTTAGCAGATGTTAATGGTCACATACACATGGTTAGCAGATGTTAATGGTCACATACACATGGTTATCAGATGTTAATGGTCACATACACATGGTTATCAGATGTTAATGGTCACATACACATGGTTAGCAGATGTTAATGGTCACATACACATGGTTAGCAGATGTTAATGGTCACATACACATGGTTAGCAGATGTTAATGGTCACATACACATGGTTAGCAGATGTTAATGGTCACATACACATGGTTAGCAGATGTTAATGGTCACATACACATGGTTATCAGATGTTAATGGTCACATACACATGGTTAGCAGATGTTATTGGTCACATACACATGGTTAGCAGATGTTAATGGTCACATACACATGGTTAGCAGATGTTAATGGTCACATACACATGGTTAGCAGATGTTAATGGTCACATACACATGGTTAGCAGATGTTAATGGTCACATACACATGGTTAGCAGATGTTAATGGTCACATACACATGGTTAGCAGATGTTAATGGTCACATGGTTAGCAGATGTTAATGGTCACATACACATGGTTATCAGATGTTAATGGTCACATACACATGGTTAGCAGATGTTAATGGTCACATGGTTAGCAGATGTTAATGGTCACATACACATGGTTAGCAGATTTTAATGGTCACATACACATGGTTATCAGATGTTAATGGTCACATACACATGGTTAGCAGATGTTAATGGTCACATACACATGGTTATCAGATGTTAATGGTCACATACACATGGTTATCAGATGTTAATGGTCACATACACATGGTTATCAGATGTTAATGGTCACATACACATGGTTATCAGATGTTAATGGTCACATACACATGGTTAGCAGATGTTAATGGTCACATACACATGGTTAGCAGATGTTAATGGTCACATACACATGGTTATCAGATGTTAATGGTCACATACACATGGTTATCAGATGTTAATGGTCACATACACATGGTTAGCAGATGTTATTGGTCACATACACATGGTTAGCAGATGTTAATGGTCACATACACATGGTTAGCAGATGTTAATGGTCACATACACATGGTTAGCAGATGTTAATGGTCACATACACATGGTTATCAGATGTTAATGGTCACATACACATGGTTAGCAGATGTTATTGGTCACATACACATGGTTAGCAGATGTTAATGGTCACATACACATGGTTAGCAGATGTTAATGGTCACATACACATGGTTAGCAGATGTTAATGGTCACATACACATGGTTAGCAGATGTTAATGGTCACATACACATGGTTAGCAGATGTTAATGGTCACATACACATGGTTAGCAGATGTTAATGGTCACATACACATGGTTAGCAGATGTTAATGGTCACATACACATGGTTAGCAGATGTTAATGGTCACATACCCATTGGTTAGCAGATGTTAATGGTCACATACACATGGTTAGCAGATGTTAATGCGAGAGTAGTGAAATGCTTGTGCTTCTATTTCCGACAATGCAGTAATAACCAACAAGTAATCTAACCTAAACAATTCCAAAACTACTACCTTACACACAAGTGTAAAGGGATAAAGAATATGTACATAAAGATATATGAATGAGTGATGGCACAGAACGGCATAGGCAAGATGCAGTAGATGGTATCGAGTACAGTATATACAGTGGGGCAAAAAAAGTATTTAGTCAGCCACCAATTGTGCAAGTTCTCCCACTTAAAAGATGAGAGGGCCTGTAATTCTCATCATAGGTAAACTTCAACTATGACAGACAAAATGAGAGAAAAAAATCCAGAAAATCACATTGTAGGATTTTAATGAATTTATTTGCAAATTATAGTGGAAAATAAGTATTTTCCACCATTTTGTCTGTCATAGTTGAAGTGTACCTGTGATGAAAATTACAGGCCTCTCTCATCTTTTTAAGTGGGAGAACTTGCACAATTGGTGGCTGACTAAATACTTTTTTGCCCCACTGTAATTTTGAATGTTTGTCTGCGTTGTCGTGACCGCTATTTCCGGTGGATTCCGGGGCATAACGCACCAAACTAACGGAGGAATTTGGATATAAAAAAT
This sequence comes from Oncorhynchus keta, assembly GCF_023373465.1. Classification (NCBI taxonomy): domain Eukaryota; kingdom Metazoa; phylum Chordata; class Actinopteri; order Salmoniformes; family Salmonidae; genus Oncorhynchus; species Oncorhynchus keta. The sequence continues at coordinate 630,969 of NC_068444.1, forward strand.
ATCTTTATGGAACAAAAGGAACATTTGCTGTCTAACTGGGAGTCTCATGAGTGAAAACATCCGAAGATCATCAAAGGTACTTCCGGCGCCGACAGAGATGGCTGCCTCGCTTTGCGTTCCTAGGAAACTATGCAGTTTTTTGTTTTTTTACGTGTTATTTCTTACATTAGTACCCCAGGTCATCTTAGGTTTCATTACATACAGTCGAGAAGAACTACTGAATATAAGATCAGCGTCAACTCACCATCAGTACGACCAAGAATATGTTTTTCGCGACGCGGATCCTGTGTTCTGCCTTACAAACAGGACAACGGAATGGATTCCATGCATCGACCCAAAAAACTACTCCGAAAAAGAGGGAAACGAGGCGGTCTTCTGGTCAGACTCCGGAGACGGGCACATCGGGCACCACTCCCTAGCATTCTTCTTGCCAATGTCCAGTCTCTTGACAAGAAGGTTGACGAAATCCGAGCAAGGGTGGCATTCCAGAGGGACATCAGAGACTGTAACGTTCTCTGCTTCACGGAAACATGGCTCACTGGAGAGACGCTATCCGGGGCGGTGCAGCCAACGGGTTTCACCACGCATCGCGCCGACAGAAACAAACTTCTGGTAAGAAGAGTGGCGGGGGCGTATGCCTCATAACTAACGAGACATGGTGTGATGAAAGAAACATACAGGAACTCAAATCCTTCTGTTCACCTGATTTAGAATTCCTCACAATCAAATGTAGACCGCATTATCTTCCAAGAGAATTCTCTTCGATTATAATCACAGCCGTATATACCCCCCCAAGCAGACACATCGATGGCTCTGAACAAACTTTATTTAACTCTTTGCAAACTGGAATCCATATATCCTGAGGCTGCATTCATTGTTGCTGGGGATTTTAACAAGGCTAATCTGAAAACAAGACTCCTTAAATTTTATCAGCATATCGATTGCGCAACCAGGGGTGGTAAAACCTTGGATCATTGTTACTCTAACTTCCGCGACGCATATAAGGCCCTGCCCCGCCCCCTTTCGGAAAAGCTGACCACGAATCCATTTTGTTGATCCCTGCCTACAGACAGAAACTAAAACAAGAGGCTCCCACGCTGAGGTCTGTCCAACGCTGGTCCGACCAAGCTGACTCCACACTCCAAGACTGCTTACATCACGTGGACTGGGATATGTTTCGTATTGCGTCAGATAACAATATTGACGAATACGCTGATTCGGTGTGCGAGTTCATTAGAACGTGCGTTGAAGATGTCGTTCCCATAGCAACGATTAAAACATTCCCTAACCAGAAACCGTGGATTGATGGCAGCATTCGCGTGAAACTGAAAGCGCGAACCACTGCTTTTAATCAGGGCAAGGTGTCTGGTAACGTGACTGAATACAAACAGTGCAGCTATTCCCTCCGCAAGGCTATCAAACAAGCTAAGCGTCAGTACAGAGACAAAGGCTCTCCAGAGGGTAGTGAGGTCTGCACAACGCATCACCGGGGGCAAACTACCTGCCCTCCAGGACACCTACACCACCCGATGTTACAGGAAGGCCATAAAGATCATCAAGGACATCAACCACCCGAGCCACTGCCTGTTCACCCCGCTATCATCCAGAAGCGAGGTCAGTACAGGGTGCATCAAAGCTGGGACCGAGAGACTGAAAAACAGCTTCTATCTCAAGGCCATCAGACTGTTAAACAGCCACCACTAACATTGAGTGGCTGCTGCCAACACATTGACACTGACTCGACTCCAGCCAATTTAATAATGGGAACTGATGGGAAATGATGTAAATATATCACTAGCCACTTTAAACAATACTACCTTATATAATGTTACTTACCCTACATTATTCATCTCATATGCATACGTATATACTGTACTCTATATCATCGACTGCATCCTTATGTAATACATGTATCACTAGCCACTTTAACTATGCCACTTTGTTTACATACTCATCTCATATGTATATACTGCACTCGATACCATCTACTGTATTTTGCCTATGCTGCCCTGTACCATCACTCATTCATATATCCTTATGTACATATTCTTTATCCCCTTACACTGTGTATAAGACAGTAGTTTTGGAATTGTTAGCTCGATTACTTGTTGGTTATTACTGCATTGTCGGAACTAGAAGCACAAGCATTTCGCTACACTCGCATTAACATCTGCTAACCATGTGAATGTGGACCATTAACATCTGCTAACCATGTGTATGTGGACCATTAACATCTGCTAACCATGTGTATGAGGACCATTAACATCTGCTAACCATGTGTATGAGGACCATTAACATCTGCTAACCATGTGACCATTAACATCTGCTAACCATGTGTATGTGACAAATAACATTTGATTTGATTTGAAAGGTAAACGGTTAATTTGATTGCTTTTCTGATTTTCGTGACCAAGCTTCCTGATGCTAAGTGCAAATAATGCTATGCTATCGATACGCTTGTATTGCTTTCGCTGTAAAGCATAATTTCAAAATCTGAGACGACAAGGTGATTAACAAAAGGCTAAGCTGTGTTTCAAAATATTTAACTTGTGATTTCATGAATATGAATATTTTCTAGTAATATTTTTTGACTGTGCTATTCGGGAGGGGTAGTTCTAAGAGGTTTTAAATGCAAGTAAAACTAAATGCATGCTCTTCAATCGATCGCTACCAGCAACTGACTTAGAATATGTGGACATCTACAAATACCTAGGTGTCTGGTTAGACTGTAAACTCTCCTTCCAGACTCACATTAAGCATCTCCAATCCAAAATTAAATCTAGAATCGTCTGCCTATTTCACAACAAAGCCTCTTTCACTCATGCTGCCAAACATACCCTTGTAAAACTGACTATCCTACCGATCCTTGACTTCGGTGATGTCATTTACAAAATAGCCCCCAACACTACTCAGCAAATTGGATGCAGTCTATGGCAGTGCCATCCATTTTGTCACCAAAGCCCCATATACTACCCACCACTGCGACCTGTATGCTCTCGTTGGCTGGCCCTCGCTTCATACTCGTCGCCAAACCCACTGGAACTAGGTTATCTATAAGTCTATGCTAAGTAAAGCCCTGCCTTATCTCAGCTCACTGGTCACCATAGCAGCATCCACCCGTAGCATGCGCTCCAGCAGGTATATTTCACTGGTCACCCCCAAAGCCAATTTCTCCTTTGGCCGCCTTTCCTTCCAGTTCTCTGCTGCCAATGACTGGAACGAACAGCAAAAATCACTGAAGCTGGAGACTCATATCTCCCTCACTAGCTTTTCATTTTTTTGCTGCTTTTGCAGCCCATTATCTCTACTTGCACATTCATCTTCTGCACATCTATCACTCAAGTGTTTAATTGCTAAATTGTAAATACTTCGTCACTATGGCCTATTTTTTGACTTTCTTCCCTTATCTTACCTCATTTGCACACACTGTATATATACTTTTTTCTATTGTGTTATTGACTTGTTCTCAACAAGCCTACCTGGTTAAATAAAGGTGAAATACAAATGTACAAATTAAATTCCCATGGAAAGTTTCCGCCTCTGAATATTCCCCAAACTGTGAAACCCTAGGTATGATAAAACATTTATTTTTACTGCTCTAATTACGTTGGTAAACAGTTTATAATAGCAATAAGGCACCTTGGGGGTTTGTGGCATATAAGGACCATATATAATACCACGGCTACGGGCTGTATCCAGGCACTTCGCATTGCGTCCTGCTGAAGAACAGCCCTTAGCCGGTATATTGGCCATATACCACACCTCCTTGGTCCTTATTACTTAAAAATACCACAGCTTTCAGCCAATCAGAATTCAGGGTTCAAACCACTAGGTTTATAATTTACATTATAAACGGTATTACAAAACATGTATTTTTACTGGTTTAATTACGTTGGTAACCAGTTTATATTAGCAATAAGGCACCTCGGTAGTTTGTTGTATTTGACCAATATTCCACGGCTAAGGGCTGTATCCAGGCACTCCGCGTTGCGTCATGATTAAGAAAGTATATTGTCCATCTACCACACCCCATTGGGGCTTATTGCATAAATATAACGAGTCTAGGCTTTATGAAACAAACGTGATTAGCCAGCTATGTGAATTCCACATGTGGAGCTGCATTGATGCGAAATTAGGAGTCCGCAGTTTTTGCCCCGTATCAAATCCAGAGCATTGCGACTTTACACATCATACATAATGTTAATAATGAATTTGATTACCTTCCCGCTTGCTCATAACTTCTATATAATCGTATTATCGTACAGGAATGTTCTTATTTTACAGTTACCTAGCTTGAAGCATTTGATTACAACCTGAAGTGACTGTTGTGATTGCAAGTTGAAGAAGCATGATACCCATGTAAATCGCCTTAACCATTCGAGTTATTTTGATTCATCAAATATATTTTCAGAAGAAGAGAAGGATTACTGGAAGAATACTGAAAAACCATACACAATTTTTGCATTATTTTATATAATGTAGAAGAGTAAACCCAAAGCTTTGTTGTATTCGAATATTCCGGCATTCCTAGGGAAACCCCCTTCTTTTGGAGCGATGCATTTTGGGAAATGTAGTTTCTGGTAGAACAGCCGTGGTGTCCGTGATGATCCGTTTAAAAAAAATGTATTTGTCAACTTTTGTTCAAAATTGATAGGCTACATAAGCATCATTGCCATTTGCCTATAGCCTATGTAATAAATCAGCCTATAGCAAAGATTCCTCGGCTTTGTAATACTTAGGTTCAGACTACAGAGCACCAACATTACAAGGACAGTATTAATAGGCCAGAAATAACAGAATAATCCCTTATTTTTTGTTTTTATTTGATTTACAAATCTATTTTAGTCTACATATCTGTTATATCTGTTATATAGTTAGTAGTAGACATACATAACAAAGCTGGGACTTTGTAACCTCTATTATTGGACAGATCAGATTCTCTCTCTCTCTCAATTCAATTTAAGGGCTCTATTGGCGTGGGAAACATAATTACAATGAAAAAGCAAGTGAAATAGGTAATAAACAAAAGTGAAATCAACAATAAAAATGAACAGTAAACATTACACTCACAACATTTCCAAAAGGATAAAGACATGTCAAATGTCATATGATGTATATATATACGACGTGCAAATGCTTAAATTACAAAAGGGAAAATAAATCAACATAAATATAGGTTGTATTTATGTAACAGTATACTTTTAAACCGTCCCCTCGCCCATACCCGGGCGCGAACCAGGGACCTTCTGCGCACAACGACAACAGTCACCCTCGAAGCATCGTTACCCATCGCTCCACAAAAGCCGCGGCCCTTGCAGAGCAAGGGGAACTACTACTTCAAGGTCTTAGAGCAAGTGACGTAACCGATTGAAACGCTATTTAGCGCACACCGCTGACTAAGCTAGCCGTTTCACATCCGTTACATATACAATGGTGTTTGTTCTTCACTGGTTTCCCCTTTCTCATGGCAACAGGGCACACATCTTGCTGCTGTGATGGAACACTGTGGTATTTCACCCAAAAGATATGGGAGTTTATCAAAATGGGGTTTGTTTTCGAATTCTTTGTGGATCTGTGTAATCTGAGGGAAATGTGTGTCTCTAATATGGTCATACATTTGGCAGGTTAGGAAGTGCAGCTCTGTCCCGAGGAAACCCGGCTGTGTACGTGCCACCCGCCTGGTGCTAACTTCCAAAATGTCGAATTATTCTATGCCATTTTAATACCGAATGTAGGCCAATAAAAACAGGGAGGAGATTTTGAGGACATAATAAGGTTATTTTTGTAATATCTTAGCACACTGAGGCAGGGATGCGGGGAGAAGAACCACGTTTATCAGATGTCATGGGTCAAGTGCAAGTACAGATGATCACATGTAGCATCACCCTCATGCACTCCAGGTAAGTTCATGTACATACGTGATCATTTTTGTATTCTCGGGCTCAGTCCAGAGGAAGAGGGAGACCCAACTCGAGGAAGAAAATGTGTCTCCCTCCAGCAGGTGGCGTTTTCCTGTTGTGTCACCCACCAAGCAAGGAGATTTTAAATTGCTGTCAATGAGAGTTTCGAATTTGATCAACAAAGAAATTAATGGCTTATTGGTACGTGAGGTTTATTTGATCGATGAGAGGTTTCTTAATGCTTAAGTTGTTACGAGTGTACGGCTATAAGTAGGACACGTGACATCCCGGTAAAAAAAACACTTATAGTTCCTGTTTGTATCATAACGGGTCGTGAATGGGAGTCCCAGAGTGCGGCGCACAATTGGCTCAGCGCGGTCTGGCTTTGACCGGTGTAGGCCGTCATTGTAAATAATAATGTGTTCTTCACTGACTTGCCTTGTTAAATAAAGGTTTAAAAATATATATATGTTGTCTCGAGATGGCTATACATATTCATGACATGAGACTAGTAGCATAATACAGGCGGTTGACGTCAACAACCCGAATCAAATGTTAAAAAATGTATTACAATAATGAGATGTATCCACCAATTCAAAGAAAAAAGAGACGGGAGCAAAGACCGACTGCCGTCGCTTTGTGGACAACGATTGTTAGCGCAGAGGGACAGGTAGTGTATCCATAATATTTGCATAGCCCAACGTTTTGCAACTAAAACTAGAGTTTCTACCAGACACATTCAGGTTCCTCGCTGTCTTCCCTTGAAGAAACGTTTTGCTACGGAATGGCGTGATGAATAAGCCCCGGGGAGAGGGAGCGCGGAGCTGAATATACATACTGTCATCGGTGTAGGACACCGACGGGCGCACACGGGGAAGGGTACCATGCGGGACAGATGGTTAACGCCTCGCTACAAAACGACCCGGGGACTTGGATGTATCGATATGTTGGGCTCGAACGCACCGACTCTCCTATTAAAGTGTAATATAAAGTAAACAACAGAATACCTGTGATGAAATGATCGGGTCTTATGTCGTCGGGAGCTGGTTTTCAGGTCCACTCTGTGTGTATTACATCCACATTGATCAGTAGAAGGACGAGTGTAAAGGATTAGCTTTTAAGACCGTAACATTAGTCAACTTTACTTCCAACTGCACACATGGAGACTAAACATAAGACTGTAGCCCAGACTACTCAGGACTTGGAGCGAGAAAGACAGTATTGTGAACTTTGTGGGGAAATGGAAAATCTCCTCAAGTGCGGCCAGTGTCGAAACTCGTTTTACTGCATCAAGGAGCACCAGAAGCAGCACTGGAAAATGCACAAGGTGAATTGTAAAGAATCCGAGGCGAAGAAACCTGCTGGACGTCAGGCACCGTGTCGGGGGATAGATGGACAGACACTACCGCAACAAAACACCCGCACTGCATCTCGGAGTGGAGAGACTATAATGAAAGGGTTCATAACCAGCGCGGTGTCCTCGGTCTATAAGCCCGGCTGGTTGAATAACCATACCAAACCCTGCGGACAAACCACCACCCGGTCCACGCATCAGAAACTCGCCAGGGAGTAGTAGTACATCGTCCCGTGTATGACTAAGCATGGGATATGTGTAGTTGACAACTTCATCGGCGGGGAAACGGGCCTGGCCATCCTGGAGGACGTTAAAGTGCTGCATAAACCCGTGAAGTTTACCGACGGTCAGTTGGTCAGTCAGAAAACGGACTCCATTAAAGACGTTAGTGATGGATCGAAGATCCGGGTGTGAGAAGATCCGCTTCCTCATGAGCCATATGGATGATCTGGCCAGACATTGTAATGGTAAACGGGGAACTTTACAATTAATGGAAGGACTAAAGTAAGTAGCCAGGTTAAATACATTTAAACGTGGGTATAATCCTTGTCTTGGGCCATATTGGCCCAGCGTCGTCCAGGTTTAGCCAGGGTAGGCTGTCACTGTAACTAAGAATGTGTTCTTAACTGACTTGCCTAGTTAAATCCAGGTTACATGTGAAGTCCTATAGACAAGGCAGTGTCCCAAAGGGAACCCTGTTCCCTACATTAATCCCTATGGATCCTGGTCAAAAGTAGTCCACTAGAAAATAGGGTGACATTTGGTTTGGTCTATAGGTGTGGTGACAACAGCATGACTGTGGGATTACATGTATTACTAGTAATCAAAATGTCAGGAACATTTCTCTTGTTGAATGCTTCAGATATACATGTGCTGGGGCTTTCCATAGGCCTTCATGTTACCTGTACACATCGTATAGTCGTAATATATAACTTTTGTGTGTGTGTGTGTGTGTGTGTGTGTGTGTGTGTGTGTGTGTGTGTGTGTGTGTGTGTGTGTGTGTGTGTGTGTGTGTGTGTATTTTGCATTTGCATTTGACTCCTGCATACTTTGTTGACTACAAACTTTCTTTACCCGACGTGGGACAGACTGTTTGTTCCCACACTTTATTTAACCAGGTAGGCTAGTTGAGAACAAGTTCTCATTTGCAACTGCGACCCGGCCAAGATAAAGCATAGCAGTGTGAACAGACAACACAGAGTTACACATGGAGTAAACAATTAACAAGTCAATAACAAGGATCCCTATTGGTTACACAGACTTTTGGCTTCCCAGGTAGGGGTAAAGGATAGATAATAGACAGTAACAGCAGAATACTGTAGGTAGGGGTAAACGATAGATAATAGACAGTAACAGCAGTATACTGTAGGGGTAAAGGATAGATAATAGACAGTAAGTAACAGCAGTATACTGTAGGTAGGGGTAAAGGATAGATAATAGACAGTAACAGCAGTATACTGTAGGTAGGGGTAAATGATAGATAATAGACAGTAACAGCAGTATTCTGTAGGTAGGGGTAAAGGATAGATAATAGACAGTAACAGCAGTATACTGTAGGTAGGGGTAAAGGATAGATAATAGACAGTAACAGCAGTATACTGTAGGTAGGGGTAAAAGGATAGATAATAGACAGTAACAGCAGTATACTGTAGGTAGGGGTAAAGGATAGATAATAGACAGTAACAGCAGTATACTGTAGGTAGGGGTAAAAGATAGATAATAGACAGTAACAGCATTATACTGTAGGTAGGGGTAAAGGATAGATAATAGACAGTAACAGCAGTATACTGTAGGTAGGGGTAAAGGATAGATAATAGACAGTAACAGCAGTATACTGTAGGTAGGGGTAAAGGATAGATAATAGACAGTAACAGCAGTATACTGTAGGTAGGGGTAAAGGATAGATAATAGACAGTAACAGCAGTATACTGTAGGTAGAGGTAAAGGATAGATAATAGACAGTAACAGCAGTATACTGTAGGTAGGGGTAAATGATAGATAATAGACAGTAACAGCAGTATACTGTAGGTAGGGGTAAATGATAGATAATAGACAGTAACAGCAGTATACTGTAGGTAGGGGTAAAGGATAGATAATAGACAGTAACAGCAGTATACTGTAGGTAGGGGTAAAGGATAGATAATAGACAGTAACAGCAGTATACTGTAGGTAGGGGTAAAGGATAGATAATAGACAGTAACAGCAGTATACTGTAGGTAGGGGTAAAGGATAGATAATAGACAGTAACAGCAGTATACTGTAGGTAGGGTAAAGGATAGATAATAGACAGTAACAGCAGTATACTGTAGGTAGGGTAAAGGATAGATAATAGACAGTAACAGCAGTATACTGTAGGTAGGGGTAAAGGATAGATAATAGACAGTAACAGCAGTATACTGTAGGTAGGGGTAAAGGATAGATAATAGACAGTAACAGTAGTATACTGTAGGTAGGGGTAAAGGATAGATAATAGACAGTAACAGCAGTATACTGTAGGTAGGGTAAAGGATAGATAATAGACAGTAACAGCAGTATACTGTAGGTAGGGGTAAAGGATAGATAATAGACAGTAACAGCAGTATACTGTAGGTAGGGGTAAAGGATAGATAATAGACAGTAACAGCAGTATACTGTAGGTAGGGGTAAAGGATAGATAATAGACAGTAACAGCAGTATACTGTAGGTAGGGGTAAAGGATAGATAATAGACAGTAACAGCAGTATACTGTAGGTAGGGGTAAAGGATAGATAATAGACAGTAACAGCAGTATACTGTAGGTAGGGGTAAAGGATAGATAATAGACAGTAACAGCAGTATACTGTAGGTAGGGGTAAAGGATATATAATAGACAGTAACAGCAGTATACTGTAGGTAGGGTAAAGGATAGATAATAGACAGTAACAGCAGTATACTGTAGGTAGGGGTAAAGGATAGATAATAGACAGTAACAGCAGTATACTGTAGGTAGGGGTAAAGGATAGATAATAGACAGTAACAGCAGTATACTGTAGGTAGGGGTAAAGGATAGATAGTAACAGCAGTATACTGTAGGTAGGGGTAAAGGATAGATAATAGACAGTAACAGCAGTATACTGTAGGTAGGGGTAAAGGATAGATAATAGACAGTAACAGTAGTATACTGTAGGTAGAGGTAAAGGATAGATAATAGACAGTAACAGCAGTATACTGTAGGTAGGGGTAAAGGATAGATAATAGACAGTAACAGCAGTATACTGTAGGTAGGGGTAAAGGATAGATAATAGACAGTAACAGCAGTATACTGTAGGTAGGGGTAAAGGATAGATAATAGACAGTAACAGCAGTATACTGTAGGTAGGGGTAAAGGATAGATAATAGACAGTAACAGCAGTATACTATAGGTAGGGGTAAAGGATAGATAATAGACAGTAACAGCAGTATACTGTAGGTAGGGTAAAGGATAGATAATAGACAGTAACAGCAGTATACTGTAGGTAGGGGTAAAGGATAGATAATAGACAGTAACAGCAGTATACTGTAGGTAGGGGTAAAGGATAGATAATAGACAGTAACAGCAGTATACTGTAGGTAGGGGTAAAGGATAGATAATAGACAGTAACAGCAGTATACTGTAGGTAGGGGTAAAGGATAGATAATAGACAGTAACAGCAGTATACTGTAGGTAGAGGTAAAGGATAGATAATAGACAGTAACAGCAGTATACTGTAGGTAGGGGTAAAGGATAGATAATAGACAGTAACAGCAGTATACTGTAGGTAGGGTAAAGGATAGATAATAGACAGTAACAGCAGTATACTGTAGGTAGAGGTAAAGGATAGATAATAGACAGTAACAGCAGTATACTGTAGGTAGGGGGTAAAGGATAGATAATAGACAGTAACAGCAGTATACTGTAGGTAGGGTTAAAGGATAGATAATAGACAGTAACAGCAGTATACTGTAGGTAGGGGGTAAAGGATAGATAATAGACAGTAACAGCAGTATACTGTAGGTAGGGGTAAAGGATAGATAATAGACAGTAACAGCAGTATACTGTAGGTAGGGGTAAAGGATAGATAATAGACAGTAACAGCAGTATACTGTAGGTAGGGGTAAAGGATAGATAATAGACAGTAACAGCAGTATACTGTAGGTAGGGGTAAAGGATAGATAATAGACAGTAACAGCAGTATACTGTAGGTAGGGGTAAAGGATAGATAATAGACAGTAACAGCAGTATACTGTAGGTAGGGGTAAAGGATAGATAATAGACAGTAACAGCAGTATACTGTAGGTAGGGGTAAAGGATAGATAATAGACAGTAACAGCAGTATACTGTAGGTAGGGGTAAAGGATAGATAATAGACAGTAACAGCAGTATACTGTAGGTAGGGGTAAAGGATAGATAATAGACACAACAGCAGTATACTGTAGGTAGGGGTAAAGGATAGATAATAGACAGTAACAGCAGTATACTGTAGGTAGGTAGGTAAAGGATAGATAATAGACAGTAACAGCAGTATACTGTAGGTAGAGGTAAAGGATAGATAATAGACAGTAACAGCAGTATACTGTAGGTAGGGGTAAAGGATAGATAATAGACAGTAACAGCAGTATACTGTAGGTAGGGTAAAGGATAGATAATAGACAGTAACAGCAGTATACTGTAGGTAGGGGTAAAGGATAGATAATAGACAGTAACAGCAGTATACTGTAGGTAGGGGTAAAGGATAGATAATAGACAGTAACAGCAGTATACTGTAGGTAGGGGTAAAGGATAGATAATAGACAGTAACAGCAGTATACTGTAGGTAGGGGTAAAGGATAGATAATAGACAGTAACAGCAGTATACTGTAGGTAGGGGTAAAGGATAGATAATAGACAGTAACAGCAGTATACTGTAGGTAGGGGTAAAGGATAGATAATAGACAGTAACAGCAGTATACTGTAGGTAGGGGTAAAGGATAGATAATAGACAGTAACAGCAGTATACTGTAGGTAGGGGCAAAGGATAGATAATAGACAGTAACAGCAGTATACTGTAGGTAGGGGTAAAGGATAGATAATAGACAGTAACAGCAGTATACTGTAGGTAGGGGGTAAAGGATAGATAATAGACAGTAACAGCAGTATACTGTAGGTAGGGGTAAAGGATAGATAATAGACAGTAACAGCAGTATACTGTAGGTAGAGGTAAAGGATAGATAATAGACAGTAACAGCAGTATACTGTAGGTAGGGGTAAAGGATAGATAATAGACAGTAACAGCAGTATACTGTAGGTAGGGGTAAAGGATAGATAATAGACAGTAACAGCAGTATACTGTAGGTAGGGGTAAAGGATAGATAATAGACAGTAACAGCAGTATACTGTAGGTAGAGGTAAAGGATAGATAATAGACAGTAACAGCAGTATACTGTAGGTAGGGGTAAAGGATAGATAATAGACAGTAACAGCAGTATACTGTAGGTAGGGAGTAAAGGATAGATAATAGACAGTAACAGCAGTATACTGTAGGTAGGGGTAAAGGATAGATAATAGACAGTAACAGCAGTATACTGTAGGTAGGGGTAAAGGATATATAATAGACAGTAACAGCAGTATACTGTAGGTAGGGGTAAAGGATAGATAATAGACAGTAACAGCAGTATACTGTAGGTAGGGAGGTAAAGGATAGATAATAGACAGTAACAGCAGTATACTGTAGGTAGGGGTAAAGGATAGATAATAGACAGTAACAGCAGTATACAGTAGGTAGGGGTAAAGGATAGATAATAGACAGTAACAGCAGTATACTGTAGGTAGAGGTAAAGGATAGATAATAGACAGTAACAGCAGTATACTGTAGGTAGGGTTAAAGGATAGATAATAGACAGTAACAGCAGTATACAGTAGGTAGGGGTAAAGGATAGATAATAGACAGTAACAGCAGTATACTGTAGGTAGGGCAAAGGATAGATAATAGACAGTAACAGCAGTATACTGTAGGTAGGGGTAAAGGATAGATAATAGACAGTAACAGCAGTATACTGTAGGTAGGGGTAAAGGATAGATAATAGACAGTAACAGCAGTATACTGTAGGTAGGGGTAAAGGATAGATAATAGACAGTAACAGCAGTATACTGTAGGTAGGGGTAAAGGATAGATAATAGACAGTAACAGCAGTATACTGTAGGTAGGGGTAAAGGATAGATAATAGACAGTAACAGCAGTATACTGTAGGTAGGGTAAAGGATAGATAATAGACAGTAACAGCAGTATACTGTAGGTAGGGGTAAAGGATAGATAATAGACAGTAACAGCAGTATACTGTAGGTAGGGGTAAAGGATAGATAATAGACAGTAACAGCAGTATACTGTAGGTAGGGGTAAAGGATAGATAATAGACAGTAACAGCAGTATACTGTAGGTAGGGGTAAAGGATAGATAATAGACAGTAACAGCAGTATACTGTAGGTAGAGGTAAAGGATAGATAATAGACAGTAACAGCAGTATACTGTAGGTAGGGGCAAAGGATAGATAATAGACAGTAACAGCAGTATACTGTAGGTAGAGGTAAAGGATAGATAATAGACAGTAACAGCAGTATACTGTAGGTAGGGGTAAAGGATAGATAATAGACAGTAACAGCAGTATACTGTAGGTAGGGTAAAGGATAGATAATAGACAGTAACAGCAGTATACTGTAGGTAGGGGTAAAGGATAGATAATAGACAGTAACAGCAGTATACTGTAGGTAGGGGTAAAGGATAGATAATAGACAGTAACAGCAGTATACTGTAGGTAGGGGTAAAGGATAGATAATAGACAGTAACAGCAGTATACTGTAGGTAGGGGTAAAGGATAGATAATAGACAGTAACAGCAGTATACTGTAGGTAGGTAAAGGATAGATAATAGACAGTAACAGCAGTATACTGTAGGTAGGGGTAAAGGATAGATAATAGACAGTAACAGCAGTATACTGTAGGTAGGGGTAAAGGATAGATAATAGACAGTAACAGCAGTATACTGTAGGTAGGGGTAAAGGATAGATAATAGACAGTAACAGCAGTATACTGTAGGTAGGGGCAAAAGGATAGATAATAGACAGTAACAGCAGTATACTGTAGGTAGGGGTAAAGGATAGATAATAGACAGTAACAGCAGTATACTGTAGGTAGGGGTAAAGGATAGATAATAGACAGTAACAGCAGTATACTGTAGGTAGGGGTAAAGGATAGATAATAGACAGTAACAGCAGTATACTGTAGGTAGGGGTAAAGGATAGATAATAGACAGTAACAGCAGTATACTGTAGGTAGGGGTAAAGGATAGATAATAGACAGTAACAGCAGTATACTGTAGGTAGGGGTAAAGGATAGATAATAGACAGTAACAGCAGTATACTGTAGGTAGGGGTAAAGGATAGATAATAGACAGTAACAGCAGTATACTGTAGGTAGGGGTAAAGGATAGATAATAGACAGTAACAGCAGTATACTGTAGGTAGGGGTAAAGGATAGACAGACAGTAACAGCAGTATACTGTAGGTAGGGGTAAAGGATAGATAGACAGTAACAGCAGTATACTGTAGGTAGGGAGTAAAGGATAGATAATAGACAGTAACAGCAGTATACTGTAGGTAGGGAGTAAAGGATAGATAATAGACAGTAACAGCAGTATACTGTAGGTAGGGGTAAAGGATAGATAATAGACAGTAACAGCAGTATACTGTAGGTAGGGTAAAGGATAGATAATAGACAGTAACAGCAGTATACTGTAGGTAGGGGTAAAGGATAGATAATAGACAGTAACAGCAGTATACTGTAGGTAGAGGTAAAGGATAGATAATAGACAGTAACAGCAGTATACTGTAGGTAGGGGTAAAGGATAGATAATAGACAGTAACAGCAGTATACTGTAGGTAGGGGTAAGGATAGATAATAGACAGTAACAGCAGTATACTGTAGGTAGGGGTAAAGGATAGATAATAGACAGTAACAGCAGTATACTGTAGGTAGGGGTAAAGGATAGATAATAGACAGTAACAGCAGTATACTGTAGGTAGGGGTAAAGGATAGATAATAGACAGTAACAGCAGTATACTGTAGGGGGAGTAAAGGATATATAATAGACAGTAACAGCAGTATACTGTAGGGGTAAAGGATAGATAATATACAGTAACAGCAGTATACTGTAGGTAGGGGTAAAGGATAGATAATAGACAGTAGCAGCAGTATACTGTAGGTAGGGGTAAAGGATAGATAATAGACAGTAACAGCAGTATACTGTAGGTAGGGGTAAAGGATAGATAATAGACAGTAACAGCAGTATACTGTAGGTAGGGGTAAAGGATAGATAATAGACAGTAACAGCAGTATACTGTAGGTAGGGGTAAAGGATAGATAATAGACAGTAACAGCAGTATACTGTAGGTAGGGGTAAAGGATAGATAATAGACAGTAACAGCAGTATACTGTAGGTAGGGGTAAAGGATAGATACAGTAACAGCAGTATACTGTAGGTAGGGAGTAAAGGATAGATAATAGACAGTAACAGCAGTATACTGTAGGTAGGGGTAAAGGATAGATAATAGACAGTAACAGCAGTATACTGTAGGTAGGGGTAAAGGATAGATAATAGACAGTAACAGCAGTATACTGTAGGTAGGGGTAAAGGATAGATAATAGACAGTAACAGCAGTATACTGTAGGTAGGGGTAAAGGATAGATAATAGACAGTAACAGCAGTATACTGTAGGTAGGGTTAAAGGATAGATAATAGACAGTAACAGCAGTATACTGTAGGTAGGGGTAAAGGATAGATAATAGACAGTAACAGCAGTATACTGTAGGTAGGGGTAGAAAGGATAGATAATAGACAGTAACAGCAGTATACTGTAGGTAGGGGTAAAGGATAGATAATAGACAGTAACAGCAGTATACTGTAGGTAGGGGTAAAGGATAGATAATAGACAGTAACAGCAGTATACTGTAGGTAGAGGTAAAGGATAGATAATAGACAGTAACAGCAGTATACTGTAGGTAGAGGTAAAGGATAGATAATAGACAGTAACAGCAGTATACTGTAGGTAGGGGTAAAGGATAGATAATAGACAGTAACAGCAGTATACTGTAGGTAGGGGTAAAGGATAGATAATAGACAGTAACAGCAGTATACTGTAGGTAGGGGTAAAGGATAGATAATAGACAGTAACAGCAGTATACTGTAGGTAGAGGTAAAGGATAGATAATAGACAGTAACAGCAGTATACTGTAGGTAGGGGTAAAGGATAGATAATAGACAGTAACAGCAGTATACTGTAGGTAGAGGTAAAGGATAGATAATAGACAGTAACAGCAGTATACTGTAGGTAGGGGTAAAGGATAGATAATAGACAGTAACAGCAGTATACTGTAGGTAGGGGTAAAGGATAGAGAATAGACAGTAACAGCAGTATACTGTAGGTAGGGGTAAAGGATAGATAATAGACAGTAACAGCAGTATACTGTAGGTAGGGGTAAAGGATAGATAATAGACAGTAACAGCAGTATACTGTAGGTAGAGGTAAAGGATAGATAATAGACAGTAACAGCAGTATACTGTAGGTAGGGGTAAAAGATAGATAATAGACAGTAACAGTAGTATACTGTAGGTAGGGCAAAGGATAGATAATAGACAGTAACAGCAGTATACTGTAGGTAGGGGTAAAGGATAGATAATAGACAGTAACAGCAGTATACTGTAGGTAGGGAGTAAAGGATAGATAATAGACAGTAACAGCAGTATACTGTAGGTAGGGGTAAAGGATAGATAATAGACAGTAACAGCAGTATACTGTAGGTAGGGGTAAAGGATAGATAATAGACAGTAACAGCAGTATACTGTAGGTAGGGGTAAAGGATAGATAATAGACAGTAACAGCAGTATACTGTAGGTAGGGGTAAAGGATAGATAATAGACAGTAACAGCAGTATACTGTAGGTAGGGGTAAAGGATAGATAATAGACAGTAACAGCAGTATACTGTAGGTAGGGGTAAAGGATAGATAATAGACAGTAACAGCAGTATACTGTAGGTAGGGGTAAAGGATAGATAATAGACAGTAACAGCAGTATACTGTAGGTAGGGGTAAAGGATAGATAATAGACAGTAACAGCAGTATACTGTAGGTAGGGGTAAAGGATAGATAATAGACAGTAACAGCAGTATACTGTAGGTAGGGGTAAAGGATAGATAATAGACAGTAACAGCAGTATACTGTAGGTAGGGGTAAAGGATAGATAATAGACAGTAACAGCAGTATACTGTAGGTAGGGGTAAAGGATAGATAATAGACAGTAACAGTATACTGTAGGTAGGGGTAAAGGATAGATAATAGACAGTAACAGTATACTGTAGGTAGGGGTAAATGATAGATAATAGACAGTAACAGTATACTGTAGGTAGGGGTAAAGGATAGATAATAGACAGTAACAGTATACTGTAGGTAGGGGTAAAGGATAGATAATAGACAGTAACAGCAGAATATGTGGTGATTGTGGAAGTGTGTGTGGCATCAGAGTGTGTGTGTGGACGTATGTAGTGTGTGTGTTGGTGAGTGTGTGTGATTCGTCAGTGCAGGTGGTCTGGGTAACCTTTTGATTAGCTATGTAGCAGTCTTGTTTAGCAGTCTCATGACTTGGGGGGTAGAAGCTGTTCAGGGTCCTGTTGGTTCCCGACTTCGTGAGCTGGTATGGCTGTTTGGGAAGCAGAAAAAAACATCCTAGCCACCGTGCTTCTACACCTGTATTGCTTGCTGTTTGGGGTTGTAGGCTGGGTTTCTGTACAGCACTTTGAGATATCAGCTGATGTAAGAAGGGCTTTATAAATACATTTGATTGATTGATTGGTCTAGCGGCCAGTCAAGATTCTCAACGGCGCAGCTGTCAAACGTTGTGAGGGTCTGAGGGCCCATGCCAAACCTGGGACTCCTGAGGGGGAAGAGGTGCTGTTGTGTCCTCCATACAACTGTGTAGACCATGTTAAATACTTAGTGACACAGAGGAACTTGAATCTCTCGACCCGTTCCACTACAGCCCGTCGATGTTGAAGTGCTTGCCCCTCCGTTTCTTGTAGTCTACGATCAGCTCCTTTGTCTTGCTGATGTTTTAGGCAGAGGTTGTTGTCCTGGCATCACTCTGCCAGGTCAGACCTCCTCACAGAGGAGACTGATTTAGACCTTGTCTGACCCTGAGCGTTGATGATAGGTCATGCAGGTTGCAGAGAAGGTCACAGAGGAGACTGATTTAGACACTACATATCATTTAACAGTTCCATTTCACGCCATGCTGTTCAGAGAAATAATGTATTGGTCTGTCGCAGTTATTTATCCTGGAACACGGGAGTGAGTTTGGGTGGTAAATCTTGGTAACCCGATTCTCACTATTAAACCCTACCTGACACACACACACACCTGAGTGGTGACAGACAGACACACACACACCTGAGTGGTGACAGACACACACACACACACACACACACACACACACACACACACACACACACACACACACACACACACACACACACACACACACCTGAGTGGTCACACAGGTGTGGTGGAGGACTGGGGGAGAGACTGGGCTGGTGGAGGACTGGGGGAGAGACGGGGCTGGTGGAGGACTGGGGGAGAGACTGGGCTGGTGGAGGACTGGGGGAGAGATGGGGCTGGTGGAGGACTGGGGAGAGACGGGGCTGGTGGAGGACTGGGGAGAGATGGGGCTGGTGGAGGACTGGGGAGAGACTGGGCTGGTGGAGGACTGGGCTGGTGGAGGACTGGGGAGAGACTGGGCTGGTCGAGGACTGGGGGTGAGATGGGGCTGGTGGAGGACTGGGGGAGAGACTGGGCTGGTGGAGGACTGGGGAGAGATGGGGCTGGTGGAGGACTGGGGGAGAGACTGGGCTGGTGGAGGACTGGGGGAGAGATGGGGCTGGTGGAGGACTGGGGAGGACTGGGGAGAGACTGGGCTGGTGGAGGACTGGGGAGAGATGGGGCTGGTGGAGGACAGGGGAGAGACTGGGCTGGTGGAGGACTGGGGGAGAGACTGGGCTGGTGGAGGACAGGGGGAGAGACTGGGCTGGTGGAGGGCTGGGGGAGAGACTGGGCTGGTGGAGGACTGGGGGAGAGATGGGGCTGGTGGAGGACTGGGGAGAGACTGGGCTGGTGGAGGACTGGGGGAGAGACTGGGCTGGTGGAGGACTGGGGGAGAGATGGGGCTGGTGGAGGACTGGGGAGAGACTGGGCTGGTGGAGGACTGGGGGAGAGACGGGGCTGGTGTAGGACTGGGCTGGTGGAGGACTGGGGAGAGACTGGGCTGGTGGAGGACTGGGGGAGGACTGGGCTGGTGGAGGACTGGGGGAGAGATGGGTCTGGTGGAGGACAGGGGGAGAGACTGGGCTGGTGGAGGACTGGGGGAGAGACGGGGCTGGTGTAGGACTGGGGGAGAGACGGGGCTGGTGGAGGACTGGGCTGGTGGAGAGACTGGGCTGGTGGAGGACGGGGAGAGATGGGGCTGGTGGAGGACAGGGGGAGAGACTGGGCTGGTGGAGGACTGGGGGAGAGACTGGGCTGGTGGAGGACTGGGGGAGAGACTGGGCTGGTGGAGGACAGGGGAGAGACTGGGCTGGTGGAGGACAGGGGGAGAGACTGGGCTGGTGGAGGACAGGGGAGAGACTGGGCTGGTGGAGGACTGGGGGAGAGACTGGGCTGGTGGAGGACTGGGGGAGAGATGGGGCTGGTGGAGGACTGGGCTGGTGGAGGACTGGGGGAGAGATGGGGCTAGGGAGGACTGGGCTGGTGGAGGACTGGGGGAGACGGGGCTGGTGGAGGACTGGGCTGGTGGAGGACTGGGGAGAGACAGGGCTAGCGGAGGACTGGGCTGGTGGAGGACTGGGGAGAGACGGGGCTGGTGGAGGACTGGGATGGTGGAGGACTGGGGAGAGAGACGGGGCTGGTGGAGGACTGGGCTGGTGGAGGACTGGGGGAGAGACGGGGCTGGTGGAGGACTGGGCTGGTGGAGGACTGGGCTGGTGGAGGACTGGGCTGGTGGAGGACTGGGGGAGAGACGGGGCTGGTGGAGGACTGGGCTGGTGGAGGACTGGGCTGGTGGAGGACTGGGGGAGAGACGGGGCTGGTGGAGGACTGGGCTGGTGGAGGACTGGGCTGGTGGAGGACTGGGGGAGAGACGGGGCTGGTGGAGGACTGGGCTGGTGGAGGACTGGGCTGGTGGAGGACTGGGATGGTGGAGGACTGGGGGAGAGACGGGGCTGGTGGAGGACTGGGCTGGTGGAGGACTGGGGGAGAGACGGGGCTGGTGGAGGACTGGGCTGGTGGAGGACTGGGCTGGTGGAGGACTGGGGAGAGACTGGGCTGGTGGAGGACTGGGCTGGTGGAGGACTGGGGGAGAGATGGGGCTGGTGGAGGACTGGGCTGGTGGAGGACTGGGGGAGAGATGGGGCTGGTGGAGGACTGGGCTGGTGGAGGACTGGGGGAGAGACTGGGCTGGTGGAGGACAGGGGGAGAAACTGGGCTGGTGGAGGACAGGGGGAGAGACTGGGCTGGTGGAGGACTGGGGGAGAGACTGGGCTGGTGGAGGACTGGGGAGAGACTGGGCTGGTGGAGGACTGGGGGAGAGATGGGGCTGGTGGAGGACTGGGCTGGTGGAGGACTGGGGGAGAGATGGGGCTAGCGGAGGACTGGGCTGGTGGAGGACTGGGGAGAGACGGGGCTGGTGGAGGACTGGGCTGGTGGAGGACTGGGGAGAGACGGGGCTAGCGGAGGACTGGGCTGGTGGAGGACTGGGGGAGAGACGGGGCTGGTGGAGGACTGGGCTGGTGGAGGACTGGGGGAGAGACGGGGCTGGTGGAGGACTGGGCTGGTGGAGGACTGGGGGAGAGACGGGGCTGGTGGAGGACTGGGCTGGTGGAGGACTGGGCTGGTGGAGGACTGGGCTGGTGGAGGACTGGGGAGAGACGGGGCTGGTGGAGGACTGGGCTGGTGGAGGACTGGGCTGGTGGAGGACTGGGGGAGAGACGGGGCTGGTGGAGGACTGGGCTGGTGGAGGACTGGGCTGGTGGAGGACTGGGGGAGAGACGGGGCTGGTGGAGGACTGGGCTGGTGGAGGACTGGGCTGGTGGAGGACTGGGCTGGTGGAGGACTGGGGGAGAGACGGGGCTGGTGGAGGACTGGGCTGGTGGAGGACTGGGGAGAGACGGGGCTGGTGGAGGACTGGGCTGGTGGAGGACTGGGCTGGTGGAGGACTGGGGGAGAGACTGGGCTGGTGGAGGACTGGGCTGGTGGAGGACTGGGGGAGAGATGGGGCTGGTGGAGGACTGGGCTGGTGGAGGACTGGGGGAGAGATGGGGCTGGTGGAGGACTGGGCTGGTGGAGGACTGGGGGAGAGACTGGGCTGGTGGAGGACAGGGGGAGAAACTGGGCTGGTGGAGGACAGGGGACTGGGCTGGTGGAGGACTGGGGGAGAGACTGGGCTGGTGGAGGACTGGGGAGAGACTGGGCTGGTGGAGGACTGGGGAGAGATGGGGCTGGTGGAGGACTGGGCTGGTGGAGGACTGGGGAGAGATGGGGCTGGGAGGACTGGGCTGGTGGAGGACTGGGGGAGAGACGGGGCTGGTGGAGGACTGGGCTGGTGGAGGACTGGGGGAGAGACGGGGCTAGAGGACTGGGCTGGTGGAGGACTGGGGGAGAGACGGGGCTGGTGGAGGACTGGGATGGTGGAGGACTGGGGGAGAGACGGGGCTGGTGGAGGACTGGGCTGGTGGAGGACTGGGGGAGAGACGGGGCTGGTGGAGGACTGGGCTGGTGGAGGACTGGGCTGGTGGAGGACTGGGCTGGTGGAGGACTGGGGGAGAGACGGGGCTGGTGGAGGACTGGGCTGGTGGAGGACTGGGCTGGTGGAGGACTGGGGGAGAGACGGGGCTGGTGGAGGACTGGGCTGGTGGAGGACTGGGCTGGTGGAGGACTGGGGGAGAGACGGGGCTGGTGGAGGACTGGGCTGGTGGAGGACTGGGCTGGTGGAGGACTGGGATGGTGG
Organism: Oncorhynchus keta; assembly: GCF_023373465.1. Lineage (NCBI taxonomy): Eukaryota > Metazoa > Chordata > Actinopteri > Salmoniformes > Salmonidae > Oncorhynchus > Oncorhynchus keta. The sequence continues at coordinate 653,278 of NC_068444.1, forward strand.
AGGACTGGGGGAGAGACGGGGCTGGTGGAGGACTGGGCTGGTGGAGGACTGGGGAGAGACTGGGCTGGTGGAGGACTGGGCTGGGAGGACTGGGCTGGTGGAGGACTGGGGGAGAGACTGGGCTGGTGGAGGACTGGGCTGGTGGAGGACTGGGGGAGAGATGGGGCTGGTGGAGGACTGGGCTGGTGGAGGACTGGGGGAGAGATGGGGCTGGTGGAGGACTGGGCTGGTGGAGGACTGGGGGAGAGACTGGGCTGGTGGAGGACAGGGGGAGAAACGGGGCTGGTGGAGGACAGGGGGAGAGACTGGGCTGGTGGAGGACGGGGGGAGAGACTGGGCTGGTGGAGGACTGGGGGAGAGACTGGGCTGGTGGAGGACTGGGGGAGAGATGGGGCTGGTGGAGGACAGGGGAGAGACTGTTTGGGTGGTAAATCTTGGTAACCCGATTCTCACTATTAAACCCTACCTGACACACACACACACCTGACACACACCTGAGTGGTGACAGACACACACACACACACACACACACACACACACACACACACACACACACACACACACACACACACACACACACACACACACACACCACAGTGGTCACACAGGTGGTGGAGGACTGGGGAGAGACTGGGCTGGTGGAGGACTGGGGGAGAGACGGGGCTGGTGGAGGACTGGGGGAGAGACTGGGCTGGTGGAGGACTGGGGGAGAGATGGGGCTGGTGGAGGACTGGGGGAGAGACTGGGCTGGTGGAGGACTGGGGGAGAGATGGGGCTGGTGGAGGACTGGGGGAGAGACTGGGCTGGTGGAGGACTGGGCTGGTGGAGGACTGGGGGAGAGACTGGGCTGGTCGAGGACTGGGGGAGAGATGGGGCTGGTGGAGGACTGGGGGAGAGACTGGGCTGGTGGAGGACTGGGGGAGAGATGGGGCTGGTGGAGGACTGGGGGAGAGACTGGGCTGGTGGAGGACTGGGGGAGAGATGGGGCTGGTGGAGGACTGGGGGAGAGACTGGGCTGGTGGAGGACTGGGCTGGTGGAGGACTGGGGAGAGATGGGGCTGGTGGAGGACTGGGAGAGAGACTGGGCTGGTGGAGGGCTGGTGGAGGACTGGGCTGGTGGAGGACTGGGGGAGAGATGGGGCTGGTGGAGGACTGGGGGAGAGACTGGGCTGGTGGAGGACTGGGCTGGTGGAGGACTGGGGGAGAGATGGGGCTGGTGGAGGACTGGGCTGGTGGAGGACTGGGGGAGAGATGGGGCTGGTGGAGGACTGGGCTGGTGGAGGACTGGGGGAGAGACTGGGCTGGTGGAGGACAGGGGGAGAAACGGGCTGGTGGAGGACAGGGGGGAGAGACTGGGCTGGTGGAGGACTGGGGGAGAGACTGGGCTGGTGGAGGACTGGGGAGGACTGGGCTGGTGGAGGACTGGGGGAGAGACTGGGCTGGTGGAGGACTGGGGAGAGACTGGGCTGGTGGAGGACTGGGGGAGAGACTGGGCTGGTGGAGGACTGGGGAGAGACTGGGCTGGTGGAGGACTGGGGGTGGAGGACTGGGGGTGAGACTGGGGGACTGGGGAGGACTGGGGTGGAGGACAGGGGGAACGGGGCTGGTGGAGGACTGGGGGAGAGACTGGGCTGGTGGAGGACTGGGGGAGAGACTGGGCTGGTGGAGGACAGGGGGAGAGACTGGGCTGGTGGAGGACTGGGGGAGAGATGGGGCTGGTGGAGGACAGGGGAGAAACGGGCTGGTGGAGGACTGGGGGAGAGACTGGGCTGGTGGAGGACAGGGGGAGAGACTGGGCTGGTGGAGGACTGGGGGAGAGACTGGGCTGGTGGAGGACTGGGGGAGAGACTGGGCTGGTGGAGGACTGGGGGAGAGACTGGGCTGGTGGAGGACTGGGGGAGAGATGGGGCTGGTGGAGGACAGGGGGAGAGACTGGGCTGGTGGAGGACTGGGGGAGAGACTGGGCTGGTGGAGGACAGGGGAGAGACTGGGCTGGTGGAGGGCTGTGGGAGAGACTTGGCTGGTGGAGGGCTGGGGGAGAGACTGGGCTGGTGGAGGACTGGGGGAGAGATGGGGCTGGTGGAGGACTGGGGGAGAGACTGGGCTGGTGGAGGACTGGGGGAGAGACTGGGCTGGTGGAGGACTGGGGGAGAGACTGGGCTGGTGGAGGACTGGGGGAGAGACTGGGCTGGTGGAGGACTGGGGAGAGACAGGGCTGGTGGAGGACTGGGGGAGAGACTGGGGAGGACTGGGCTGGTGGAGGACTGGGGGAGAGACTGGGCTGGTGGAGGACTGGGGGAGAGACTGGGCTGGTGGAGGACTGGGGGAGAGATGGGTCTGGTGGAGGACAGGGGGAGAGACTGGGCTGGTGGAGGACTGGGGGAGAGACTGGGCTGGTGGAGGACTGGGGGAGAGACGGGGCTGGTGGAGGACTGGGCTGGTGGAGAGACTGGGCTGGTGGAGGACTGGGGGAGAGATGGGGCTGGTGGAGGACAGGGGGAGAGACTGGGCTGGTGGAGGACTGGGGGTGGAGACTGGGGGTGGAGGACTGGGGGAGGACTGGGCTGGTGGAGGACAGGGGGAGAGACTGGGCTGGTGGAGGACTGGGGGAGAGACTGGGCTGGTGGAGGGCTGGGGGAGAGACTGGGCTGGTGGAGGGCTGGGGGGAGAGACTGGGCTGGTGGAGGACTGGGGGAGAGATGGGGCTGGTGGAGGACTGGGGGAGAGACTGGGCTGGTGGAGGACTGGGGAGAGACTGGGCTGGTGGAGGACTGGGGGAGAGACTGGGCTGGTGGAGGACTGGGGGAGAGACTGGGCTGGTGGAGGACTGGGGGAGAGACAGGGCTGGTGGAGGACTGGGCTGGTGGAGGACTGGGGAGAGACGGGGCTGGTGGAGGACTGGGCTGGTGGAGGACTGGGGAGAGACTGGGCTGGTGGAGGACTGGGGAGAGACTGGGCTGGTGGAGGACTGGGGGAGAGATGGGTCTGGTGGAGGACAGGGGAGAGACTGGGCTGGTGGAGGACTGGGGGAGACGGGGCTGGTGGAGGACTGGGGGAGAGACGGGGCTGGTGGAGGACTGGGCTGGTGGAGAGACTGGGCTGGTGGAGGACTGGGGGAGAGATGGGGCTGGTGGAGGACAGGGGGAGAGACTGGGCTGGTGGAGGACTGGGGGAGAGACTGGGCTGGTGGAGGACTGGGGGAGAGACTGGGCTGGTGGAGGACAGGGGGAGAGACTGGGCTGGTGGAGGACTGGGGGAGAGACTGGGCTGGTGGAGGACTGGGGAGGACTGGGCTGGTGGAGGACTGGGGGAGAGATGGGGCTGGTGGAGGACTGGGCTGGTGGAGGACTGGGGGAGAGACGGGGCTAGCGGAGGACTGGGCTGGTGGAGGACTGGGGGAGAGACGGGGCTGGTGGAGGACTGGGGGTGGAGGACTGGGGGGGAGACGGGGGGGGTGGAGGACTGGGCTGGTGGAGGACTGGGGGAGACGGGGCTGGTGGAGGACTGGGCTGGTGGAGGACTGGGCTGGTGGAGGACTGGGCTGGTGGAGGACTGGGCTGGTGGAGGACTGGGGGAGAGACGGGGCTGGTGGAGGACTGGGCTGGTGGAGGACTGGGCTGGTGGAGGACTGGGGAGAGACGGGCTGGTGGAGGACTGGGCTGGTGGAGGACTGGGGGAGAGACTGGGCTGGTGGAGGACTGGGCTGGTGGAGACTGGGCTGGTGGAGGACTGGGGAGAGACTGGGCTGGTGGAGGACTGGGCTGGTGGAGGACTGGGCTGGTGGAGGACTGGGATGGTGGAGGACTGGGGGAGAGACGGGGCTGGTGGAGGACTGGGCTGGTGGAGGACTGGGCTGGTGGAGGACTGGGGAGAGACGGGGCTGGTGGAGGACTGGGGGAGAGACTGGGCTGGTGGAGGACTGGGGGAGAGACGGGGCTGGTGGAGGACTGGGCTGGTGGAGGACTGGGGAGGACTGGGGGTGGAGGACTGGGCTGGTGGAGGACTGGGGGAGAGATGGGGCTGGTGGAGGACTGGGGGTGGAGGACTGGGGGTGGAGGGGCTGGGGAGGACTGGGCTGGTGGAGGACTGGGGGAGAGACTGGGCTGGTGGAGGACTGGGGGAGAGACTGGGCTGGTGGAGGACAGGGGAGAGACTGGGCTGGTGGAGGACTGGGGGAGAGACTGGGCTGGTGGAGGACTGGGGGAGAGACTGGGCTGGTGGAGGACTGGGGGAGAGACTGGGCTGGTGGAGGACTGGGCTGGTGGAGGACTGGGGAGAGATGGGGCTGGTGGAGGACAGGGGGAGAAACTGGGCTGGTGGAGGACTGGGGGAGAGACTGGGCTGGTGGAGGACTGGGGGAGAGACTGGGCTGGTGGAGGACAGGGGAGAGACTGGGCTGGTGGAGGACTGGGGGAGAGATGGGCTGGTGGAGGACTGGGGGAGAGACTGGGCTGGTGGAGGACTGGGGGAGAGACTGGGCTGGTGGAGGACTGGGGAGAGACTGGGCTGGTGGAGGACTGGGGGAGAGACTGGGCTGGTGGAGGACTGGGGGAGAGACTGGGCTGGTGGAGGACTGGGGAGAGACTGGGCTGGTGGAGGACTGGGGAGAGATGGGGCTGGTGGAGGACAGGGGGAGAGACTGGGCTGGTGGAGGACTGGGGGAGAGACTGGGCTGGTGGAGGACTGGGGGAGAGACTGGGCTGGTGGAGGACTGGGGGAGAGACTGGGCTGGTGGAGGGCTGGGGGAGAGACTGGGCTGGTGGAGGACTGGGGGAGAGATGGGGCTGGTGGAGGACTGGGGGAGAGACTGGGCTGGTGGAGGACTGGGGGACAGACTGGGCTGGTGGAGGACTGGGGGAGAGATGGGGCTGGTGGAGGACTGGGGGAGAGACGGGGCTGGTGGAGGACTGGGCTGGTGGAGGACTGGGGGAGAGACTGGGCTGGTGGAGGACTGGGGGAGAGACTGGGCTGGTGGAGGACTGGGGGAGAGATGGGTCTGGTGGAGGACAGGGGAGAGACTGGGCTGGTGGAGGACTGGGGGAGAGACGGGGCTGGTGGAGGACTGGGGAGAGACGGGGCTGGTGGAGGACTGGGCTGGTGGAGAGACTGGGCTGGTGGAGGACTGGGGGAGAGATGGGGCTGGTGGAGGACAGGGGGAGAGACTGGGCTGGTGGAGGACTGGGGGAGGACTGGGCTGGTGGAGGACTGGGGAGAGACTGGGCTGGTGGAGGACAGGGGAGAGACTGGGCTGGTGGAGGACAGGGGAGAGACTGGGCTGGTGGAGGACTGGGGGTGGAGACTGGGCTGGTGGAGGACTGGGGAGAGATGGGGCTGGTGGAGGACTGGGCTGGTGGAGGACTGGGGAGAGACGGGGCTGGTGGAGGACTGGGCTGGTGGAGGACTGGGGGAGAGACGGGGCTGGTGGAGGACTGGGCTGGTGGAGGACTGGGGGAGAGACGGGGCTGGGCTGGTGGAGGACTGGGGGGAGAGACGGGGCTGGTGGAGGACTGGGATGGTGGAGGACTGGGCTGGTGGAGGACTGGGATGGTGGAGGACTGGGGGAGAGACGGGGCTGGTGGAGGACTGGGCTGGTGGAGGACTGGGCTGGTGGAGGACTGGGGGAGAGACGGGGCTGGTGGAGGACTGGGCTGGTGGAGGACTGGGCTGGTGGAGGACTGGGGGAGAGATGGGCTGGTGGAGGACAGGGGGGCTAGAGACTGGGCTGGTGGAGGACTGGGGGAGAGACTGGGCTGGTGGAGGACTGGGGAGAGACTGGGCTGGTGGAGGACAGGGGAGAGACTGGGCTGGTGGAGGACAGGGGGAGAGACTGGGCTGGTGGAGGACTGGGGGAGAGACTGGGCTGGTGGAGGACTGGGGGAGAGATGGGGCTGGTGGAGGACTGGGCTGGTGGAGGACTGGGGGTGAGACTGCGGAGGACTGGGCTGGTGGAGGACTGGGGGAGAGACGGGGCTGGTGGAGGACTGGGCTGGTGGAGGACTGGGGGAGAGACGGGGCTAGCGGAGGACTGGGCTGGTGGAGGACTGGGGGAGAGACGGGGCTGGTGGAGGACTGGGATGGTGGAGGACTGGGCTGGTGGAGGACTGGGATGGTGGAGGACTGGGGGAGAGACGGGGCTGGTGGAGGACTGGGCTGGTGGAGGACTGGGCTGGTGGAGGACTGGGGGAGAGACTGGGCTGGTGGAGGACTGGGCTGGTGGAGGACTGGGGGAGAGATGGGGCTGGTGGAGGACTGGGGGAGGACTGGGGGGAGAGATGGGGCTGGTGGAGGACTGGGCTGGTGGAGGACTGGGGGAGAGACTGGGCTGGTGGAGGACAGGGGGAGAAACGGGGCTGGTGGAGGACAGGGGGAGAGACTGGGCTGGTGGAGGACTGGGGGAGAGACTGGGCTGGTGGAGGACTGGGGGAGAGACTGGGCTGGTGGAGGACTGGGGGAGAGACTGGGCTGGTGGAGGACTGGGCTGGTGGAGGACTGGGGGAGAGATGGGGCTGGTGGAGGACAGGGGGAGAAACGGGGCTGGTGGAGGACTGGGGGAGAGACTGGGCTGGTGGAGGACTGGGGGAGAGACTGGGCTGGTGGAGGACAGGGGGAGAGACTGGGCTGGTGGAGGACTGGGGGAGAGATGGGGCTGGTGGAGGACAGGGGGAGAGACGGGGCTGGTGGAGGACTGGGGGAGAGACTGGGCTGGTGGAGGACTGGGGGAGAGACTGGGCTGATGGAGGACTGGGGGGATGATGGGGCTGGTGGGGGACTGGGGGAGAGACTGGGCTGGTGGAGGACTGGGGGAGAGACTGGGCTGGTGGAGGACTGGGGGAGAGACGGGGCTGGTGGAGGACTGGGCTGGTGGAGGACTGGGGGAGAGACGGGGCTGGTGGAGGACTGGGCTGGTGGAGGACTGGGGGAGAGACTGGGCTGGTGGAGGACTGGGGGAGAGACTGGGCTGGTGGAGGACTGGGGGAGAGATGGGTCTGGTGGAGGACAGGGGGAGAGACTGGGCTGGTGGAGGACTGGGGGAGAGACGGGGCTGGTGTAGGACTGGGGGAGAGACGGGGCTGGTGGAGGACTGGGCTGGTGGAGAGACTGGGCTGGTGGAGGACTGGGGGAGAGATGGGGCTGGTGGAGGACAGGGGGAGAGACTGGGCTGGTGGAGGACTGGGGGAGAGACTGGGCTGGTGGAGGACTGGGGGAGAGACTGGGCTGGTGGAGGACAGGGGGAGAGACTGGGCTGGTGGAGGACAGGGGGAGAGACTGGGCTGGTGGAGGACTGGGGGAGAGACTGGGCTGGTGGAGGACTGGGGGAGAGATGGGGCTGGTGGAGGACTGGGCTGGTGGAGGACTGGGGGAGAGACGGGGCTAGCGGAGGACTGGGCTGGTGGAGGACTGGGGGAGAGACGGGGCTGGTGGAGGACTGGGCTGGTGGAGGACTGGGGGAGAGACGGGGCTAGCGGAGGACTGGGCTGGTGGAGGACTGGGGGAGAGACGGGGCTGGTGGAGGACTGGGATGGTGGAGGACTGGGGGAGAGACGGGGCTGGTGGAGGACTGGGCTGGTGGAGGACTGGGGGAGAGACGGGGCTGGTGGAGGACTGGGCTGGTGGAGGACTGGGCTGGTGGAGGACTGGGCTGGTGGAGGACTGGGCTGGTGGAGGACTGTGATGGTGGAGGACTGGGGGAGAGACGGGGCTAGCGGAGGACCGAGGGAGAGACGTTATTTCTGATTTCGGGCCTTAAATTTGTCAGAAGCAAATGGGCCAATTGTTTTTATTTTTTTATTTCACCTTTATTTAACCAGGTAGGCAAGTTGAAAACAAGTTCTCGTTTAAAACTGCGACCTGGCCAAGATAAAGCAAAAGCAGTGTGCCACAGACAACAACACAGAGTTACACATGGAGTAAACAATAAACAAGCCAATAACACAATAAACAAGTCAATGACACAGTAGAAAAAAAATAAGGTCTATATACAGTGTGTGCAAAAGGCATGAGGAGGTAGGCAGTAAATAGGCCATAGGAGCGAATAATTACAATTTAGCAGATTAACATTGGAGTGATACATGAGCAGATGATGATGTGCAAGTAGAGATACTGGTGTGCAAAATAGCAGAAAAGTAAATTAAATAAAAACAGTATGGGGATGAGGTAGGTAGATTGGGTGGGCTATTTAGTATTTTAGTGGTCCTTCTGTAGCACAGTTGGTAGAGCATGGCGCTTGTAACGCCAGGGTAGTGGGTTCGATTCCCGGGACCACCCATACGTAGAATGTATGCACACATGACTGTAAGTCGCTTTGGAGAAAAGCGTCTGCTAAATGGCATATATTATTATTATTATTACTATTTACAGATGGACTATGTACAGATGCAGCAATCGGTTAGCTGCTCAGATAGCTGATGTTTAAAGTTGGTGAGGGAGATAAAAGTCTCCAACTTCAGCGATTTTTGCAATTCGTTCCAGTCACTGGCAGCAGAGAACTGTAAGGAAAGGCGGCCAAAGGAGGTGTTGGCTTTGGGGATGATCAGTGAGATATACCTGCTGGAACGTGTGCTATGGTTGGGTGTTGTTATCGTGACCAGTGAGCTGAGATAAGGCAGAGCTTTACCTAGCATAGACTTATAGGTGACCTGGAGCCAGTGGGTCTGGCAATGAATATGTAGCGAGGGCCAGCCGACTAGAGCATACAGGTCGCAGTGGTGGGTTTTATAAGGTGATTTGGGAACAAAACGGGTGGCACTGTGATAGACTGCAACCAGTTTGCTGAGTAGAGTATTGGAAGCTATTTTGTAGATAACATCGCCAAAGTCGAAAATCAGTAGGATAGTCAGTTTTACTAGGGTAAGTTCGGCGGCATGAGTGAAGGAGGCTTTGTTGCGAAATAGAAAGTCGATTCTAGATTTGATTTTGGATTGGAGATGTTTAATATGAGTCTGGAAGGAGAGTTTACAGTCCTACCAGACACCGAGGTATTTGTAGTTGTACACATATTCTAGGTCGGAACCGTCTAGGGTGGTGATGCTAGTCGGGCGGGCGGGCAGGTGCGGGCAGCGAACGGTTGAAAAGCATGCATTTGGTTTTACAAGCGTTTAAGAGCAGTTGGAGGCCACGGAAGGAGTGTTGTATGTCATTGAAGCTTGTTTGGAGGTTAGTTAGCACAGTGTCCAAGGAAGGGCCAGAAGTATACAGAATGGGTTCGTCTGCGTAGAGGTGGATCAGGGAATCGCCCGCAGCAAGAGCGACTTCATTGATGTATACAGAGAAGAGAGTCGGTCCAAGAATTGAACCCTGTGGCACCCCCATAGAGACTGCCAGAAGTCCGGACAGCAGACCGTCTGATTTGACACACTGAACTCTATCAGAGAAGTAGTTGGTGAACCGGGCGAGGCAATCATTTGAGAAACCAAGGCTGTCGAGTCTGCCGATGAGGATGTGGTGATTGACAGAGTCGAAAGCCTTGGCCAGATCAATGAATACGGCTGCACAGTAATGTTTCTTATCGATGGCGGTTAAGATATCGTTTAGGACCTTGAGCGTGGCTGAGGTGCACCAATGACCAGCTCTGAAACCAGATTGCATAGCAGAGAAGGTATGGTGAGATTTGAAATGGTCGGTAATCTGTTTGTTGACTTGGCTTTCGAAGACCTTAGAAAGGCATGGTAGGATAGATATAGGTCTGTAGCAGTTTGGGACAAGAGTGTCCCCCCCTTTGAAGAGGGGGATGACCGCAGCTGCTTTCCAATCTTTGGGAATCTCAGACGACACAAAAGAGAGGTTGAACAGGCTAGTAATAGGGGTGGCAACAATTTCCGCAGATAATTTTAGAAAGAAAGGGTCCAGATTGTCTAGCCCGGCTGATTTGTAGGGGTCCAGATTTTTCAGCTCTTTCAGAACATCAGCTGAATGTATTTGGGAGAAGGAGAAATGGGGAAGGCTTGGGCGAGTTGCTGTTGGGGGTGCAGTGCTGTTGACCGGGGTAGGAGTAGCCAGGTGGAAAGCATGGCCAGCCGTAGAAAAATGCTTATTGAAATTCTCAATTATGGTGGATTTATCAGTGGTGACAGTGTTTCCTATCTTCAGTGCAGTGGGCAGCTGGAAGGAGGTGTTCTTATTCTCCATGGACTTTACAGTGTCCCAGAACTTTTTTGAGTTAGTGTTGCAGGAAGCAAATTTCTGCTTGAAAAAGCTAGCCTTGTCTTTTCTAACTGCCTGTGTATAACGGTTTCTAGCTTCCCTGAACAGCTGCATATCACGGGGGCTGTTCGATGCTAATGCAGAACGCCATAGGATGTTTTTGTGTTGGTTAAGGGCAGTCAGGTCTGGGGTGAACCAAGGGCTATATCTGTTCCTGGTTCTAAATTTCTTGAATGGGGCATGTTGTTTATTTAAGATGGTTAGGAAGGCATTTAAAAAAAATATCCAGGCATCCTCTACTGACGGGATGAGATCAATATCCTTCCAGGTTCCCCCCGGCCAGGTCGATTAGAAAGGCCTGCTCGCTGAAGTGTTTCAGGGAGCGTTTTACAGTGATGAGTGGAGGTCGTTTGACCGCTGACCCATTACGGATGCAGGCAATGAGGCAGTGATCGCTGAGATCTTGGTTGAAAACAGCAGAGGTGTATTTAGAGGGGAAGTTGGTTAGGATGATATCTATGAGGGTGCCCGTGTTTAAGGCTTTGGGGGGGATTGAGGGCATCAAGTTTAGATTGTAGGATGGCTGGGGTGTTAAGCATGTTCCAGTTTAGGTCGCCTAGCAGCACGAGCTCTGAAGATAGATGGGGGGCAATCAGTTCACATATGGTGTCCAGAGCACAGCTGGGGGCAGAGGGTGGTCTATAGCAGGCGGCAACGGTGAGAGACTTGTTTTTAGAGAGGTGGATTTTTAAAAGTAGAAGTTCAAATTGTTTGGGTACAGACCTGGATAGTAGGACAGAACTCTGCAGGCTATCTTTGCAGTAGATTGCAACACCGCCCCCTTTGGCAGTTCTATCTTGTCTGAAAATGTTGTAGTTTGGAATTAAAATTTCAGAATTTTTGGTGGTCTGCCTAAGCCAGGATTCAGACACAGCTAGAACATCCGGGTTGGCAGAGTGTGCTAAAGCAGTGAATAGAACAAACTTAGGGAGGAGGCTTCTAATGTTAACATGCATGAAACCAAGGCTATTACGGTTACAGAAGTCATCAAAAGAGAGCGCCTGGGGAATAGGAGTGGAGAGACGTTCTAGACATGGAGAGAAAAATTGGTCCGGTATGTTCCGTTCCGAGCTGCGCTGCGCCGTACAAAACTGGCGATAGATTTTCGAGCTAAAGGATAGCTGATGACCACAAACCGTGGTTAGCTGAATACTAACGATTTGCCAGTAAAGAAGCTAACTAGCTTCTGAACTAGCTTCTGATTAGCTTCTGGATTAGCTTCTGGGCTAGCTTCTGGCTAGCTCCTGGCTAGCTTCTGGCTAGTTTCTGGCTAGCTTCTTGGAGTTTCTGGCTAACTTCTTGGAGGATTGCAGATTTGAGGTAAATAATACTTATTTATAAATATACATTGGTGAGGCGGGTTGCAGGAGAGTGTTTTGAAGATGAGTTGATGGAAAATAAAAAATAAAATGTGAAAAAAGTTGTAAATATATATATATATATTATATATATGTATATATATATATATATATATACAGGACACGACAAGACGAGGACAAAAGACGTCTGAACTGCTATGCCATCTCGGTAATTATATATATAAATATCACTCTCAACCATACCATTTTTTAATTACTCATCAATTCGCAGGGATTTAATTGTTTTTACAATCATTTTCTTAGTGGATGCGTGCTTATTAGTAACTGGGATAAGTAATTTCATAAATGTGTGAAGTGCAGCGTCTGGTTGCTCCTCATTACTCACCACAGACCAACAAATATGCTTTACATCATCAACATATGAATCACTACAAAACTTATTGTAATGACCTCTTATACACTATATTTGGCCCAGCCTTTGGAACTTTGGTTTTCCTACATATGGCCACTATATGTGATCACTACAGAGCTGTTTCCTACAGCCATGAGCTGTTTCTTACGGTCATGAGCTGTTTCCTACAGCCATGAGCTGTTTCCTACAGCCATGAGCTGTTTCTTACAGTCATGAGCTGTTTCCTACAGCCATGATGAGCTGTTTCCTACAGCCATGAGCTGTTTCCTACAGCCATGAGCTGTTTCCTACAGTCATGAGCTGTTTCCTACAGTCGTGAGCTGTTTCCTACACCCATGAACTGTTTCCTACAGTCATGAGCTGTTTCCTACAGCCATGAGCTGTTTCTTTCAGTCATGAACTGTTTCTTACATTCATGAGCTGTTTCTTACAGTGATGAACTGTTTCTTAAAGTCATGGGCTGTTTCTTACAGTCATGAGCTGTTTCTTACAGTCATGGGCTGTTTCTTACAGTCATGAGCTGTTTCTTACAGTCATGAGCTGTTTCTTACAGTCATGAGCTGTTTCTTACAGTCATGGGCTGTTTCTTACTTGCTGAAACAGCATGATGTTATGTCATTCAAGATCAGAGCCACTTTCCCGAAGAATCAAAACTCTTCAGTTCGTTTTTCTACCTGGTTACAATGCCTTCAGAAAGCATTCATACCCCTTCACTTATTCCACATTTTGTTACAGCCTAAATTCAAAGTGAAAACATGCTTTTTTTAAAGAATGTTGGCAAATTTATTGAAAACGAAATACAGCAATATTTAATTCACACCCCTGAATGTGGCAAAGCAATTAACTTTTGGTCCTGAATATGAAGCAGTATGTTTGGGGCAAATCCAATACAACACATCACTAGGTACTACTCTCCATATTTTCAAGCACATTGGTGGCTGCATCATGTTATGGGTATGCTTGTAATCGTTACGGTATGGGAAGTTTTTCAATTTAAAGAAATTGAATGGAGCCAAGCACAGCCAAAATCCTAGAGGAAAACCTGGTTCAGTCTGTTTTCCACCACACAGTGGTGTCAAGCCCTGACCTTAGAGAGACGTTTTATTTCTCTATTTGGTTAGGTCGGGGTGTGATTTGGGGTGGGCATTCTATGTTGTGTATTTCTATGTTGGCCTGATATGGTTCCCAATCAGAGACAACTGTTTATCGTTGTCTCTGATTGGGGATCATATTTTGGCAGCCCTTTTTCCCACTTTCTGGTGTGGGATCTTGTCTACATTTAGTTGCATTAGTGCACAACAGTAGCTTCACATTTCGTTTGGTTGTTTATTGTTTTTGTTCAGTGAGTAAGTCGCTCTGGATAAGAGCGTCTGCTAAATGACTTAAATGTAAATGTGAGTTTCGGTTTATTAAAATTATGTGGAACTCTACTCACGCTGTGCCTTGGTCAGATCATTACGACAATTGTGACAGAAGGTCCCACCAAAAATGGACCAAGCATTTGGGAGGAGATCCTGGATGGAAAAGGACCCTGGATGCAGGCCGGGGAGTATCACCGTCCTCAGGAGGAGACAGAGGTAGCAAAAGCGAAACGGCGACATTTCACAGTCCGGAACCTCCAGCGACGCGCCCCAGTCCGGGGCCTCCAGGGACGAGCCGCAGTCCAGAGTCTTCAGCGACGAGCTGCAGTCCAGAGCCTCCAGCGGTGGTTCCCAGTTCTGAGCCTCCGGCAATGATCCATGGTCCGGTTCCACAGAAGCTGAGGGATCAGTGAAGGGAGCAGGGGACTACACCCCGAACCGGAGCCGCCACGGAGGGTAGATGCCCACCCGGACCCTCCCCTATAGGTTCAGGTTTGCGGCCGGGAGTCCGCACCTTTGGGGGGAGGGTCTGGGTACTGTCAAGCCCTGACCTTAGAGCCGTTTTATTTCTCTATTTGGTTAGGTTGGGTGTGATTTGGGGTGGGCATTCTATGTTGTGTATTTCTATGTTGGCCTAATATGGTTCCCAATCAGAGACAGCTGTTTATTGTTGTCTCTGATTGAGGGTCATATTTAGGCAGCCCTTTTTCCCACTTTCTGGTGTGGGATCTTGTCTACATTTAGTTGCATTAGTGCACAACAGTAGCTTCACATTTCGTTTGGTTGTTTATTGTTTTTGTTCAGTGAGTTTCGGTTTATTATAATTATGTGGAACTCTACTTACGCTGAGCCTTTCTATTTCTGTGTTTGGCCTGGTATGGTTCTCAATCAGAGGCAGCTGTCAATCGTCGTCCCTGATTGAGAACCATATTTAGGTAGCCTATTTTCCATTGTGTTTTGTGGGTGGTTGTTTTCAGTCTGTGTGTCGACACCAGACAGAACTGTTCCGGTTGTTTTCAGTCTTTGTGTGTCTGTACCAGACAGAACTGTTCCGGTTGTTTTCAGTCTTTGTGTGTCTGTACCAGACAGAACTGTTCTGGTTGTTTTCAGTCTTTGTGTGTCTGTACCAGACAGAACTGTTCTGGTTGTTTTCAGTCTTTGTGTGTCGACACCAGACAGAACTGTTCCGGTTGTTTTCAGTCTTTGTGTGTCGACACCAGACATAACTGTTCCGGTTGTTTTCAGTCTTTGTGTGTCTACACCAGACAGAACTGTTCCGGTTGTTTTCAGTCTTTGTGTGTCTACACCAGACAGAACTGTTCCGGTTGTTTTCAGTCTTTGTGTGTTTACACCAGACAGAACTGTTCCGGTTGTTTTCAGTCTTTGTGTGTCTGTACCAGACAGAACTGTTCTGGTTGTTTTCAGTCTTTGTGTGTCTGTACCAGACAGAACTGTTCTGGTTGTTTTCAGTCTTTGTGTGTCTGTACCAGACAGAACTGTTCCGGTTGTTTTCAGTCTTTGTGTGTCGATACCAGACAGAACTGTTCCGGTTGTTTTCAGTCTTTGTGTGTCTGCACCAGACAGAACTGTTCCGGTTGTTTTCAGTCTTTGTGTGTCTGCACCAGACAGAACTGTTCCGGTTGTTTTCAGCTTTGTGTGTCTGCACCAGACAGAACTGTTCCGGTTGTTTTCAGTCTTTGTGTGTCGACAGACAGAACTGTTCCGGTTGTTTCCAGTCTTTGTGTGTCGACACCAGACAGAACTGTTCCGGTTGTTTTCAGTCTTTGTGTGTCGACACCAGACAGAACTGTTCCGGTTGTTTTCAGTCTTTGTGTGTCTGCACCAGACAGAACTGTTCCGGTTGTTTTCAGTCTTTGTGTGTCTGTACCAGACAGAACTGTTCCGGTTGTTTTCAGTCTTTGTGTGTCTGTACCAGACAGAACTGTTCCGGTTGTTTTCAGTCTTTGTGTGTCGACACCAGACAGAACTGATCCGGTTGTTTTCAGTCTTTGTGTGTTTACACCAGACAGAACTGTTCCGGTTGTTTTCAGTCTTTGTGTGTCTGTACCAGACAGAACTGTTCCGGTTGTTTTCAGTCTTTGTGTGTCTGTACCAGACAGAACTGTTCCGGTTGTTTTCAGTCTTTGTGTGTCTGTACCAGACAGAACTGTTCCGGTTGTTTTCAGTCTTTGTGTGTCTGTACCAGACAGAACTGTTCCGGTTGTTTTCAGTCTTTGTGTGTCTGTACCAGACAGAACTGTTCCGGTTGTTTTCAGTCTTTGTGTGTCTGTACCAGACAGAACTGTTCCGGTTGTTTTCAGTCTTTGTGTGTCTGTACCAGACAGAACTGTTCTGGTTGTTTTCAGTCTTTGTGTGTCTGTACCAGACAGAACTGTTCCGGTTGTTTTCAGTCTTTGTGTGTCTGTACCAGACAGAACTGATCCGGTTGTTTTCAGTCTTTGTGTGTCTGTACCAGACAGAACTGTTCCGGTTGTTTTCAGTCTTTGTGTGTCTGTACCAGACAGAACTGTTCCGGTTGTTTTCAGTCTTTGTGTGTCGACACCAGACAGAACTGTTCCGGTTGTTTTCAGTCTTTGTGTGTCGACACCAGACAGAACTGTTCCGGTTGTTTTCAGTCTTTGTGTGTCTACACCAGACAGAACTGTTCCGGTTGTTTTCAGTCTTTGTGTGTCTACACCAGACAGAACTGTTCCGGTTGTTTTCAGTCTTTGTGTGTCTGTCACCAGACAGAACTGTTCCGGTTGTTTTCAGTCTTTGTGTGTTTACACCAGACAGAACTGTTCCGGTTGTTTTCAGTCTTTGTGTGTCTGTACCAGACAGAACTGTTCTGGTTGTTTTCAGTGTTTTGTGTGTCTGTACCAGACATAACTGTTCTGGTTGTTTTCAGTCTTTGTGTGTCTGTACCAGACAGAACTGTTCCGTTGTTTTCAGTCTTGGTTGTTTTCAGTCTTTGTGTGTCTGTACCAGACAGAACTGTTCCGGTTGTTTTCAGTCTTTGTGTGTCTGTACCAGACAGAACTGTTCCGGTTGTTTTCAGTCTTTGTGTGTCTGTACCAGACAGAACTGTTCCGGTTGTTTTCAGTCTTTGTGTGTCTGTACCAGACAGAACTGTTCCGGTTGTTTTCAGTCTTTGTGTGTCTGTACCAGACAGAACTGTTCCGGTTGTTTTCAGTCTTTGTGTGTCTGTACCAGACAGAACTGTTCTGGTTGTTTTCAGTCTTTGTGTGTCTGTACCAGACAGAACTGATCCGGTTGTTTTCAGTCTTTGTGTGTCTGTACCAGACAGAACTGTTCCGGTTGTTTTCAGTCTTGTGTGTCTGTACCAGACAGAACTGTTCCGGTTGTTTTCAGTCTTTGTGTGTCTGCACCAGACATAACTGTTCTGGTTGTTTTCAGTCTTTGTGTGTCTGTACCAGACAGAACTGATCCGGTTGTTTTCAGTCTTTGTGTGTCTGTACCAGACAGAACTGTTCCGGTTGTTTTCAGTCTTTGTGTGTCTGTACCAGACAGAACTGTTCCGGTTGTTTTCAGTCTTTGTGTGTCTGTACCAGACAGAACTGTTCTGGTTGTTTTCAGTCTTTGTGTGTCTGTACCAGACAGAACTGTTCTGGTTGTTTTCAGTCTTTGTGTGTCTGTACCAGACAGAACTGTTCTGGTTGTTTTCAGTCTTTGTGTGTCTGTACCAGACAGAACTGTTCTGGTTGTTTTCAGTCTTTGTGTGTCTGTACCAGACAGAACTGTTCTGGTTGTTTTCAGTCTTTGTGTGTCTGTACCAGACAGAACTGTTCTGGTTGTTTTCAGTCTTTGTGTGTCTGTACCAGACAGAACTGTTCCGGGTGTTTTCAGTCTTTGTGTGTCTGTACCAGACAGAACTGATCCGGGTGTTTTCAGTCTTTGTGTGTCTGTACCAGACAGAACTGTTCCGGTTGTTTTCAGTCTTTGTGTGTCGACACCAGACAGAACTGTTCCGGTTGTTTTCAGTCTTTGTGTGTCGACACCAGACATAACTGTTCCGGTTGTTTTCAGTCTTTGTGACATAACTGTTCGGTCTTTGTGTGTCTACACAGACAGAACTGTTCCGGTTGTTTTCAGTCTTTGTGTGTCGACACCAGACAGAACTGTTCTGGTTGTTTTCAGTCTTTGTGTGTCTGTACCAGACAGAACTGTTCCGGTTGTTTTCAGTCTTTGTGTGTTTACACCAGACAGAACTGTTCCTGTTGTTTTCAGTCTTTGTGTGTCTGTACCAGACAGAACTGTTCCGGTTGTTTTCAGTCTTTGTGTGTCTGTACCAGACAGAACTGATTCCGGGTGTTTTCAGTCTTTGTGTGTCTGTACCAGACAGAACTGATCCGGTTGTTTTCAGTCTTTGTGTGTCTGTACCAGACAGAACTGTTCCTGTTGTTTTCAGTCTTTGTGTGTCGACACCAGACAGAACTGTTCCAGGTGTTTTCAGTGTTTGTGTGTCTGTACCAGACAGAACTGTTCCGGTTGTTTTCAGTCTTTCTGTGTCTGACACCAGACAGAACTGTTCCGGTTGTTTTCAGTCTTTGTGTGTCTGTACCAGACAGAACTGTTCTGGTTGTTTTCAGTCTTTGTGTGTCTGTACCAGACAGAACTGTTCTGGTTGTTTTCAGTCTTTGTGTGTCTGTACCAGACAGAACTGTTCCGGTTGTTTTCAGTCTTTGTGTGTCTGTACCAGACAGAACTGTTCCGGTTGTTTTCAGTCTTTGTGTGTCTGTACCAGACAGAACTGTTCTGGTTGTTTTCAGTCTTTGTGTGTCTGTACCAGACAGAACTGTTCTGGTTGTTTTCAGTCTTTGTGTGTCTGTACCAGACAGAACTGATCCGGGTGTTTTCAGTCTTTGTGTGTCTGTACCAGACAGAACTGTTCCGGTTGTTTTCAGTCTTTGTGTGTCGACACCAGACAGAACTGTTCTGGTTGTTTTCAGTCTTTGTGTGTCTGTACCAGACAGAACTGTTCCGGTAGTTTTCAGTCTTTGTGTGTTGACACCAGACAGAACTGTTGTGGTTGTTTTCAGTCTTTGTGTGTCTGTACCAGACAGAACTGATCCGGTTGTTTTCAGTCTTTGTGTGTCTGTACCAGACAGAACTGTTCCGGTTGTTTTCAGTCTTTGTGTGTCTACACCAGACAGAACTGTTCCGGTTGTTTTCAGTCTTTGTGTGTCTGTACCAGACAGAACTGTTCTGGTTGTTTTCAGTCTTTGTGTGTCTGTACCAGACAGAACTGATCCGGTTGTTTTCAGTCTTTGTGTGTCTACACCAGACAGAACTGTTCCGGTTGTTTTCAGTCTTTGTGTGTCTGTACCAGACAGAACTGTTCTGGTTGTTTTCAGTCTTTGTGTGTCTGTACCAGACAGAACTGTTCTGGTTGTTTTCAGTCTTTGTGTGTCTGTACCAGACAGAACTGTTCTGGTTGTTTTCAGTCTTTGTGTGTCTGTACCAGACAGAACTGTTCTGGTTGTTTTCAGTCTTTGTGTGTCTGTACCAGACAGAACTGTTCTGGTTGTTTTCAGTCTTTGTGTGTCTGCACCAGACAGAACTGTTCCGGTTGTTTTCAGTCTTTGTGTGTCTGCACCAGACAGAACTGTTCCGGTTGTTTTCAGTCTTTGTGTATCTGTACCAGACAGAACTGTTCCGGTTGTTTTCAGTCTTTGTGTGTCGACACCAGACAGAACTGTTCCGGTTGTTTTCAGTCTTTGTGTGTCGACACCAGACAGAACTGTTCCGGTTGTTTTCAGTCTTTGTGTGTCTGTACCAGACAGAACTGTTCCGGTTGTTTTCAGTCTTTGTGTGTCTGTACCAGACAGAACTGTTCCGGTTGTTTTCAGTCTTTGTGTGTCGACACCAGACAGAACTGTTCCGGTTGTTTTCAGTCTTTGTGTGTCTGTACCAGACAGAACTGTTCCGGTTGTTTTCAGTCTTTGTGTGTCGACACCAGACAGAACTGTTCCGGTTGTTTTCAGTCTTTGTGTGTCTGTACCAGACAGAACTGTTCCGGTTGTTTTCAGTCTTTGTGTGTCTGTACCAGACAGAACTGTTCTGGTTGTTTTCAGTCTTTGTGTGTCGACACCAGACAGAACTGTTCCAGGTGTTTTCAGTCTTTGTGTGTCTGTACCAGACAGAACTGTTCCGGTTGTTTTCAGTCTTTGTGTGTCGACACCAGACAGAACTGTTCTGGTTGTTTTCAGTCTTTGTGTGTCTGTACCAGACAGAACTGTTCCGGTTGTTTTCAGTCTGTGTGTCGACACCAGACAGAACTGTTCCAGGTGTTTTCAGTGTTTGTGTGTCTGTACCAGACAGAACTGTTCCGGTTGTTTTCAGTCTTTGTGTGTCTGTACCAGACAGAACTGTTCTGGTTGTTTTCAGTCTTTGTGTGTCTGTACCAGACAGAACTGTTCCGGTTGTTTTCAGTCTTTGTGTGTCTGTACCAGACAGAACTGTTCCAGGTGTTTTCAGTGTTTGTGTGTCTGTACCAGACAGAACTGTTCCGGTTGTTTTCAGTCTTTGTGTGTCGACACCAGACAGAACTGATCCGGTTGTTTTCAGTCTTTGTGTGTCGACACCAGACAGAACTGTTCCGGTTGTTTTCAGTCTTTGTGTGTCTGTACCAGACAGTACTGTTCTGGTTGTTTTCAGTCTTTGTGTGTCGACACCAGACAGAACTGTTCTGGTTGTTTTCAGTCTTTGTGTGTCTGTACCAGACAGAACTGTTCCGGTTGTTTTCAGTCTTTGTGTGTCGACACCAGACAGAACTGTTCCAGGTGTTTTCAGTGTTTGTGTGTCTGTACCAGACAGAACTGTTCCGGTTGTTTTCAGTCTTTGTGTGTCTGTACCAGACAGAACTGTTCTGGTTGTTTTCAGTCTTTGTGTGTCTGTACCAGACAGAACTGTTCCGGTTGTTTTCAGTCTTTGTGTGTCGACACCAGACAGAACTGTTCTGGTTGTTTTCAGTCTTTGTGTGTCTGTACCAGACAGAACTGTTCCGGTTGTTTTCAGTCTTTGTGTGTCGACACCAGACAGAACTGTTCCAGGTGTTTTCAGTGTTTGTGTGTCTGTACCAGACAGAACTGTTCCGGTTGTTTTCAGTCTTTGTGTGTCGACACCAGACAGAACTGATCCGGTTGTTTTCAGTCTTTGTGTGTCGACACCAGACAGAACTGTTCCGGTTGTTTTCAGTCTTTGTGTGTCGACACCAGACAGAACTGTTCCGGTTGTTTTCAGTCTTTGTGTGTCTGTACCAGACAGTACTGTTCCGGTTGTTTTCAGTCTTTGTGTGTCGACACCAGACAGAACTGTTCTGGTTGTTTTCAGTCTTTGTGTGTCTGTACCAGACAGAACTGTTCCGGTTGTTTTCAGTCTTTGTGTGTCTGACACCAGACAGAACTGTTCTG
This sequence comes from Oncorhynchus keta, assembly GCF_023373465.1. Taxonomy (NCBI): domain Eukaryota; kingdom Metazoa; phylum Chordata; class Actinopteri; order Salmoniformes; family Salmonidae; genus Oncorhynchus; species Oncorhynchus keta. The sequence continues at coordinate 674,003 of NC_068444.1, forward strand.
GTTGTTTTCAGTCTTTGTGTGTCTGTACCAGACAGAACTGTTCCGGTTGTTTTCAGTCTTTGTGTGTCGACACCAGACAGAACTGTTCCAGGTGTTTTCAGTGTTTGTGTGTCTGTACCAGACAGAACTGTTCCGGTTGTTTTCAGTCTTTGTGTGTCGACACCAGACAGAACTGATCCGGTTGTTTTCAGTCTTTGTGTGTCTGTACCAGACAGAACTGTTCCGGTTGTTTTCAGTCTTTGTGTGTCTGTACCAGACAGAACTGTTCTGGTTGTTTTCAGTCTTTGTGTGTCGACACCAGACAGAACTGTTCCGGTTGTTTTCAGTCTTTGTGTGTCTGTACCAGACAGAACTGTTCCGGTTGTTTTCAGTCTTTGTGTGTCTGTACCAGACAGAACTGTTCCGGTTGTTTTCAGTCTTTGTGTGTCTGTACCAGACAGAACTGTTCCGGTTGTTTTCAGTCTTTGTGTGTCTGTACCAGACAGAACTGTTCCGGTTGTTTTCAGTCTTTGTGTGTCTGTACCAGACAGAACTGTTCCGGTTGTTTTCAGTCTTTGTGTGTCTACACCAGACAGAACTGTTCCGGTTGTTTTCAGTCTTTGTGTGTCTGTACCAGACAGAACTGTTCCGGTTGTTTTCAGTCTTTGTGTGTCTGTACCAGACAGAACTGTTCCGGTTGTTTTCAGTCTTTGTGTGTCTGTACCAGACAGAACTGTTCCGGTTGTTTTCAGTCTTTGTGTGTCTGCACCAGACAGAACTGTTCCGGTTGTTTTCAGTCTTTGTGTGTCTGCACCAGACAGAACTGTTCTGGTTGTTTTCAGTCTTTGTGTGTCTGTACCAGACAGAACTGTTCTGGTTGTGTTCAGTCTTTGTGTGTCGACACCAGACAGAACTGTTCCTGTTGTTTCTTTGTTGTTTTGTTATTCAGTGTTCAGTTTACTTTATTAAAAAGATGAACACGTAGCACACTGCGCATTGGTCCTCTTGGTCCGCATTGGTAATCACTCTTAGAGACTTACCCAGAAAGACTAACAGCAGTAATCACTCTTAGAGACTCACCCAGAAAGACTCACAGCTGTAATCACTCTTAGAGACTCACCCAGAAAGACTCGCAGCTGTAATCACGCATAGAGACTCACCCAGAAAGACTCGCAGCTGTAATCACGCATAGAGACTCACCCAGAAAGACTCACAGCTGTAATCACTCTTAGAGACTTACCCAGAAAGACTTGCAGCTGTAATCACTCAGAGACTTCCATTTACATTACATTTAAGTCATTTAGCAGACGCTCTTATCCAGAGCGACTTACAAATTGGTGCATTCACCTTATGACATCCAGTAGAATAGTCACTTTACAATAGTGCATCTAAATCTTAAAGGGGAGGGGCGAGGTGAGAAGGATTACTTATCCTATCCTAGGTATTCCTTAAAGAGGTGGGGTTTCAGGAGTCTCCGGAAGGTGGTGATTGACTCCGCTGTCCTGGCGTCATGAGGGAGTTTGTTCCACCATTGGGGGGCCAGAGCAGCGAACAGTTTTGACTGGGCTGAGCGGGAACTGTACTTCCCCAGAAAGACTTGCAGTTTCTTATAATTTCATGGTGACCTTCATTCGGTGACGTGTATTCATGGATGCCAAGGTAAGCCAACCTTCCCCAAAACATTGACGAAGGAAAAAAAATACTTAAAATAATTCATCTTTGGTCTCTCTGCGTTTCATAATGTACCTTCAGTTCCCAAGAGGCTGAATGTATCTCACAGAAGAAAGCATTCGAGCGAGCAAAACAGCACCCCTCTGTGTCTCTACGTAGAGCCCATCTATCTGATGCAATATGGTCATGAAGACTATGACATTGTTGCCGCCTGTAGCATTGAAGGCAAGGGGTGCCAGACAGCAGCTGAAAAAAGTATAAAAAATGTGCCAATCAGCATTGAGCTCAACTGTGAATGTTCCTGCCGCACGTAAAGAAAGAGTCAAGAAGGAGGGGAGGAGGCACAGGCCTCCACAATCACCCGACCTCAACCCAATTGAGATGGTTTGGGATGGGTTCGACGACAGAGTGAAGGAAAAGCAGCCAACAAGCGCTCAGCATACAGTTGAAGTCGGGAGTTTACATACACTTAGGTTGAAGTCATTAAAACTAGTTCTTCAACCACTCCACAAATTTCTTGTTAACAAACTATAGTTTTGGCAAGTCAGTTAGGACATCTACTTTGTGCATCACACAGGTAATTTTTCCAACAATTGTTTACAGACAGATTATTTCACTTATAATTCACTGTATCACAATTCCAGTGGGTCAGAAGTTTACATACACTAAGTTGACTGTGCCTTTAAAAGGCTTGGAAAAGTCCAGAAAATGATGTCATGGCTTTAGATGCTTCTGATAGGCTAATTTACATAATTTGAGTCAATTGGAGGTGTACCTGTGGATGTATTTCAAGGCCTACCTTCAAACTCAGTGCCTCTTTGCTTGACATCATGGGAAAATCAAAAGAAATCAGCCAAGACCTCAGGATTTTTTTTTACCAATTTCCAAACACCTGAAGGTACCACGTTCATCTATACAAACAATAGTACGCAATGGGACCACGCAGCCGTCATACTGCTCAGGAAGGAGATGCATTCTGTCTCCTAGAGATGAATGTACTTTGGTGAGAAAAGTGCAAATCAATCCCAGAACAACAGCAAAGGACCTTGTGAAAATGCTGGAGGAAACAGGTACAAAAGTATCTATATCCACAGTAAAAACGAGTCCTATACCTACATAACCCGAAAGGCCGCTCAGCAAGGAAGAAGCCACTGCTCCAAAACCACCATAAAAAAGCCAGACGACGGTTTGCAACTGCACATGGGGACAAACGTTTTCGAGAAATGTCCTCTGATCTGATGAAACAAAAATAGAACTGTTTGGCCATAATGACCATGGTTATGTTTGGAGGAAGAAGGGGGAGGCTTGCAAGCCGAAGAACACCATCCCAACCGTGAAGCACGGGGGTGGCAGCATCATGTTGTGGGGTTGCTTTGCTGCCGGAGGGACTGGTGCACTTCACAAAATAGATGGCATCATGAGGGAGGAAAATTATGTGGACATATTGAAGCAACATCTCAAGACATCAGTCAGGCAGGAAGTTTAGCTTGGTCACAAATGGGTCTTCCAAATGGACAATGACTCCAAGCATACTTCCAAAGTTGTGGAAAAATGGCTTAAGGACAACAAAGTCAAGGTATTGGAGTGGCCATCACAAAGCCCTGACCTCAATCCCATAGAAAATTTGTGAAACTGAAAAAGTATGTGTGAGCAAGGTGGCCTACAAACCTGACACAGTTACAGACACAGGCCAAAATTCACCCAACTTATTGTGGGACGCTTGTGGAAGGCTACCCGAAACGTTTGTCCCAAGTTAAGCAATTTAAAGGCAATGCTACCAAATACTAATTGAGTGTATGTAAACTTCTGACCCACCCATGTGATGAAAGAAATAAAAGCTTAAATAAATCATTCTCTCTATTATTCTGACATTTCACATTCTTAAAATAAAGTGTTGATCCTAACTGACCTAAGACAGGAAATGTTTACAAGGATTAAATGTCAGGAATTGTGAAAAACTGAGTTTAAATGTAGTTGGCTAAGGTGTATGTAAACTTCTGACTTCAACTGTATGTGGGAACTCCTTCAAGACTGTTGGAAAAGCATTCCAGGTGAAGTTGGTTGAGAGAATTTCCAGAGTGTGCAAAGCTGTCATCAAGGCAAAGGGTGGCTACTTTAAAGAATAATAATTTGCTTAACACCTTTTTGGTTACTACATTATTCCATATGTCTTATTCCATAGTTTTGATGTCTTCACTATTATTCTACAATGTAGAAAATAGTGAAAATAAAGAAAAACCCTTGAATGAGTAGGTTTGTCAAAACTTTTGACTGGTACTGTGTATAAGCAGTTTTCTACTGTGTTATTGACTTGTTAATTGTTTACTCCACGTGTAACTCTGTGTTGTCTGTTCACACTGCTATGCTTTATCTTGGCCATGTCGCAGTTGCAAATGAGAACTTGTTCTCAACGAGCCTACCTGGTTAAATAAAGGTGTTCTCAACTAGCCTACCTGGTTAAATAAAGGTGTTCTCAACTAGCCTACCTGGTTAAATAAAGGTGTTCTCAACTAGCCTACCTGGTTAAATAAAGGTGTTCTCAACTAGCCTACCTGGTTAAATAAAGGTGTTCTCAACTAGCCTACCTGGTTAAATAAAGGTGTTCTCAACTAGCCTACCTGGTTAAATAAAGGTGTTCTCAACTAGCCTACCTGGTTAAATAAAGGTGTTCTCAACTAGCCTACCTGGTTAAATAAAGGTGTTCTCAACTAGCCTACCTGGTTAAATAAAGGTGTTCTCAACTAGCCTACCTGGTTAAATAAAGGTGTTCTCAACTAGCCTACCTGGTTAAATAAAGGTGTTCTCAACTAGCCTACCTGGTTAAATAAAGGTGTTCTCAACTAGCCTACCTGGTTAAATAAAGGTGTTCTCAACTAGCCTACCTGGTTAAATAAAGGTGGAGAAAAAAAATAATAAAGCATACCTCTCAAGCTGTATGTTCCCTGGTGGTTATTTTTTAAAGAAACGAAATATGCTTATCTGCATCTCTGCTAAAATCTGAGTAAAAGACTGAAAGGAATGTGGGTATTATTTAGTAAATTGAATAATTGCTTGCCAGCTAAGAAACTTAGACAAGCTAACTACTTGGTGGCTTCTTGGTAGCTCGTTATGAGTTTGGGACCCTGTCTGGACGAGCTAAAGCCAACTTTATCAAATGGCTAGGTGGCTAGTAGTATTACAGAGAAATAACAACAAAATAATGGACCAATTATTTTGTGAATTATTAAACATTTTAAGGGACAAATCTGGGGGGAACATGCCCCTGTGCCCCCTATTGGCATGACGCGTCTGATTCCTTCCCCAAGGCAAGTGCTTCAGCAGCTGGCGACAGACGGATCTGACCCATATTTCCTCGTCATAGCGAGGTCTCCCCCAGCTGATTGCGTGATTCTCTCACCTCCGGATCAAGCTGCCTTCTGATGAAGCTCCCTCCTCAAACGGAATATGCAGAAACTCAAGGGACATGGCACAGCCACAGCAAGCGGCTGATGAGACAATAGCCTGTAGCGTCAACAATAATACAAATCGTGCTTCGTGGTCTGTCGTCATTCCATCCGGTCTGGAACATTCCGCGGGTTACCTTTCAAGATCATTCATCCCCATCGGTGTGATATTTGACAGGTCCCTTTGTTGGGTGGAGTCAAGTCCGAAATGTTCTATATTGGAATCATCACTGGCATCATTTCAGGTGGGTGAAACAAATCGCGTTCATAAAAACAGTTGTTTTCAGGGCTCCTACATGCATTATGATATATTCAAATATTCTAAGTTCATTTGAAAATGTTAATTATGAAACTAGTGGATTTATAGCGTATTGGCTTTAAAGTAATCTAAAACCATTATAGGCTAAGGAAGGGGGGTATTATAGCAGAAGAACAGCCCTTATTGCCATGGTGATAAATAACCTTATGTAGCGCCTTAGTTCCACCATGAGATCTGGTTGAATAAGCCCTACAATGAGCCCTATAATTAAGGCTATATATTTAGTGCTTATAGTCTCTGGTTATAATGGTGTGTGTGGGGTGTAGGGGTTAGGTTATTACACTAGATGATGTCTGTAACAACGTTATCAGTTGCTACCAGGTTATAACAGGTTGGTTTGGGCGCACCAACCATTGAAAATTATTCAATTGAATAAACTAGCAGCCTGGTTGTTATGTCTCGTGGGTTTCATAACCATGTCATTATAACGATAAACAAATGTTGAGATGAGAGGCAGGATTTCAGTTCAACCATTTACAATGCATCAGGAAACTATTCAGACCCCTTGACTTTTCCTCATTTTGTTACCTTACAGCCTTGGTCGAAAATGGATTTTAAAAAGGTTTACTCTTCAATCTACACACAACACCCCATAATGACAAGTGAAATTTAGACATTTTTGCAAATTTATGAAACATGAAAACAGATACATTTACATAAGTATTCAGACCTTTTGATATAAGACTCAAAATTGAGCTCAGGTGCTTCCTGTTTCCATTGATCATCCTTGAGATGTTTCTACAACTTGATAGGAGTCCACCTGTGGTAATTTCAATTGATTGGACATGATTTGGAAAAGCACACACCCGTCTATGCAAGATCCCACACTTGACAGTGCATGTCAGAGCAAAAATCAAGCCATGTGAGGTTGAAGGAATTGTCTGTAGAGCTCCGAGACAGGATTGTGTCGAGGCACAGATCTAGGGAAGGGTACCAAAAAATGGCTGCAGCATTGAAGGTCCCCAGGAACACAGTGACCTCCATCATCCTTAAATGGAAGAAGTTTGGAACCACCAAGACTCTTCCCAGAGCTGGCCTCCCAGCGGAGCCTTGGTCGGGGTGGTGACCAAGTACCTGATGGTCACTGACAGAGCTCCAGAGTTCCTCTGTGGAGATGGGAGGACTTTCCAGAAGGACAACCATCCATGCAGCACTCCACCCATCATGCCTTCATGGTAGTGGCCAGACGGTGGTGGTGTCAGGGTTAGACTGGGTTAGACTGTGGTGTTAGGGGAAGACTGGGTTAGACTGTGGTGTTGGGGTTAGACTAGGTTAGACTGTGGTGTTAGGGTTAGACTGGGTTAGACTGTGGTGTTAGGGTTAGACTGTGGTGTTAGGGTTAGACTGGGTTAGACTGTGGTGTTAGGGTTAGACTGTGGTGTTAGGATTAGACTGGGTTAGACTGTGGAGTTAGGGTGAGACTGGGTTAGACTATGGAGTTAGGGTTAGACTGGGTTAGACTGTGGTGTTAGGGTTAGACAGGGTTAGACTGTGGTGTTAGGGTTAGACTGTGGTGTTAGGGTTACACTGGGTTAGACTGTGGTGTTAGGGTTAGACTGGGTAAGACTGTGGTGTTAGGGTTAGACTGGGTAAGACTGGGGCGTTAGGGTTAGACTGTGGCGTCAGGGCTAGACTGGGTTAGACTGTGGTGTTTGGGTTAGACTGTGGAGTTAGGGTTAGACTATGGAGTTAGGGTTAGACTGGGTTAGACTATGGAGTTAGGGTTAGACTGGGTTAGACTATGGAGTTAGGGTTAGACTGGGTTAGACTGTGGATTTAGGGTTAGACTGGGTTAGACTGTGGATTTAGGGTTAGACTGGGTTAGACTGTGGTGTTAGGGTTAGACTGGGTTAGACTGTGGTGTTAGGGTTAGACTTGGTTAGACTGTGGAGTTAGGGTTAGACTGGGTTAGACTATGGAGTTAGGGTTAGACTATGGAGTTTGGGTTAGACTATGGAGTTAGGGTTAGACTGGGTTAGAATGTGGATTTAGGGTTAGACTGGGTTAGACTGTGGTGTTAGGGTTAGACTGGGTAAGACTGTGGTGTTAGGGTTAGACTGGGTAAGACTGGGGCGTTAGGGTTAGACTGTGGCGTCAGGGCTAGACTGGGTTAGACTGTGGTGTTAGGGTTAGACTGGGTTAGACTGTGGAGTTAGGGTTAGACTATGGAGTTAGGGTTAGACTGGGTTAGACTATGGAGTTAGGGTTAGACTGGGTTAGACTATGGAGTTAGGGTTAGACTGGGTTAGACTGTGGATTTAGGGTTAGACTGGGTTAGACTGTGGATTTAGGGTTAGACTGGGTTAGACTGTGGTGTTAGGGTTAGACTGGGTTAGACTGTGGTGTTAGGGTTAGACTTGGTTAGACTGTGGAGTTAGGGTTAGACTGGGTTAGACTATGGAGTTAGGGTTAGACTATGGAGTTTGGGTTAGACTATGGAGTTAGGGTTAGACTGGGTTAGACTGTGGAGTTAGGGTTAGACTGGGATAGACTATGGAGTTAGGGTTAGACTGGGTTAGACTGTGGATTTAGGGTTAGACTGGGTTAGACTGTGGATTTAGGGTTAGACTGGGTTAGACTGTGGTGTTAGGGTTAGACTGGGTTAGACTGTGGTGTTAGGGTTAGACTTGGTTAGACTGTGGAGTTAGGGTTAGACTGGGTTAGACTGGGGCGTTAGGGTTAGACTGTGGCGTCAGGGCTAGACTGGGTTAGACTGTGGTGTTAGGGTTAGACTGGGTTAGACTGTGGAGTTAGGGTTAGATTATGGAGTTAGGGTTAGACTGGGTTAGACTATGGAGTTAGGGTTAGACTGGGTTAGACTATGGAGTTAGGGTTAGACTGGGTTAGACTGTGGATTTAGGGTTAGACTGGGTTAGACTGTGGATTTAGGGTTAGACTGGGTTAGACTGTGGTGTTAGGGTTAGACTGGGTTAGACTGTGGTGTTAGGGTTAGACTTGGTTAGACTGTGGAGTTAGGGTTAGACTGGGTTAGACTATGGAGTTAGGGTTAGACTATGGAGTTTGGGTTAGACTATGGAGTTAGGGTTAGACTGGGTTAGACTGTGGATTTAGGGTTAGACTGGGTTAGACTGTGGTGTTAGGGTTAGACTGGGTTAGACTGTGGTGTTAGGGTTAGACTTGGTTCGACCTCGGTGTTAGGGTTAGACTGTGGTGTTAGGGTTAGACTGTGGCGTTAGGGTTAGACTGTGGTGTTATGGTTAGACTGGGTTAGACTGAGGTGTTAGGGTTAGACTGGGTAAGACTGTGGTGTTAGGGTTAGACTGGGTTAGACTGTGGTGTTAGGGTTACACTGGGTTAGACTGTGGTGTTAGGGTTAGACTGGGTTAGACTGGGGCGTTAGGGTTAGACTGTGGCGTTAGGGTTAGTCTGGGTTAGACTGTGGTGTTAGGGTTAGACTGGGTTAGACTGTGGTGTTAGGGTTAGACTGGGTTAGACTGTGGTGTTAGGGTTAGACTGTGATGTTAGTGTTAGACTGGGTTAGACTGTGGAGTTATGGTTGGACTGGGTTTGACTATGGAGTTAGGGTTAGACTGTGGTGTTCGGGTTAGACTGTGGTATTAGGGTTAGACTGTGGTATTAGGGTTAGACTGGGTTAGACTGTGATGTTAGGGTTAGAATGTGTTAGAATGTGGCGTTTGGGTTTGACTGGGTTTGACTGGTGTTAGGGTTGGACTGGGTTAGACTGGTTTTAGGATTAGCCTGGGTTAGACTGTGGTGTTAGGGTTAGACTGTGGTGTTAGGGTTAGACTGGGTTCGACTGTGGTGTTGGGGTTAGACTGGGTTAGACTGTGGCCTTAAGTTAGACTGGAGTTAGGGTTAGCCTGGGTTAGACCATTGTGTTAGGGTTAGACTGGGTTAGACTGGGGCATTAGGGTTAGACTGGTTTAGACTGTGGTGTTAGGGTTAGACAAGTTAGACTGGGTTGGGGTTAGACTGGATTAGACTGTGGTGATAGGGTTAGACTGGTTTAGACTGTGGTGTTAGGGTTAGACAAGTTAGACTGGGTTGGAGTTAGACTGGATTAGACTGTGGTGTCAGGGTTAGACTGGGTTAAACAATCGAGTTAGGGTTAGACTGTGGTGTTAGGGTTAGACTGGGTTAGATTATGGTGTTAGGGTTAGACTGGGTTACAATGTGGTGTTAGGGTTAGACTGGGTTACAATGTGGTGTTAGGGTTAGACTGGGTTAGACTGTGGTGTTAGGGTTAGACTGGGTTAGACTGTGGTGTTAGGGTTAGACTGGGTTAGACTGTGGAGTTAGGGTGAGACTGGGTTAGACTATGGAGTTAGGGTTAGACTGGGTTAGACTGGAGTTTGGGTTAGACTGTGGAGTTAGGGTTAGACAGGGTTAGACTGTGGTGTTAGGGTTAGACTGTGGTGTTAGGGTTAGACTGTGGTGTTAGGGTTACACTGGGTTAGACTGTGGTGTTAGGGTTAGACTGGGTTAGACTATGGAGTTAGGGTTAGACTATGGAGTTTGGGTTAGACTATGGAGTTAGGGTTAGACTGGGTTAGACTGTGGAGTTAGGGTTAGACTGGGATAGACTATGGAGTTAGGGTTAGACTGGGTTAGACTGTGGATTTAGGGTTAGACTGGGTTAGACTGTGGATTTAGGGTTAGACTGGGTTAGACTGTGGTGTTAGGGTTAGACTGGGTTAGACTGTGGTGTTAGGGTTAGACTTGGTTAGACTGTGGAGTTAGGGTTAGACTGGGTTAGACTGGGGCGTTAGGGTTAGACTGTGGCGTCAGGGCTAGACTGGGTTAGACTGTGGTGTTAGGGTTAGACTGGGTTAGACTGTGGAGTTAGGGTTAGACTATGGAGTTAGGGTTAGACTGGGTTAGACTATGGAGTTAGGGTTAGACTGGGTTAGACTATGGAGTTAGGGTTAGACTGGGTTAGACTGTGGATTTAGGGTTAGACTGGGTTAGACTGTGGATTTAGGGTTAGACTGGGTTAGACTGTGGTGTTAGGTTAGACTGGGTTAGACTGTGGTGTTAGGGTTAGACTTGGTTAGACTGTGGAGTTAGGGTTAGACTGGGTTAGACTATGGAGTTAGGGTTAGACTATGGAGTTTGGGTTAGACTATGGAGTTAGGGTTAGACTGGGTTAGACTGTGGATTTAGGGTTAGACTGGGTTAGACTGTGGTGTTAGGGTTAGACTGGGTTAGACTGTGGTGTTAGGGTTAGACTTGGTTCGACCTCGGTGTTAGGGTTAGACTGTGGTGTTAGGGTTAGACTGTGGCGTTAGGGTTAGACTGTGGTGTTATGGTTAGACTGGGTTAGACTGAGGTGTTAGGGTTAGACTGGGTAAGACTGTGGTGTTAGGGTTAGACTGGGTTAGACTGTGGTGTTAGGGTTACACTGGGTTAGACTGTGGTGTTAGGGTTAGACTGGGTTAGACTGGGGCGTTAGGGTTAGACTGTGGCGTTAGGGTTAGTCTGGGTTAGACTGTGGTGTTAGGGTTAGACTGGGTTAGACTGTGGTGTTAGGGTTAGACTGGGTTAGACTGTGGTGTTAGGGTTAGACTGTGATGTTAGTGTTAGACTGGGTTAGACTGTGGAGTTATGGTTGGACTGGGTTTGACTATGGAGTTAGGGTTAGACTGTGGTGTTCGGGTTAGACTGTGGTATTAGGGTTAGACTGTGGTATTAGGGTTAGACTGGGTTAGACTGTGATGTTAGGGTTAGAATGTGTTAGAATGTGGCGTTTGGGTTTGACTGGGTTTGACTGGTGTTAGGGTTGGACTGGGTTAGACTGGTTTTAGGATTAGCCTGGGTTAGACTGTGGTGTTAGGGTTAGACTGTGGTGTTAGGGTTAGACTGGGTTCGACTGTGGTGTTGGGGTTAGACTGGGTTAGACTGTGGCCTTAAGGTTAGACTGGAGTTAGGGTTAGCCTGGGTTAGACCATTGTGTTAGGGTTAGACTGGGTTAGACTGGGGCATTAGGGTTAGACTGGTTTAGACTGTGGTGTTAGGGTTAGACAAGTTAGACTGGGTTGGGGTTAGACTGGATTAGACTGTGGTGATAGGGTTAGACTGGTTTAGACTGTGGTGTTAGGGTTAGACAAGTTAGACTGGGTTGGAGTTAGACTGGATTAGACTGTGGTGTCAGGGTTAGACTGGGTTAAACAATCGAGTTAGGGTTAGACTGTGGTGTTAGGGTTAGACTGGGTTAGATTATGGTGTTAGGGTTAGACTGGGTTACAATGTGGTGTTAGGGTTAGACTGGGTTAGACTGTGGTGTTAGGGTTAGACTGGGTTAGACTGTGGTGTTAGGGTTAGACTGGGTTAGACTGTGGTGTTAGGGTTAGACTGGGTTAGACTGTGGAGTTAGGGTGAGACTGGGTTAGACTATGGAGTTAGGGTTAGACTGGGTTAGACTGGAGTTTGGGTTAGACTGTGGAGTTAGGGTTAGACAGGGTTAGACTGTGGTGTTAGGGTTAGACTGTGGTGTTAGGGTTAGACTGTGGTGTTAGGGTTACACTGGGTTAGACTGTGGTGTTAGGGTTAGACTGGGTAAGACTGTGGTGTTAGGGTTAGACTGGGGCGTTAGGGTTAGACTGTGGCGTCAGGGTTAGACTGGGTTAGACTGTGGTGTTAGGGTTAGACTGGGTTAGACTGTGGCGTCAGGGTTAGACTGGGTTAGACTGTGGTGTTAGGGTTAGACTGGGTTAGACTATGGAGTTAGGGTTAGACTGGGTTAGACTATGGAGTTAGGGTTAGACTGGGTTAGACTATGGAGTTAGGGTTAGACTGGGTTAGACTATGGAGTTAGGTTTAGACTGGGTTAGACTGTGGATTTAGGGTTAGACTGGGTTAGACTGTGGTGTTAGGGTTAGACTGTGGTGTTAGGGTTAGACTTGGTTAGACTGTGGAGTTAGGGTTAGACTATGGAGTTAGGGTTAGACTGGGTTAGACTATGGAGTTAGGGTTAGACTGGGTTAGACTATGGAGTTAGGGTTAGACTGGGTTAGACTATGGAGTTAGGGTTAGACTGGGTTAGACTATGGAGTTAGGGTTAGACTGTGGATTTAGGGTTAGACTGGGTTAGACTGTGGTGTTAGGGTTAGACTGGGTTAGACTGTGGTGTTAGGGTTAGACTTGGTTCGACCTCGGTGTTAGGGTTAGACTGTGGTGTTAGGGTTAGACTGGGTTAGACTGTGGTGTTAGGGTTAGACTGTGGTGTTATGGTTAGACTGGGTTAGACTGAGGTGTTTGGGTTAGACTGTGGTGTTAGGGTTAGACTGGGTTAGACTGTGGTGTTAGGGTTAGACTTGGTTCGACCTCGGTGTTAGGGTTAGACTGTGGTGTTAGGGTTAGACTGTGGCGTTAGGGTTAGACTGGGTTAGACTGTGGTGTTAGGGTTAGACTGTGGTGTTATGGTTAGACTGGGTTAGACTGAGGTGTTAGGGTTAGACTGGGTAAGACTGTGGTGTTAGGGTTAGACTGGGTTAGACTGTGGTGTTAGGGTTACACTGGGTTAGACTGTGGTGTTAGGGTTACACTGGGTTAGACTGGGGCGTTAGGGTTAGACTGTGGCGTTAGGGTTAGTCTGGGTTAGACTGTGGTGTTAGGGTTAGACTGGGTTAGACTGTGGTGTTAGGGTTAGACTGTGATGTTAGGGTTAGACTGGGTTAGACTGTGGAGTTATGGTTGGACTGGGTTTGACTATGGAGTTAGGGTTAGACTGTGGTGTTCGGGTTAGACTGTGGTATTAGGGTTAGACTGTGGAGTTAGGGTTGGACTGGGTTAGACTGTGATGTTAGGGTTAGAATGTGGCGTTTGGGTTTGACTGGGTTTGACTGGTGTTAGGGTTGGACTGGGTTAGACTGTGGTGTTAGGGGTAGACTGGGTTAGACTTGTGTTAGGGTTAGACTGGGTTAGACTGGTTTTAGGATTAGCCTGGGTTAGACTGTGGTGTTAGGGTTAGACTGTGGTGTTAAGGTTAGACTGGGTTAGACTGTGGAGTTTGGGTTAGACTGTGGAGTTTGGGTTAGACTGTGGAGTTAGGTTTAGACTGGGTTAGACTGTGGTGTTAGGGTTAGACTGGGATGTTAGGTTTAGAATGTGTTAGACTGTGGCGTTAGGGTTAGACAGGGTTTGACTGGTGTTAGGGTTGGACTGGGTTAGACTGTGGTGTTAGGGTTAGACTGTGGTGTTAGGGTTAGACTGGGTTAGACTGGTGTTAGTGTTAGACTGGGTTAGACTGGTGTTAGGGTTAGACTGGGTTAGACTGTGGTGTTAGGGTTAGACTGTGGTGTTAGGGTTAGACTGGGTTAGACTGTGGTGTTAGGGTTAGACTGGGTTAGACTGGTGTTAGTGTTAGACTGGGTTAGACTGGTGTTAGGGTTAGACTGGGTTAGATTGTGGTGTTAGGGTTAGACTGTGGTGTTAGGGTTAGACAGGGTTAGACTGGTGTTAGGGTTAGACTGGTTTAGACTGTGGTGTTAGGGTTATACAAGTTAGACTGGGTTGGGGTTAGACTGGATTAGACTGTGGTGTCAGGGTTAGACTGGGTTAAACAATCGAGTTAGGGTTAGACAAGTTAGACTGGGTTGGGGTTAGACTGGATTAGACTGTGGTGTTAGGGTTAGACTGGGTTAGACTGTGGTGTTAGGGTTAGACTGTGGTGTTAGGGTTACACTGGGTTAGACTGTGGTGTTAGGGTTAGACTGGGTTAGACTGGTGTTAGTGTTAGACTGGGTTAGACTGGTGTTAGGGTTAGACTGGGTTAGACTGGTGTTAGGGTTAGACTGGGTTAGACTGGTGTTAGCGTTAGACTGGGTTAGACTAGTGTTAGCGTTAGACTGGGTTAGACTAGTGTTAGGGTTAGACTGGGTTAGACTGGTGTTAGTGTTAGACTGGGTTAGACTGGTGTTAGGGTTAGACTGGGTTAGATTGTGGTGTTAGGGTTAGACTGTGGTGTTAGGGTTAGACTGGGTTAGACTGGTGTTAGGGTTAGACTGGTTTAGACTGTGGTGTTAGGGTTAGACAAGTTAGACTGGGTTGGGGTTAGACTGGATTAGACTGTGGTGTCAGGGTTAGACTGGGTTAAACAATCGAGTTAGGGTTAGACTGTGGTGTTAGGGTTAGACTGGGTTAGACTGTGGTGTTAGGGTTAGACTGGGTTAGACTGTGGTGTTAGGGTTAGACTGGGTTAGACTGTGGTGTTAGGGTTAGACTGGGTTAGACTGTGGAGTTAGGGTTGGACTGGGTTAGACTGTGGAGTTAGGTTTAGACTGGGTTAGACTGTGGTGTTTGGGTTAGACTGTGGTGTTAGGGTTAGACTGGGTGAGACTGTGGTGTTAGGGGTAGACTGGGTTAGACTGTGGTGTTAGGGTTAGACTGGGTTAGACTGGTGTTAGTGTTAGACTGGGTTAGACTGGTGTTAGGGTTAATAATAGACGGTGGTGTTAGGGTTAGACTGGGTTAGACTGTGGTGTTAGGGTTAGACTGGGTTAGACTGGTGTTAGTGTTAGACTGGGTTAGACTGGTGTTAGGGTTAGACTGGGTTAGATTGTGGTGTTAGGGTTAGACTGTGGTGTTAGGGTTAGACAGGGTTAGACTGGTGTTAGGGTTAGACTGGTTTAGACTGTGGTGTTGGGGTTAGACTGGTTTAGACTGTGGTGTTAGGGTTAGACAAGTTAGACTGGGTTGGGGTTAGACTGGGTTAGACTGTGGTGTTAGGTGTAGACTGGGTTAGACTGGTGTTAGGGTTAGACTGGGTTAGACTTTGGTGTTAGGGTTAGACTGTGGTGTTAGGGTTACCCTGGGTTAGACTGTGGTGTTAGGGTTAGACTGGGTTAGACTGGTGTTAGTGTTAGACTGGGTTAGACTGGTGTTAGTGTTAGACTGGGTTAGACTGGTGTTAGGGTTAGACTGGGTTAGACTGTGGTGTTAGGGTTAGACTGGGTTAGACTGGTGTTAGGGTTAGACTGGGTTAGACTAGTGTTAGGGTTAGACTGGGTTAGACTGGTGTTAGGGTTAGACTGGGTTAGATTGTGGTGTTAGGGTTAGACTGTGGTGTTAGGGTTAGACTGGGTTAGACTGGTGTTAGGGTTAGACTGGTTTAGACTGTGGTGTTAGGGTTAGACAAGTTAGACTGGGTTGGGGTTAGACTGGATTAGACTGTGGTGTCAGGGTTAGACTGCGTTAAACAATCGAGTTAGGGTTAGACTGTGGTGTTAGGGTTAGACTGGGTTAGACTGTGGTGTTAGGGTTAGACTGGGTTAGACTGTGGTGTTAGGGTTAGACTGGGTTAGACTGTGGTGTTAGGGTTAGACTGGGTTAGACTGTGGAGTTAGGGTTGGACTGGGTTAGACTGTGGAGTTAGGTTTAGACTGGGTTAGACTGTGGTGTTAGGGTTAGACTGGGTTAGACTGTGGTGTTAGGGTTAGACTGGGTTAGACTGTGGTGTTAGGGTTAGACTGGGTTAGACTGTGGTGTTAGGGTTAGACTGGGTTAGACTGTGGAGTTAGGGTTGGACTGGGTTAGACTGTGGAGTTAGGTTTAGACTGGGTTAGACTGTGGACTTAGGGTTAGACTGGGTTTGACTGGTGTTAGGGTTGGACTGGGTTAGAATGTGGTGTTAGGGGTAGACTGGGTTAGACTGTGGTGTTAGGGTTAGACTGTTGTGTTAGGGTCAGACTGGGTTAGACTGGTGTTTGGGTTAGACTAGTGTTAGGGTTAGACTGGGTTAGACTGTGGTGTTAGGTGTAATAATAATAATATAATATATGCCATTTAGCTGACGCTTTTATCCAAAGCGACTTACAGTCATGTGTGCATACATTCTACGTATGGGTGGTCCCGGGAATCGAACCCACTACCCTGGCGTTACAAGCGCCATGCTCTACCAACTGAGCCACAGAAGGACCAGGTGTAGACTGGGTTAGACTGGTGTTAGGGTTAGACTGGGTTAGACTGTGGTGTTAGGGCTAGACTGGGTTAGACTGGTGTTAGGGTTAGACTGGGTTAGACTGTGGTGTTAGGGCTAGACTGTGGTGTTAGGGTTACACTGGGTTAGACTGTGGTGTTAGGGTTAGACTGAGTTAGACTGGTGTTAGGGTTAGACCGGGTTAGACTAGTGTTAGGGTTAGACTGGGTTAGACTGTGGTGTTAGGGTTAGACTGTGGTGTTAGGGTTAGACTGGTTTAGACTGTGGTGTTAGGGTTAGACAAGTTGGACTGGGTTGGGGTTAGACTGGATTAGACTGTGGTGTCAGGGTTAGACTGGGTTAAACAATCGAGTTAGGGTTAGACTGTGGTGTTAGGGTTAGACTGGGTTAGACTGTGGTGTTAGGGTTAGACTGGGTTAGACTGTGGTGTTAGGGTTAGACTGGGTTAGACTGTGGTGTTAGGGTTAGACTGGGTTAGACTGTGGTGTTAGGGTTAGACTGGGTTAGACTGTGGAGTTTGGGTTAGACTGTGGAGTTAGGGTTGGACTGGGTTAGACTGTGGAGTTAGGTTTAGACTGGGTTAGACTGTGGAGTTAAGGTTGGACTGGGTTAGACTGTGGTGTTAGGGTTAGACTGGGTTAGACTGTGGTGTTAGGGTTAGACTGGGTTCGACTGTGGTGTTAGGGTTAGACTGGGTTAGACTGTGGAGTTTGGGTTAGACTGTGGAGTTAGGGTTGGACTGGGTTAGACTGTGGAGTTAGGTTTAGACTGGGTTAGACTGTGGAGTTAAGGTTGGACTGGGTTAGACTGTGGTGTTAGGGTTAGACTGGGTTAGACTGTGGTGTTAGGGTTAGACTGGGTTCGACTGTGATGTTAGGTTTAGAATGTGTTAGACTGTGGACCTAGGGTTAGACTGGGTTTGACTGGTGTTAGGGTTGGACTGGGTTAGAATGTGGTGTTAGGGGTACATCCTCGGATGGGGCCACAGTGTCTCCTGACCCCTCCTGTCTCAGCCTCCAGTATTTATGCTGCAGTAGTTTATGTGTCGGGGGGCTAGGGTCAGTTTGTTATATCTGGAGTACTTCTCCTGTCCTATTCGGTGTCCTGTGTGAATCTAAGTGTGCGTTCTCTAATTCTCTCCTTCTCTCTTTCTTTCTCTCTCTCGGAGGACCTGAGCCCTAGGACCATGTCCCAGGACTACCTGACATGAGGACTCCTTGCTGTCCCCAGTCCACCTGGCCATGCTCCTGCTCCAGTTTCAACTGACCTGAGCCCTAGGACCGTGCCCCAGGACTACCTGACATGAAGGCTCCTTGCTGTCCCCAGTCCACCTGACTGTGCTGCTGCTCCAGTTTCAACTGTTCTGCCTTATTATTATTCGACCATGCTGGTCATTTATGAACATTTGAACATCTTGGTCATGTTCTGTTATAATCTCTACCCGGCACAGCCAGAAGAGGACTGGCCACCCCACATAGCCCGGTTCCTCTCTAGGTTTCTTCCTAGGTTTTGGCCTTTCTAGGGAGTTTTTCCTAGCCACCGTGCTTTTACACCTGCATTGTTTGCTGTTTGGGGTTTTAGGCTGGGTTTCTGTACAGCACTTTGAGATATCAGCTGATGTACGAAGGGCTATATAAATAAATTTGATTTGATTTGATTTACATTTACATTTAAGTCATTTAGCAGACGCTCTTATCCAGAGCGACTTCTGGTCCTTCTGTAGCTCAGTTGGTAGAGCATGGCGCTTGTAACGCCAGGGTAGTGGGTTCGATCCCCGGGACCACCCATACGTAGAATGTATGCACACATGACTGTAAGTCGCTTTGGATAAAAGCGTCTGCTAAATGGCATATATTATAAATTGGTGCATACACCTTATGACAACCAGTGGAACAGCCACTTGCATCTAAATCTTGTTTGGGGGGGGGGGGGAGAAGGATTACTTACCCTTACTTACCCTATCCTAGGTATTCCTTGAAGAGGTGGGGTTTCAGGTGTCTCCGGAAGGTGGTGATTGACTCCGCTGTCCTGGCGTCGTGAGGGAGTTTGTTCCACCATTGGGGGGCCAGAGCAGCGAACAGTTTTGACTGGGCTGAGCGGGAACTGTACTTCCTCAGTGGTAGGGAGGCGAGCAGGCCAGAGGTGGATGAACGCAGTGCCCTTGTTTGGGTGTAGGGCCTGATCAGAGCCTGGAGGTACCGCTCCCCTCACAGCTCCGTAGGCAAGCACCATGGTCTTGTAGCGGATGCGAGCTTCAACTGGAAGCCAGTGGAGAGAGCGGAGGGCCCCTCAGGGCTGATGTAGAGATGGTTGTAATGCCCCTCAGGGCTGATGTAGAGATGGTTGTAATGCCCCTCAGGGCTGATGTAGAGATGGTTGTAATGCCCCTCAGGGCTGATGTAGAGATGGTTGTCATGCCCCTCAGGGCTGATGTAGAGATGGTTGTCATGCCCCTCAGGGCTGATGTAGAGATGGTTGGAATGCCCCTCAGGGCTGATGTAGAGATGGTTGGAATGCCCCTCAGGGCTGATGTAGAGATGGTTGTAATGCCCCTCAGGGCTGATGTAGAGATGGTTGTAATGCCCCTCAGGGCTGATGTAGAGATGGTTGTAATGCCCCTCAGGGCTGATGTAGAGATGGTTGTAATGCCCCTCAGGGCTGATGTACAGGTTGTAATGCCCCTCAGGGCTGATGTAGAGGAGGTTGTAATGCCCCTCAGGGCTGATGTAGAGGAGGTTGTAATGCCCCTCAGGGCTGATGTAGAGGAGGTTGTAATGCCCCTCAGGGCTGATGTAGAGGAGGTTGTAATGCCCCTCAGGGCTGATGTACAGGTTGGAATGCCCCTCAGGGCTGATGTACAGTTTGGAATGCCCCTCAGGGCTGATGTAGAGGAGGTTGTAATGCCCCTCAGGGCTGATGTAGAGATGGTTGGAATGCCCCTCAGGGCTGATGTAGAGGAGGTTGCAATGCCCCTCAGGGCTGATGTAGAGGAGGTTGTAATGCCCCTCAGGGCTGATGTAGAGATGGTTGTAATGCCCATCAGGGCTGATGTAGAGATGGTTGGAATGCCCCTCAGGGCTGATGTAGAGATGGTTGTCATTTACATTTACATTTAAGTCATTTAGCAGACGCTCTTATCCAGAGCGACTTACAAATTGGTGCATTCACCTTATGACATCCAGTAGAACAGTCACTTTACAATAGTGCATCTAAATCTTAAAGGGGGGTGAGAAGGATTACTTATCCTATCCTAGGTATTCCTTAAAGAGGTGGGGTTTCAGGTGTCTCCGGAAGGTGGTGATTGACTCCGCTGTCCTGGCGTCGTGAGGAGTTTGTTCCACCATTGGGGGGCCAGAGCAGCGAACAGTTTTGACTGGGCTGAGCGGGAACTGTACTTCCTCAGTGGTAGGGAGGCGAGCAGGCCAGAGGTGGATGAACGCAGTGCCCTTGTTTGGGTGTAGGGCCTGATCAGAGCCTGGAGGTACTGAGGTGCCGCTCCCCTCACAGCTCCGTAGGCAAGCACCATGGTCTTGTAGCGGATGCGAGCTTCAACTGGAAGCCAGTGGAGAGAGCGGAGGGCCCCTCAGGGCTGATGTAGAGATGGTTGTAATGCCCCTCAGGGCTGATGTAGAGATGGTTGTAATGCCCCTCAGGGCTGATGTAGAGATGGTTGTAATGCCCCTCAGGGCTGATGTAGAGGTGGTTGGAATGCCCCTCAGGGCTGATGTAGAGATGGTTGTAATGCCCTCAGGGCTGATGTAGAGGTGGTTGGAATGCCCCTCAGGGCTGATGTAGAGATGGTTGTAATGCCCCTCAGGGCTGATGTAGAGATGGTTGTAATGCCCCTCAGGGCTGATGTAGAGATGGTTGTAATGCCCCTCAGGGCTGATGTAGAGATGGTTGTCATGCCCCTCAGGGCTGATGTAGAGATGGTTGTCATGCCCCTCAGGGCTGATGTAGAGATGGTTGGAATGCCCCTCAGGGCTGATGTAGAGATGGTTGGAATGCCCCTCAGGGCTGATGTAGAGATGGTTGTAATGCCCCTCAGGGCTGATGTAGAGATGGTTGTAATGCCCCTCAGGGCTGATGTAGAGATGGTTGTAATGCCCCTCAGGGCTGATGTACAGGTTGTAATGCCCCTCAGGGCTGATGTAGAGGAGGTTGTAATGCCCCTCAGGGCTGATGTAGAGGAGGTTGTAATGCCCCTCAGGGCTGATGTAGAGGAGGTTGTAATGCCCCTCAGGGCTGATGTAGAGATGGTTGTCATGCCCCTCAGGGCTGATGTAGAGATGGTTGTAATGCCCCTCAGGGCTGATGTAGAGATGGTTGTAATGCCCCTCAGGGCTGATGTAGAGATGGTTGTAATGCCCCTCAGGGCTGATGTAGAGATGGTTGTCATGCCCCTCAGGGCTGATGTAGAGATGGTTGTCATGCCCCTCAGGGATGATGTAGAGATGGTTGGAATGCCCCTCAGGGCTGATGTAGAGATGGTTGTAATGCCCCTCAGGGCTGATGTAGAGATGGTTGTTATGCCCCTCAGGGCTGATGTAGAGATGGTTGTAATGCCCCTCAGGGCTGATGTACAGGTGGTTGTAATGCCCCTCAGGGCTGATGTACAGGTTGTAATGCCCCTCAGGGCTGATGTAGAGGAGGTTGTAATGCCCTCAGGGCTGATGTAGAGGAGGTTGTAATGCCCCTCAGGGCTGATGTAGAGGAGGTTGTAATGCCCCTCAGGGCTGATGTAGAGATGGTTGTCATGCCCCTCAGGGCTGATGTAGTGATGGTTGTCATGCCCCTCAGGGCTGATGTAGAGATGGTTGTAATGCCCCTCAGGGCTGATGTAGAGATGGTTGTAATGCCCCTCAGGGCTGATGTAGAGGTGGTTGGAATGCCCCTCAGGGCTGATGTAGAGATGGTTGTCATGCCCCTCGGGGCTGATGTACAGTTTGGAATGCCCCTCAGGGCTGATGTAGAGGAGGTTGTAATGCCCCTCAGGGCTGATGTAGAGATGGTTGTAATGCCCCTCAGGGCTGATGTAGAGATGGTTGTCATGCCCTCAGGGCTGATGTAGAGGAGGTTGGAATGCCCCTCAGGGCTGATGTAGAGGAGGTTGGAATGCCCCTCAGGGCTGATGTAGAGGAGGTTGTAATGCCCCTCAGGGCTGATGTAGAGATGGTTGTAATGCCCGTCAGGGCTGATGTACAGTTTGGAATGCCCCTCAGGGCTGATGTAGAGGAGGTTGTAATGCCCCTCAGGGCTGATGTAGAGATGGTTGTTATGCCCCTCAGGGCTGATGTAGAGATGGTTGTAATGCCCCTCAGGGCTGATGTACAGGTGGTTGTAATGCCCCTCAGGGCTGATGTACAGGTTGTAATGCTCCTCAGGGCTGATGTAGAGGAGGTTGTAATGCCCCTCAGGGCTGATGTAGAGGAGGTTGTAATGCCCCTCAGGGCTGATGTAGAGGAGGTTGTAATGCCCCTCAGGGCTGATGTAGAGATGGTTGTCATGCCCCTCAGGGCTGATGTAGAGATGGTTGTAATGCCCCTCAGGGCTGATGTAGAGATGGTTGTAATGCCCCTCAGGGCTGATGTAGAGGTGGTTGGAATGCCCCTCAGGGCTGATGTAGAGATGGTTGTCATGCCCCTCGGGGCTGATGTACAGTTTGGAATGCCCCTCAGGGCTGATGTAGAGGAGGTTGTAATGCCCCTCAGGGCTGATGTAGAGGAGGTTGTAATGCCCTCAGGGCTGATGTAGAGATGGTTGTCATGCCCCTCAGGGCTGATGTAGAGGAGGTTGGAATGCCCCTCCCAGGGCTGATGTAGAGGAGGTTGGAATGCCCCTCAGGGCTGATGTAGAGGAGGTTGGAATGCCCTCAGGGCTGATGTAGAGGAGGTTGTAATGCCCCTCAGGGCTGATGTAGAGATGGTTGTAATGCCCGTCAGGGCTGATGTACAGTTTGGAATGCCCCTCAGGGCTGATGTAGAGATGGTTGGAATGCCCTCAGGGCTGATGTAGAGATGGTTGTCATGCCCTCAGGGCTGATGTAGAGATGGTTGTAATGCCCCTCAGGGCTGATGTAGAGATGGTTGGAATGCCCCTCAGGGCTGATGTAGAGATGGTTGTCATGCCCCTCAGGGCTGATGTAGAGATGGTTGGAATGCCCCTCAGGGCTGATGTAGAGATGGTTGTAATGCCCCTCAGGGCTGATGTAGAGATGATTGGAATGCCCCTCAGGGCTGATGTAGAGATGGTTGTAATGCCCCTCAGGGCTGATGTAGAGATGGTTGTCATGCCCCTCAGGGCTGATGTAGAGATGGTTGTCATGCCCCTCAGGGCTGATGTAGAGGTGGTTGTAATGCCCCTCAGGGCTGATGTAGAGATGGTTGGAATACCCCTCAGGGCTGATGTAGAGATGGTTGTAATGCCCCTCAGGGCTGATGTAGAGATGGTTGTAATGCCCCTCAGGGCTGATGTAGAGATGGTTGTAATGCCCCTCAGGGCTGATGTACAGGTGGTTGTAATGCCCCTCAGGGCTGATGTACAGGTTGTAATGCCCCTCAGGGCTGATGTAGAGGAGGTTGTAATGCCCCTCAGGGCTGATGTAGAGGAGGTTGTAATGCCCCTCAGGGCTGATGTAGAGGAGGTTGTAATGCCCCTCAGGGCTGATGTAGAGATGGTTGTCATGCCCCTCAGGGCTGATGTAGAGATGGTTGTAATGCCCCTCAGGGCTGATGTAGAGATGGTTGTAATGCCCCTCAGGGCTGATGTAGAGATGGTTGTAATGCCCCTCAGGGCTGATGTAGAGATGGTTGTCATGCCCCTCAGGGCTGATGTAGAGATGGTTGTCATGCCCCTCAGGGATGATGTAGAGATGGTTGGAATGCCCCTCAGGGCTGATGTAGAGATGGTTGTAATGCCCCTCAGGGCTGATGTAGAGATGGTTGTTATGCCCTCAGGGCTGATGTAGAGATGGTTGTAATGCCCCTCAGGGCTGATGTACAGGTGGTTGTAATGCCCCTCAGGGCTGATGTACAGGTTGTAATGCCCCTCAGGGCTGATGTAGAGGAGGTTGTAATGCCCCTCAGGGCTGATGTAGAGGAGGTTGTAATGCCCCTCAGGGCTGATGTAGAGGAGGTTGTAATGCCCCTCAGGGCTGATGTAGAGATGGTTGTCATGCCCCTCAGGGCTGATGTAGTGATGGTTGTCATGCCCCTCAGGGCTGATGTAGAGATGGTTGTAATGCCCCTCAGGGCTGATGTAGAGATGGTTGTAATGCCCCTCAGGGCTGATGTAGAGGTGGTTGGAATGCCCCTCAGGGCTGATGTAGAGATGGTTGTAATGCCCCTCAGGGCTGATGTAGAGATGGTTGTTATGCCCCTCAGGGCTGATGTAGAGATGGTTGTAATGCCCTCAGGGCTGATGTACAGGTGGTTGTAATGCCCCTCAGGGCTGATGTACAGGTTGTAATGCCCCTCAGGGCTGATGTAGAGGAGGTTGTAATGCCCTCAGGGCTGATGTAGAGGAGGTTGTAATGCCCCTCAGGGCTGATGTAGAGGAGGTTGTAATGCCCCTCAGGGCTGATGTAGAGATGGTTGTCATGCCCCTCAGGGCTGATGTAGTGATGGTTGTCATGCCCCTCAGGGCTGATGTAGAGATGGTTGTAATGCCCCTCAGGGCTGATGTAGAGATGGTTGTAATGCCCCTCAGGGCTGATGTAGAGGTGGTTGGAATGCCCCTCAGGGCTGATGTAGAGATGGTTGTCATGCCCCTCGGGGCTGATGTACAGTTTGGAATGCCCCTCAGGGCTGATGTAGAGGAGGTTGTAATGCCCCTCAGGGCTGATGTAGAGATGGTTGTAATGCCCCTCAGGGCTGATGTAGAGATGGTTGTCATGCCCCTCAGGGCTGATGTAGAGGAGGTTGGAATGCCCCTCAGGGCTGATGTAGAGGAGGTTGGAATGCCCCTCAGGGCTGATGTAGAGGAGGTTGTAATGCCCCTCAGGGCTGATGTAGAGATGGTTGTAATGCCCGTCAGGGCTGATGTACAGTTTGGAATGCCCCTCAGGGCTGATGTAGAGGAGGTTGTAATGCCCCTCAGGGCTGATGTAGAGGAGGTTGTAATGCCCCTCAGGGCTGATGTAGAGATGGTTGTTATGCCCCTCAGGGCTGATGTAGAGATGGTTGTAATGCCCCTCAGGGCTGATGTACAGGTGGTTGTAATGCCCTCAGGGCTGATGTACAGGTTGTAATGCCCCTCAGGGCTGATGTAGAGGAGGTTGTAATGCCCCTCAGGGCTGATGTAGAGGAGGTTGTAATGCCCTCAGGGCTGATGTAGAGGAGGTTGTAATGCCCCTCAGGGCTGATGTAGAGATGGTTGTCATGCCCCTCAGGGCTGATGTAGAGATGGTTGTAATGCCCCTCAGGGCTGATGTAGAGATGGTTGTAATGCCCCTCAGGGCTGATGTAGAGGTGGTTGGAATGCCCCTCAGGGCTGATGTAGAGATGGTTGTCATGCCCCTCGGGGCTGATGTACAGTTTGGAATGCCCTCAGGGCTGATGTAGAGGAGGTTGTAATGCCCCTCAGGGCTGATGTAGAGATGGTTGTAATGCCCCTCAGGGCTGATGTAGAGATGGTTGTCATGCCCCTCAGGGCTGATGTAGAGGAGGTTGGAATGCCCCTCAGGGCTGATGTAGAGGAGGTTGGAATGCCCCTCAGGGCTGATGTAGAGGAGGTTGTAATGCCCCTCAGGGCTGATGAAGAGATGGTTGTAATGCCCGTCAGGGCTGATGTACAGTTTGGAATGCCCCTCAGGGCTGATGTAGAGATGGTTGGAATGCCCCTCAGGGCTGATGTAGAGATGGTTGTCATGCCCCTCAGGGCTGATGTAGAGATGGTTGTAATGCCCCTCAGGGCTGATGTAGAGATGGTTGGAATGCCCCTCAGGGCTGATGTAGAGATGGTTGTCATGCCCCTCAGGGCTGATGTAGAGATGGTTGGAATGCCCCTCAGGGCTGATGTAGAGATGGTTGTAATGCCCTCAGGGCTGATGTAGAGATGATTGGAATGCCCCTCAGGGCTGATGTAGAGATGGTTGTAATGCCCCTCAGGGCTGATGTAGAGATGGTTGTCATGCCCCTCAGGGCTGATGTAGAGATGGTTGTCATGCCCCTCAGGGCTGATGTAGAGGTGGTTGTAATGCCCTCAGGGCTGATGTAGAGATGGTTGGAATACCCTCAGGGCTGATGTAGAGATGGTTGTAATGCCCCTCAGGGCTGATGTAGAGATGGTTGTTATGCCCCTCAGGGCTGATGTAGAGATGGTTGTAATGCCCCTCAGGGCTGATGTACAGGTGGTTGTAATGCCCCTCAGGGCTGATGTACAGGTTGTAATGCCCCTCAGGGCTGATGTAGAGGAGGTTGTAATGCCCCTCAGGGCTGATGTAGAGGAGGTTGTAATGCCCCTCAGGGCTGATGTAGAGGAGGTTGTAATGCCCCTCAGGGCTGATGTAGAGATGGTTGTCATGCCCCTCAGGGCTGATGTAGAGATGGTTGTAATGCCCCTCAGGGCTGATGTAGAGATGGTTGTAATGCCCCTCAGGGCTGATGTAGAGATGGTTGTAATGCCCCTCAGGGCTGATGTACAGGTGGTTGTAATGCCCCTCAGGGCTGATGTACAGGTTGTAATGCCCTCAGGGCTGATGTAGAGGAGGTTGTAATGCCCCTCAGGGCTGATGTAGAGGAGGTTGTAATGCCCCTCAGGGCTGATGTAGAGATGGTTGTCATGCCCCTCAGGGCTGATGTAGTGATGGTTGTCATGCCCCTCAGGGCTGATGTAGAGATGGTTGTAATGCCCCTCAGGGCTGATGTAGAGATGGTTGTAATGCCCCTCAGGGCTGATGTAGAGGTGGTTGGAATGCCCTCAGGGCTGATGTAGAGATGGTTGTCATGCCCCTCGGGGCTGATGTACAGTTTGGAATGCCCCTCAGGGCTGATGTAGAGGAGGTTGTAATGCCCCTCAGGGCTGATGTAGAGATGGTTGTAATGCCCCTCAGGGCTGATGTAGAGATGGTTGTCATGCCCTCAGGGCTGATGTAGAGGAGGTTGGAATGCCCTCAGGGCTGATGTAGAGGAGGTTGGAATGCCCTCAGGGCTGATGTAGAGATGGTTGTTATGCCCCTCAGGGCTGATGTAGAGATGGTTGTAATGCCCCTCAGGGCTGATGTACAGGTGGTTGTAATGCCCCTCAGGGCTGATGTACAGGTTGTAATGCCCCTCAGGGCTGATGTAGAGGAGGTTGTAATGCCCCTCAGGGCTGATGTAGAGGAGGTTGTAATGCCCTCAGGGCTGATGTAGAGGAGGTTGTAATGCCCCTCAGGGCTGATGTAGAGATGGTTGTCATGCCCCTCAGGGCTGATGTAGAGATGGTTGTAATGCCCCTCAGGGCTGATGTAGAGATGGTTGTAATGCCCCTCAGGGCTGATGTAGAGGTGGTTGGAATGCCCCTCAGGGCTGATGTAGAGATGGTTGTCATGCCCCTCGGGGCTGATGTACAGTTTGGAATGCCCTCAGGGCTGATGTAGAGGAGGTTGTAATGCCCCTCAGGGCTGATGTAGAGATGGTTGTAATGCCCCTCAGGGCTGATGTAGAGATGGTTGTCATGCCCCTCAGGGCTGATGTAGAGGAGGTTGGAATGCCCTCAGGGCTGATGTAGAGGAGGTTGGAATGCCCCTCAGGGCTGATGTAGAGGAGGTTGTAATGCCCCTCAGGGCTGATGTAGAGATGGTTGTAATGCCCGTCAGGGCTGATGTACAGTTTGGAATGCCCCTCAGGGCTGATGTAGAGATGGTTGGAATGCCCTCAGGGCTGATGTAGAGATGGTTGTCATGCCCTCAGGGCTGATGTAGAGATGGTTGTAATGCCCTCAGGGCTGATGTAGAGATGGTTGGAATGCCCCTCAGGGCTGATGTAGAGATGGTTGTCATGCCCCTCAGGGCTGATGTAGAGATGGTTGGAATGCCCCTCAGGGCTGATGTAGAGATGGTTGTAATGCCCCTCAGGGCTGATGTAGAGATGATTGGAATGCCCTCAGGGCTGATGTAGAGATGGTTGTAATGCCCTCAGGGCTGATGTAGAGATGGTTGTCATGCCCCTCAGGGCTGATGTAGAGATGGTTGTCATGCCCTCAGGGCTGATGTAGAGGTGGTTGTAATGCCCCTCAGGGCTGATGTAGAGATGGTTGGAATACCCCTCAGGGCTGATGTAGAGATGGTTGTAATGCCCCTCAGGGCTGATGTAGAGGTGGTTGTAATGCCCCTCAGGGCTGATGTAGAGATGGTTAGAATGCCCTCAGGGCTGATGTAGAGATGGTTGTAATGCCCTCAGGGCTGATGTAGAGATGGTTGTCATGCCCCTCAGGGCTGATGTAGAGATGGTTGGAATGCCCCTCAGGGCTGATGTAGAGATGGTTGTCATGCCCCTCAGGGCTGATGTAGAGATGGTTGTCATGCCCTCAGGGCTGATGTAGAGGTGGTTGTCATGCCCCTCAGGGCTGATGTAGAGGTGGTTGTAATGCCCCTCAGGGCTGATGTAGAGGCGGTTGGAATGCCTCTCCGGGCTGATGTAGAGATGGTTGTAATGCCCTCAGGGCTGATGTAGAGATGGTTGTCATGCCCCTCAGGGCTGATGTAGTGATGGTTGTCATGCCCCTCAGGGCTGATGTAGAGATGGTTGTAATGCCCCTCAGGGCTGATGTAGAGATGGTTGTAATGCCCCTCAGGGCTGATGTAGAGATGGTTGTAATGCCCCTCCAGGGCTGATGTAGAGATGGTTGTCATGCCCCTCAGGGCTGATGTAGAGATGGTTGTCATGCCCTCAGGGATGATGTAGAGATGGTTGGAATGCCCCTCAGGGCTGATGTAGAGATGGTTGTAATGCCCCTCAGGGCTGATGTAGAGATGGTTGTTATGCCCCTCAGGGCTGATGTAGAGATGGTTGTAATGCCCTCAGGGCTGATGTACAGGTGGTTGTAATGCCCTCAGGGCTGATGTACAGGTTGTAATGCCCCTCAGGGCTGATGTAGAGGAGGTTGTAATGCCCCTCAGGGCTGATGTAGAGGAGGTTGTAATGCCCCTCAGGGCTGATGTAGAGGAGGTTGTAATGCCCCTCAGGGCTGATGTAGAGATGGTTGTCATGCCCCTCAGGGCTGATGTAGTGATGGTTGTCATGCCCTCAGGGCTGATGTAGAGATGGTTGTAATGCCCCTCAGGGCTGATGTAGAGATGGTTGTAATGCCCTCAGGGCTGATGTAGAGGTGGTTGGAATGCCCTCAGGGCTGATGTAGAGATGGTTGTCATGCCCCTCGGGGCTGATGTACAGTTTGGAATGCCCCTCAGGGCTGATGTAGAGGAGGTTGTAATGCCCCTCAGGGCTGATGTAGAGATGGTTGTAATGCCCCAGGGCTGATGTAGAGATGGTTGTCATGCCCTCAGGGCTGATGTAGAGGAGGTTGGAATGCCCCTCAGGGCTGATGTAGAGGAGGTTGGAATGCCCCTCAGGGCTGATGTAGAGGAGGTTGTAATGCCCCTCAGGGCTGATGTAGAGATGGTTGTAATGCCCGTCAGGGCTGATGTACAGTTTGGAATGCCCCTCAGGGCTGATGTAGAGGAGGTTGTAATGCCCCTCAGGGCTGATGTAGAGATGGTTGTTATGCCCCTCAGGGCTGATGTAGAGATGGTTGTAATGCCCTCAGGGCTGATGTACAGGTGGTTGTAATGCCCCTCAGGGCTGATGTACAGGTTGTAATGCCCTCAGGGCTGATGTAGAGGAGGTTGTAATGCCCCTCAGGGCTGATGTAGAGGAGGTTGTAATGCCCCTCAGGGCTGATGTAGAGGAGGTTGTAATGCCCCTCAGGGCTGATGTAGAGGAGGTTGTAATGCCCCTCAGGGCTGATGTAGAGATGGTTGTCATGCCCCTCAGGGCTGATGTAGTGATGGTTGTCATGCCCCTCAGGGCTGATGTAGAGATGGTTGTAATGCCCCCTCAGGGCTGATTTAGAGATGGTTGTAATGCCCCTCAGGGCTGATGTAGAGGTGGTTGGAATGCCCCTCAGGGCTGATGTAGAGATGGTTGTCATGCCCCTCGGGGCTGATGTACAGTTTGGAATGCCCCTCAGGGCTGATGTAGAGGAGGTTGTAATGCCCCTCAGGGCTGATGTAGAGATGGTTGTAATGCCCCTCAGGGCTGATGTAGAGATGGTTGTCATGCCCCTCAGGGCTGATGTAGAGGAGGTTGGAATGCCCCTCAGGGCTGATGTAGAGGAGGTTGGAATGCCCTCAGGGCTGATGTAGAGGAGGTTGTAATGCCCCTCAGGGCTGATGTAGAGATGGTTGTAATGCCCGTCAGGGCTGATGTACAGTTTGGAATGCCCCTCAGGGCTGATGTAGAGATGGTTGGAATGCCCCTCAGGGCTGATGTAGAGATGGTTGTCATGCCCCTCAGGGCTGATGTAGAGATGGTTGTAATGCCCCTCAGGGCTGATGTAGAGATGGTTGGAATGCCCCTCAGGGCTGATGTAGAGATGGTTGTCATGCCCTCAGGGCTGATGTAGAGATGGTTGTAATGCCCCTCAGGGCTGATGTAGAGATGATTGGAATGCCCCTCAGGGCTGATGTAGAGATGGTTGTAATGCCCCTCAGGGCTGATGTAGAGATGGTTGTCATGCCCCTCAGGGCTGATGTAGAGATGGTTGTCATGCCCCTCAGGGCTGATGTAGAGGTGGTTGTAATGCCCCTCAGGGCTGATGTAGAGATGGTTGGAATACCCCTCAGGGCTGATGTAGAGATGGTTGTAATGCCCCTCAGGGCTGATGTAGAGGTGGTTGTAATGCCCCTCAGGGCTGATGTAGAGATGGTTGGAATGCCCCTCAGGGCTGATGTAGAGATGGTTGTAATGCCCCTCAGGGCTGATGTAGAGATGGTTGTCATGCCCCTCAGGGCTGATGTAGAGATGGCTGGAATGCCCCTCAGGGCTGATGTAGAGATGGTTGTCATGCCCCTCAGGGCTGATGTAGAGATGGTTGTCATGCCCCTCAGGGCTGATGTAGAGGTGGTTGTCATGCCCCTCAGGGCTGATGTAGAGGTGGTTGTAATGCCCCTCAGGGCTGATGTAGAGGCGGTTGGAATGCCTCTCCGGGCTGATGTAGAGATGGTTGTAATGCCCCTCAGTGCTGATGTAGAGATGTTCGTCAGACCTCTTCGCTCCATGTCGTGTTTGTGCTTCTTCAACTGCAGATGAAAAGATATTCAACTCTTAAGACAATATAACCTTCTGGTTCTGGCTTCATCAGTCATATTTCTTTCTAGATTTCTTCTACTCAACCACTAGATCATCATCATGAAGGACGACGTCGCCAACAGCACTCACCCAGCCTCTTGACTCCATGTGTGTCTGTACTGTCATCGTCATGAAGGACAGTGTGGTCAACAACAACAGCATCTCCCACGCCAGGAAAGCTGTGGAACAACTCAAGATGGAGTCTTGTATGGACAGGATAAAGGTAAGGTACTGTAGGGGTGTGTGTGTGTGTGTCTGTGTCTGTGTCTGTGTGTGTGTGTGTGTGTGTGTGTGTGTGTGTGTGTGTGTGTGTGTGTGTGTGTGTGTGTGTGTGTCTGTGTGTGTGTCTGTGTGTGTGTCTGTGTGTGTGTCTGTGTGTGTGTCTGTGTCTGTGTCTGTGTCTGTGTCTGTGTGTGTGTGTGTGTCTGTGTGTGTGTCTGTGTGTGTGTCTGTGTGTGTCTGTGTCTGTGTGTGTGTGTGTGTCTGTGTCTGTGTGTGTGTGTGTGTGTGTGTGTGTGTGTGTGTGCGTGCGTCTGTGTTTGTGTGTGTGTGTCTGTGTGTGTGTTAGGTCAGAGTGATCCTCCAGGTTTGGTGAAGTTTATCCCAAATGGCACCCTATTCCCTATATAGTGGACTACATAATGACACCCTATTCCCTATATAGTGGACTACATAATGACACCCTATTCCCTTGATAGTGTACTACATAATGACACCCTATTCCCTATATAGTGGACTACATAATGACACCCTATTCCCTTGATAGTGTACTACATAATGACACCCTATTCCCTATATAGTGGACTACATAATGACACCCTATTCCCTTGATAGTGTACTACATAATGACACCCTATTCCCTATATAGTGGACTACATAATGACACCCTATTCCCTATATAGTGTACTACATAATTACACCCTATTCCCTTGATAGTGGACTACATAATGACACCCTATTCCCTATATAGTGTACAACATAATGACACCCTATTCCCTTGATAGTGTACTACATAATGACACCCTATTCCCTTGATAGTGTACTACATAATGACACCCTATTCCCTATATAGTGTACTACATAATGACACCCTATTCCCTATATAGTGGACTACATAATGACACCCTATTCCCTATATAGTGGACTACATAATGACACCCTATTCCCTATATAGTGTACTACATAATGACACCCTATTCCCTATATAGTGTACTACATAATGACACCCTATTCCCTATATAGTGGACTACATAATGACACCCTATTCCCTATATAGTGGACTACATAATGACACCCTATTCCCTATATAGTGTACTACATAATGACACCCTATTCCCTTGATAGTGTACTAAATAATGACACCCTATTCCCTATATAGTGGACTACATAATGACACCCTATTCCCTATATAGTGGACTACATAATGACACCCTATTCCCTTGATAGTGTACTACATAATGACACCCTATTCCCAATATAGTGTACTACATAATGACACCCTATTCCCTTGATAATGTACTACATAATGACACCCTATTCCCTATATAGTGGACTACATAATGACACCCT
The DNA here is from genome assembly GCF_023373465.1 of Oncorhynchus keta. Lineage (NCBI taxonomy): Eukaryota > Metazoa > Chordata > Actinopteri > Salmoniformes > Salmonidae > Oncorhynchus > Oncorhynchus keta. The sequence goes on from NC_068444.1 coordinate 706,232, forward strand.
ATTCCCTATATAGTGGACTACATAATGACACCCTATTCCCTTGATAGTGTACTAAATAATGACACCCTATTCCCTATATAGTGGACTACATAATGACACCCTATTCCCTTGAGTGGACTACATAATGACACCCTATTCCCTATATAGTGGACTACATAATGACACCCTATTCCCTATATAGTGGACTACATAATGACACCCTATTCCCTATATAGTGGACTACATAATGACACCCTATTCCCTTGATAGTGTACTACATAATGACACCCTATTCCCTTGATAGTGTACTACATAATGACACCCTATTCCCTATATAGTGTACTACATAATGACACCCTATTCCCTTGATAGTGTACTACATAATGACACCCTATTCCCTATATAGTGGACTACATAATGACACCCTATTCCCTTGATAGTGTACTACATAATGACACCCTATTCCCTATATAGTGGACTACATAATGACACCCTATTCCCTATATAGTGGACTACATAATGACACCCTATTCCCTTGATAGTGTACTACATAATTTTACATTTACATTTACGTCATTTAGCAGACGCTCTTATCCAGAGCGACTTACAAATTGGTGCATACACCTTATGACAACCAGTGGAACAGCCACTTGCATCTAAATCTTGTTGGGGGGGGTGAGAAGGATTACTTACCCTTACTTACCCTATCCTAGGTATTCCTTGAAGAGGTGGGGTTTCAGGTGTCTCCGGAAGGTGGTGATTGACTCCGCTGTCCTGGCGTCGTGAGGGAGTTTGTTCCACCATTGGGGGGCCAGAGCAGCGAACAGTTTTGACTGGGCTGAGCGGGAACTGTACTTCCTCAGTGGTAGGGAGGCGAGCAGGCCAGAGGTGGATGAACGCAGTGCCCTTGTTTGGGTGTAGGGCCTGATCAGAGCCTGGAGGTACTGAGGTGCCGTTCCCCTCACAGCTCCGTAGGCGAGCACCATGGTCTTGTAGCGGAATGACACCCATATGACACCCATAATGACACCCTATTCCCTTGATAGTGTCATTATGTAGCTCTCTCTTTATTTTTCTACTCATTCAAGGGTTTTTCTTTATTTGTACTATTATCTACATTGTGGAATAATAGTCAAAACTATGAAAAAACACATGGAATCATGTAGTAACCAAAAAAGTGTTAAACAAATCAAAATATACTTTATATTTGCGATCCTTCAAAGTAGCCACCCTTTGCCTTAATGACATCTTTGCACACTCTTGCCATTCTCTCAACCAGCTTCATGGGGCAGTCACCTGGAATGCATTTCAATTAACAGGTGTGCCTTGTTCAAAGTTAATTTGTTGAATATCATTCCTTCTTAATGCGTTTGACACAATCAGCTGTGTTGTGACAAGATAAGGGTGGTATACAGAAGATAGCCCTATTTGGTAAAAGACCAAGTCCATATTATGGCAAGAACAGGTCAAATAAGCAAAGAGAAACGACAGTCCATCATTACTTTAAGACATGAAGGTCAGTCAATCCGGAAAAGTTCAAGAACTTTGACATTTTCTTCAGTTGCAGTCACAAAGACCATCAAGAGCTATGATGAAACTGGCTGGTTGAGAGAATGCCAAGAGTGTGCAAAGCTGTCATCAAGGCAAAGGGTGGCAACTTTTAGGAATCGAAAATATACAGTTATAGTAGTCATTCAAGGGTTTCTTTATTTTTACTATTTTCTACATTGTAGAATAATAGTGAAGACATCAAAACGATGAAATAACATATGGAATCATTTAGTAACCAAAAAAATAAACATACATTTTATATTTGAGATTCTTCAAAGTAGCCACGCTTTGCCTTGATGACTCCCAATATTTCTCAGTGGAGAAATACCTCCCAGATGGTGGGATGGTGTGTCTGTAAAAGGAGAGAGAGAGAGAAGCAGTTGGGATCACAGATCTGTTTTATTCTTTTTTTATTTCACCTTTATTTAACCAGGTGTTGAGAACAAGTTCTCATTTACAACTGTGACCTGACCAAGATAAAGCAAAGCAGTGTGACAAAGACAGCAACACAGAGTTACACATAAACAAACATGTTGTTTGTCAATAATACATTTAGCATTAACACTGGAGTGATAGATGTGCAAATGATGATGTGCAAGTAGAGATACTGGGGTGAAAAGGAACAAGGAAATTAAGAAAATAACAGTATGGGGATGAGGTAGTTGAGTGGGCTATTTACAGATGGGCTGTGTACAGGTGCAGTGATCGGTAAGCTGCTCTGACAGCTGATGCTTCAACTTAGAGAGGGAGATATAAGACTCCAGCATCAGTAATTTTTGCAGTCATTGGCAGCAGAGAACTGGAAGCAAAGGCGACCAAAGGAGGTGTTGACTTTGGGAATGACCAGTGAAATATACCTGCTGGAACGTGTGCTACGGGTGGGTGCTGCTATGGTGACCAGTGAAATATACCTGCTGGAACGTGTGCTACGGGTGGGTGTTGCTATGGTGACCAGTGAAATATACCTGCTGGAACGTGTGCTACGGGTGGGTGCTGCTATGGTGACCAGTGAAATATACCTGCTGGAACGTGTGCTACGGGTGGGTGCTGCTATGGTGACCAGTGAAATATACCTGCTGGAACGTGTGCTACGGGTGGGTGTTGCTATGGTGACCAGTGAAATATACCTGCTGGAACGTGTGCTACGGGTGGGTGCTGCTATGGTGACCAGTGAGATATACCTGCTGGAACGTGTGCTACTGGTGGGTGTTGCTATGGTGACCAGTGAAATATACCTGCTGGAACGTGTGCTACGGGTGGGTGCTGCTATGGTGACCAGTGAAATATACCTGCTGGAACGTGTGCTACGGGTGGGTGCTGCTATGGTGACCAGTGAAATATACCTGCTGGAACGTGTGCTACGGGTGGGTGCTGCTATGGTGACCAGTGAAATATACCTGCTGGAGCTGCTGCTATGGTGACCAGTGAAATATACCTGCTGGAACGTGTGCTACGGGTGGGTGTTGCTATGGTGACCAGTGAGATATACCTGCTGGAACGTGTGCTATGGGTGGGTGCTGCTATGGTGACCAGTGAAATATACCTGCTGGAACGTGTGCTACGGGTGGGTGTTGCTATGGTGACCAGTGAGATATACCTGCTGGAACGTGTGCTACGGGTGGGTGCTGCTATGGTGACCAGTGAGATATACCTGCTGGAACGTGTGCTACGGGTGGGTGCTGCTATGGTGACCAGTGAGATATACCTGCTGGAACGTGTGCTACGGGTGGGTGCTGCTATGGTGACCAGTGAGATATACCTGCTGGAACGTGTGCTACGGGTGGGTGCTGCTATGGTGACCAGTGAGATATACCTGCTGGAACGTGTGCTACGGGTGGGTGCTGCTATGGTGACCAGTGAGATATACCTGCTGGAACGTGTGCTACGGGTGGGTGCTGCTATGGTGACCAGTGAAATATACCTGCTGGAACGTGTGCTACGGGTGGTGCTGCTATGGTGACCAGTGACCAGTGAGATATACCTGCTGGAACGTGTGCTACGGGTGGGTGCTGCTATGGTGACCAGTGAAATATACCTGCTGGAACGTGTGCTACGGGTGGGTGCTGCTATGGTGACCAGTGAAATATACCTGCTGGAACGTGTGCTACTGGTGGGTGCTGCTATGGTGACCAGTGAAATATACCTGCTGGAACGTGTGCTACGGGTGGGTGCTGCTATGGTGACCAGTGAAATATACCTGCTGGAACGTTGCTACGGGTGGGTGCTGCTATGGTGACCAGTGAGATATACCTGCTGGAACGTGTGCTACTGGTGGGTGCTGCTATGGTGACCAGTGAAATATACCTGCTGGAACGTGTGCTACTGGTGGGTGCTGCTATGGTGACCAGTGAGATATACCTGCTGGAACGTGTACGGGTGGGTGTTGCTATGGTGACCAGTGAGCTGAGATAAGGCGGGGCTTTACCTAGGAGACTGCCAGAGGTCTGGACAACAGGCCCTCTGATTTGACACACTGAAATCTGAGAAATAGTTGGTGAACCGGGCGAGGCAATTTTGAGAATCCAAGGCTATTGAGTCTGCCGATAAGAATGCGATGATTGACAGAGTCGAAAGCCTTGGCCAGGTCGATGAAGACGGCTGCACAGTACTGTCTTTTATTGATGGCGGTTACGATATCGTTTAGGACCTTGAGCGTGTCTCTGAGGTACACCCCATGACCAGCTCTTAAACCAGATTGCATAGTGGAGAAGATACAGTGGGATTCGGGGTGGGGGGGCTTGGGCAAGTTGCTGCAGGGGGTGCTGAGATGTTGGCCGGGGTAGGGGTAGCCAGGTGGAAAGCATGGCCAGCCGTAGAAAAATGCTTATTGATCGATTATTGTAGATTTATTGGTGGTGAAGGTGTTTCCTAGCCTCAGTACAGTGGGCAGCTGGGAGGAGGTGCTCTTATTCTCCATGGACTTTACAGTGTCCCAAAACATTTTGTAATTGGTGCTACAGAATGCAAATTTCTGTTTGAAAAAGCTAGCCTTAGCTTTCCTAACTGACTGAGTATATTGGGTCGTGACTTCCCTCCTCTACACAGCATATTCAGTCTCTGTGCATCTTATTGAGGGATCACTGGTCTCATTAATTGCCTCATCACACAGAAGAATGTTTTGATTTGATTTGATCTGTGCTAATGAGCAGAGCTCTCCTTCGCTCTTCTATCCTCCCCTCCATCAAAAGGTTCTACTGTAATTACAGATAGACAGTCTGGAACCCTCCTCTCCTCACAAGGCTCTACTGTAATTACAGATAGTCTGGAACCTTCCATCACGAAGCTCTCCTGTAATTACAGATAGTCTGGAACCTTCCATCACGAAGCTCTCCTGTAATTACAGATAGTCTGGAACCTTCCATCACGAAGCTCTCCTGTAATTACAGATAGTCTGGAACCTTCCATCACGAAGCTGTCCTGTAATTACAGATAAACATGCAATAAAATGCTAATTAATTACATGAAAATCATACAATGTGATTTTCTGGATGTTTGTTTTAGATTCCGTCTCTCACAGTTGAAGTGGACCTGTCATAAAAATTACAGAACTCTACATGCTTTGTAAGATGGAAAACGTGCAAAAATCGGCAATGTATCAAATACTTGTTCTCCCCACTGTATATAAGGTCTCACAGTTGACAGTGCATGTCAGAGCAAAAACCAAGCCATGAACTACAAAAAAATTGTCCATAGAGCTCCGAGACAGGATTGTACCAAGGCACAGATCTGGGAAAGGTTGCCAAAAAAATTCTGCAGCATTGAAGGTCCCCACGAACAGTGGCCTCCATCATTCTTTAATGGAAGAAGTTTGGAACCACCAAGACTCTTCCTAGAGCTGGCTGCCCGGCCAAACTGAGCAATCAGAGGTGAAGGGCCTCAGGGGTGAAGAGAGGTGACAAAGAACCTGATGGTCACTCAGACAAAGCTCCAGAGTTCCTCTATGGAGATGGGAGAACCTTCCAGAAGGACAACCATCTCTACAGAACTCCACCAATCAGGACTTAGTAGAGTGGCCAGACGGAAGCCACTCCTCAGTAAAAGTCACATGACAGTCCGCTTGGAGTTTTCCAAAAGGCAGCTAAAGACTCTCAGACCATCAGAAACAAGATTCTCTGGTCTGATGAATCCAAGATTGAACTATTTGGCCTGATTGCCAAGCGTTACGTCTGGAGGAAATCTGGCACCATCCCTACGGTGAAGCATGGTTATGGCAGCATCATGCTGTGGGGGTGATTTTCAGTGGCAGGGACTGGGAGAGTAGTCAGGATTGAGGCAGAGTACAGAGAGATCCTTGATGAAAACCTGCTCCATAGTGCTCAGGACCTCAGACTGGGGCGAAGGTTCACCTTCCAACAGGACAATAACCCTAAGCATACAGCCAAGACAACGCAGGAGTGGCTTCGGGACAACTCTATGAATGTCTTTGAGTGGTCCAGCCAGAGCCCGGACTTGAACCCGATCGAACATCTCTGGAGAGACCTGAAAATGGCTGTACAGCGACGCTCCCCATCCAACCTGACGGAACTTGAGGATCTGCAGAGAAGAATGGGAGAAACTCCTCAAATACAGGTGTGCCAGGCTTGTAGCGTCATACCCAAGAAGTACTGAGTAAATGGTCTGAATACTTATTGAAATGCGATATTACATTTGCAAAAATGTCAAATAAACCTGTTTTTTGTGTCATTATGGGGTGTTGTGTGTATATTGATGAGGACAAATTAAAGTTTAATACATTTTAGAATGCTGTAATGCAACAAAATGTTATCCAAGTCAAGGGGTCTGAATACTTTCTGAATGCACTGGAGACAGCATGGGACCCTTCTCCCCTCACCTCCTCCTCCTCCCCTCCCCTCTCTTCTCCTCCTCCCCTCTCTTCTCCTCCCCTCCTCCCCTCCTTCCCTCCCTCTTCTCCTCCCTCCCCTCCTTCCCTCCCCTCTCTTCTCCTTCCCTCTCTCTCTCCTCCCCTCCTTCCCCCCCTCTTCTCCTCCTCCCCTCTCTTCTCCTCCCCCCTCCTTCCCTCCCCTCCTTCCCTCCTCCTCCCCTCTCCTCCTCCCCCCTTCTCCCTCCTCCCCCTCCTCCTCCTCCCTCCCCTCCTCCTCTTCTCCTCCTCCTCCCCTCTCCTCTCCTCCCCTCCCCCCTCTTCTCCTCTCCCCCTCCCCTCCTCCTCCTCCTTCTCCTCCCCTCCTCCTCCTCTCCTTCTCCTCCCCTCCTTCTCCTCCCCTCTGCCTTATCTTACCTAATCATACCTGTCTTTCTCCCCTGTTCCTGTCTCCCAGGTCACCAAAGCAGCAGCGGATCTGATGGTGTATTGTGACGCCCACATACGTGACGACCCCCTCATCGTGCCCGTGCCCGCCTCGGAGAACCCCTTTAGGGAGAATAAGTTATTCTGCACCATCCTCTGATGCCCAGTAGGGGGCAGACCAGCATTAGGCCGGGCCCTGGTTCAGGTGTGGAATAACGCCTGGCGTCTCCTCTTCTGTCTTCACCGTACCTGAAGCTAACAAAACGCTGTGAAAGTAACCAGGAAGTGAATGCCCTTTCAGCCTTGTAGTTTTTCAACTTTTGTATTTTTTTTTTAATGGTCTTCAAGCGCAAAAAACGTACATACATTTTCTTCATTACAAAGAATCTTCATAAAAGGCATCTGGTAGAAGTAAATTCAATCTTGAAGCCCATTCAAAGCCCAGTATCCGGAAGTAAAGCGGCAGTAGTCCTCTTTAACAGCGAACTAACTTACCCACGTTACTACCGCTGTAACATCCACCTAGCTACTGTTGAGTTGGGTTGAGGTTGCCAGGTGGACACTGTGTTGTTGGGCAGCTCTGTCCCAGGTGGCTGCATTGGGGAGGGTTTACATACCTTTCCATCTGGCAACCCAGTGACCGCGTCTGCGTGTTAGTCTCCAGTGTCGTTTCATTGGTTGGTTTGTTACAGCTCCTTTGTTGTTAGAGAGAAGCCTTCATTAGTACTTTATGATAACATGATGAGATTATATTTTTATTAACATGTCTTTTGTTTTTGTTTACACTAGCTTATTTTATTTACAATCCTCAGGAAACAAACACAAACCGTGGGAATGTTTTTTTAAAATCTATTTCTAAAGCCCAGTATTTTATATAGGATCGAACCAACATACCATATAGCATGTTAGTCCCCACTATTCATTTCACATTCCCATCAGGAAGGAGGGAGGTGAGATGGGGGAGGAGGGGGGAGAGGGAAAGAAGATGGGGAGGGAGAGGAGATGGGGAGGGAGGGGAGAGGAGAGAGGGAAAAGTGAGGAGATGGGGAGGGAGAGGAGATGGGGAAGTAGAGGAGAGGGAAAGGGAAAGAAGATGGGGAGGGAGGGGGAGATGGATAGGAGATGGAGAGGGAGGGGGAGATGGATAGGAGATGGAGAGGGAGGGGAGATGGATAGGAGATGGAGAGGGAGGGGAGATGGAGAGGGAGGGGGAGAGGGATAGGAGATGGAGAGGGAGGGGAGATGGATAGGAGATGGAGAGGGAGGGGAGATGGAGAGGGAGGGGGAGATGGATAGGAGATGGAGAGGGAGGGGGAGATGGATAGGAGATGGAGAGGGAGGGGAGATGGATAGGAGATGGAGAGGGAGGGGGAGATGGATAGGAGATGGAGAGGGAGGGAGATGGATAGGAGATGGAGAGGGAGGGGAGATGGATAGGAGATGGAGAGGGAGGGGGAGATGGATAGGAGATGGAGAGGGAGGGGAGATGGAGAGGGAGGGGGAGATGGATAGGAGATGGAGAGGGAGGGGGAGATGGATAGGAGATGGAGATGGATAGGAGATGGAGAGGGAGGTGGATAGGAGATGGAGAGGGAGGGGGAGATGGATAGGAGATGGAGAGGGAGGGGAGATGGTGAGATACTAGGTCCTCTATAATGTCTCTCTGCTGGCGTCCCCCAGGGCTCAATACTAGGCCCCTATAAAATGTCTCTCTACTGGTGTCCCCCGGGGCTTGGTACTAGGTCCTCTTTAATGTCTTCTCTACTGGTGTCCCCCAGGGTACCCTTTAATGTCTTATGTTGTTTATTTCTTTATTTTATTGTACGTATAAGAGCTAAATGTGTTTCCTGAGCCTGTATCATTTTAAATGTATTTTGCCTGCCTGTCCTTAAGTGGATTAATACATTGTTGTGAAAGGCCTATACCATACAGCCAACCAACCCACCCAGAGGCCTACTTGTCACTCTGCTTTGCTCTCCATTCGAGTCTAGGATTGTAAAATGACCTCACCTCTTAGTTCCTCCATAAATCCTGGTGGGAGGATTCTGGATTTCCTGCTGATTTTGGGAATCTTGTAACCGGGATTTCTGGAAAACCTGGGAATTTGAGGAAAGTTAAGGGAATTTTGCAACCCTACAGCCTCCTCCGTCTCCTACAGGGTGGATGTATTTTAGTTTGTGTCCCAAATGGAACCCTATTGCCAATATAGTGCACTGCCTTTGATCAGCCACTGAGACGGTTTCTGTAGGAACAGTGTTTATTCTATTTCAGGCTATAACATCCCTGTGATATCGTTTCCATAAGAGACTCTGGTCAAAATTAGTGCACTATTTAGGGAACAGGGTGCCATTTGTGCTTCTGCCAGAGTGTACAGTACAGTCATTTAGTGTGTTAATCATCAGTATCAACGTCTGTGGGAGGCAGGGTTGGGATCAATTCCAATCAATTCACAAAGTAAACCAAATTCCAACTCCACATTTTGCTAATTGAAAAGCAATGAAGAGAACTGGAATTAAAATGTCAGTGTACTTCCTTAGTTGACTGGAATTGAAATGGAATTGGCCCCAACCCTGGTAGGAGGTCTATTCTCTAAGACAATTTCAACCCACAGACCTTTAATTCTATTATTAAAAACATGTCAAATGTATCCTTGTCATGATGATAGTTACTTATTTAGTATTTTCATTTTTTTTATGTTTAAGTTATTATTATTGTTGTTATTATTAGTTGTATTTATTATTCCTTTGATCTTCCTGTGGCACAGCACTGAACATGACAACATCATGGTGTGTCTTTCTACTGATTGGAGATATTAGGTTTAAACCGTTTCTGTGATGTGTGATTATTCTCTCTCAGTATTAAGGGTCTGTTGACATCTCATATGATCCTGGTTGCTTCAACATCACGTTATGTAAACTTTCTCCAAATCCTCAGCTTTTCCACAAGTCCCAGTTGGATAATTCACAAAATCAAGAAAAAAAAGCCAGGAAATCCTGATTCAACCACCCAAGATTTCTGGACAATCTGGGACTTTGGGGACAGTAAGCGGTATTTTGCAACGCTATTGTAGTTAAATGTAGTTCTGTATTTTACAGTAGTAGGGGTTTATAGTAGGTATCATACACATTTCCTAGCCTGCATAAATCTGTTTGTGTCATCACGTCACTCTATGCCACACACTGTCAGTGGCATGATGGCAGAGACTGGTACTCAGGCTACACCGTTCCTATCACTGAAACCAGATATTAGACTCAGGCTATACCGTTCCTATCACTGAAACCAGATTTTAGACTCAGGCTACACCGTTCCTATCACTGAAACCAGATATTAGACTCAGGCTACACCGTTCCTATCACTGAAACCAGATATTAGACTCAGGCTACACCGTTCCTATCACTGAAACCAGATATTAGACTCAGGCTACACCATTCCTATCACTGAAACCAGATATTAGACTCAGGCTACACCGTTCCTATCACTGAAACCAGATATTAGACTCAGGCTACACTGTTCCTATCACTGAAACCAGATATTAGACTCAGGCTACACTGTTCCTATCACTGAAACCAGATATTAGACTCAGGCTACACCGTTCCTATCACTGAAACCAGATATTAGACTCAGGCTACACCGTTCCTATCACTGAAACCAGATATTAGACTCAGGCTACACCGTTCCTATCACTGAAACCAGATATTAGACTCAGGCTACACCGTTCCTATCACTGAAACCAGATATTAGACTCAGGCTACACCGTTCCGATCACTGAAACCAGATATTAGACTCAGGCTACACCGTTCCTATCACTGAAACCAGATATTAGACTCAGGCTACACCGTTCCTATCACTGAAACCAGATATTAGACTCAGGCTACACCGTTCCTATCACTGAAACCAGATATTAGACTCAGGCAACACCGTTCCTATCACTGAAACCAGATATTAGACTCAGGCTACACCGTTCCTATCACTGAAACCAGATATTAGACTCAGGCTACACCGTTCCTATCACTGAAACCAGATATTAGACTCAGGCTACACCGTTCCTATCACTGAAACCAGATATTAGACTCAGGCTACACCGTTCCTATCACTGAAACCAGATATTAGACTCAGGCTACACCGTTCCTATCACTGAAACCAGATATTAGACTCAGGCTACACCGTTCCGATCACTGAAACCAGATATTAGACTCAGGCTACACCGTTCCTATCACTGAAACCAGATATTAGACTCAGGCTACACCGTTCCTATCACTGAAACCAGATATTAGACTCAGGCTACACCGTTCCTATCACTGAAACCAGATATTAGACTCAGGCAACACCGTTCCTATCACTGAAACCAGATATTAGACTCAGGCTACACCGTTCCTATCACTGAAACCAGATATTAGACTCAGGCTACACCGTTCCTATCACTGAAACCAGATATTAGACTCAGGCTACACCGTTCCTATCACTGAAACCAGATATTAGACTCAGGCTACACCATTCCTATCACTGAAACCAGATATTAGACTCAGGCTACACCGTTCCTATCACTGAAACCAGATATTAGACTCAGGCTACACCGTTCCTATCACTGAAACCAGATATTAGACTCAGGCTACACCGTTCCTATCACTGAAACCAGATATTAGACTCAGGCTACACCGTTCCGATCACTGAAACCAGATATTAGACTCAGGCTACACCGTTCCTATCACTGAAACCAGATATTAGACTCAGGCTACACCGTTCCTATCACTGAAACCAGATATTAGACTCAGGCTACACCGTTCCTATCACTGAAACCAGATATTAGACTCAGGCTACACCGTTCCTATCACTGAAACCAGATATTAGACTCAGGCTACACCGTTCCTATCACTGAAACCAGATATTAGACTCAGGCTACACCGTTCCTATCACTGAAACCAGATATTAGACTCAGGCTACACCGTTCCTATCACTGAAACCAGATATTAGACTCAGGCAACACCGTTCCTATCACTGAAACCAGATATTAGACTCAGGCTACACCGTTCCTATCACTGAAACCAGATATTAGACTCAGGCTACACCGTTCCTATCACTGAAACCAGATATTAGACTCAGGCTACACCGTTCCTATCACTGAAACCAGATATTAGACTCAGGCTACACCGTTCCTATCACTGAAACCAGATATTAGACTCAGGCTACACCGTTCCTATCACTGAAACCAGATATTAGACTCAGGCTACACCGTTCCTATCACTGAAACCAGATATTAGACTCAGGCTACACCGTTCCTATCACTGAAACCAGATATTAGACTCAGGCTACACCGTTCCTATCACTGAAACCAGATATTAGACTCAGGCTACACCGTTCCTATCACTGAAACCAGATATTAGACTCAGGCTACACCGTTCCTATCACTGAAACCAGATATTAGACTCAGGCTACACCGTTCCTATCACTGAAACCAGATATTAGATTCAACTCAGACTTTGTTTTTTATAGAACTATGCTGCGTGTTTTCTGTTTTAGTGACCTGAGGCGTTTCTCAGGGTCTCTAATCCCACAGACCTCAGTTCCAGGGTGGTGCCTAATCTGAACATTAAACATGGTCTGTGTCCCTAATGGCACTCTTATCCCTACATAGTGCTTTACTTTCGAAAAGAGACCAATAGGCCCTGGTCGATGGGCCCTGGTCAAAAATAGCACACTATGTAAGGAATACGGTGCCATGGATTTCATGTCTCAAACGTTAACTTTACATGGATTTATTTATATTTATAACTGAGAAATCTGGTGATCAAAAATGTTGCCTCTTTTTAATGTCTTCATTCCAAATGGAACCTTATTCACCACAAAGCGCACTACTATCGACCAGGGCCCGTCGCCCAGGGCCCTTCGACCAGGGCCCATTGACTGGGTTTCTGTACAGCACTTTGTGAAATCAGCTGATGTAAAAAGGGCTTTATAAATACATTTGATTGAATTTGATTGATTGACCAGGGCCCATCGACAAGGGCCCATTGGCCCTGGTCAAAAGCAGTACACCATATATGGAATCCGGTGCTATTTGGGAAGCATCCTGTGTATAGATTAGGGGTGTGTTACTAAATGCACATATTGTGTAGAGGTTTGGGTGTGTAGATGTGCAGCTGTACAAATCACTGGAATTACTTATTTGAAAAATAAAATGTATAAATTAATTGCATGCTTTATATTAATCTCCTAGCAGGATCAACATGAATGAAAGGAAATGCAACCCAAGTGGTCTGTGGTCCCTTTATATCAAATAGTGTATAGTTGCAGTTCATGTATATAAATGTGACAAAGCCACTATAGTTTAAACACATCCTTCAGAGATTTATTAAAAAACGTTTGCTGTTGAAAAGTGATATCCCAAGTATAAATACAGTAAAGTACACTAAAAGGGTAAATAAATATGGAAAGAAGGTGTAGAGAAGCTATTGAGAAGGTGTAGAGAACTAGAAGCACAAGCATTTCGCTACACTCGCATTAACATCTGCTAACTATGTGACAAATAAAATGTGATTTGATTGACATATACCCAGCCCCAAAGAGCAATGCAGATGTAGAAACCTAGAGAGAAACCAGGCTGCGAGTGCTACGCTGGATATAGCCAAGAACAGTGGCTTGCCAAAGTATTCACCCCCCTTGGCATTTTTCCTATTTTGGTGCCTTACAACCTGGAATTAAAATGGATTTTTGGGGGGTTTTGTATCATTTGATTTACACGACATGCCTTCCACTTTGAAGATGCAACATATTTTTTATTGTGAAACAAACAGAAATAAGGCAAAACAAACAGAACTTGAGCATAACTCACCCCCCATAGTCAATACATTGTGAGCCAACTTTTGCAGAAATTACAGCTGCAAGTCTCTTGGGGTATGTCTCTATAAGCTTGGCACATCTAGCCACTGGGATTTTTTCCCATTCAAGGCAATACGGCTCCAGCTCCTTCAAGTTGGATGGGTTTCTCTGGTGTACAGCAATCTTTACGTCATTCGACAGATTCTCAATTGTATTGTGGTCTGGGCTTTGACTAGGCCATTCCAAGACATTTAAATGTTTCCCCTTAAACCATTCAAATGTTGCTTTAGCAGTATGCTTAGGGTAATTGTTCTGCTGGAAGGTGAACCTCTGTCCCAGTCTCAAATCTTTGGAAGACTAAAGCAAGTTTCCCTCAATAATTTCCCTGTATTTAGCACCATCCATCATTCCTTCAATTCTGACCGGTTTCCCTGCCGATGAAAAACATCCACACAGCATGATGCTGCCACCACCATGCTCCACTGTGGGGATGGTGCTCTCGGGGTGATGGGAGGTGTTGGGTTTGCACCAGACATAGCATTTTCATTGATGGCCAAAAAGCACAATTTTAGTCTCATCCGACAAGGTCAACCTTCATCTATATGTTTGGGGAGTCTCCCACATGCCTTTTGGCGAACACCAAACATGTTTGTTTATTTTTTTCTTTAAGCAATGGCTTTTTTCTGGCAACTCTTCTGTAAAGCCCAGCTTTGTGGAGTGCTTAAAGTGGTCCTATGGACAGATACTCCAATCTCTGCAGCTCCTTCAGGGTTATCTTTGGTCTCTTTGTTGCCTCTCTGATTAACGCCCTCCTTGCCTGGTCCGTGAGTTTTGGTGGTTGGCCCTCTCTTGGCAGGTTTGTTGTGGTGCCATATTCTTTCCATGTTTTAATAATGGATTTAATGGTGCTCCGTGGAATGTTCAAAGTTTCTGATCTTTTTTTATAACCCAACCCTGATCTGTACTTCTCCACAACTTTGTCCCTGACCTGTTTGAAGAGCTCCTTGGTCTTCATAGTGCTGCTTGCTTGGTGGTGCCCCTTGCTTAGTGGTGTTGCAGACCCTGGGGCCTTTCAGAACAGGTGTATAATACACTGCTCAAAAAAATAAAGGGAACACTTAAACAACACAATGTAACTCCAAGTCAATCACACTTCTGTGAAATCAAACTGTCCACTTAGGAAGCAACACTGATTGACAATAAATTCCACATGCTGTTGTGCAAATGGAATAGACAACAGGTGGGAATTATAGGCAATTAGCAAGACACCCCCAATAAAGGAGTGGTTCTGCAGGTGGGGACCACAGACAACTTCTCAGTTCCTATGCTTCCTGGCTGATGTTTTGGTCACTTTTGAATGCTGGCGGTGCTTTCACTCTAGTGGTAACATGAGACAGGTGGGGGTTGTGCTTACAGCCCAACACCGTGCAGGACGTTTGGCATTTGCCAGAGAACACCAAGATTGGCAAATTCGCCACTGGCGCCCTGTGCTCTTCACAGATGAAAGCAGGTTCACACTGAGCACATGTGACAGACGTGACAGTCTGGAGACTCCGTGGAGAATGTTCTGCTGCCTGCAACATCCTCCAGCATGACCGGTTTGGCGGAGGGTCAGTTATGGTGTGGGGTGGCATTTCTTTGGGGGGCCGCACAGCCCTCCATGTGCTCGCCAGAGGTAGCCTGACTGCCATTAGGTACCGAGATGAGATCCTCAGACCCCTTGTGAGACCATATGCTGGTGCGGTTGGCCCTGGGTTCCTCCTAATGCAAGACAATGCTAGACCTCATGTGGCTGGAGTGTGTCAGCATTTCTGCTATGGACTGGCCCGCCCGTTCCCCAGGCCTGAATCCAATTGAGCACATCTGGGACATCATGTCTCGCTCCGTCCACCAACGCCACGTTGCACCACAGACTGTCCAGGAGTTGGCGGATGCTATCCACTGAGTTGTTTAACTACAGCACGCAATGTGGTTCAATGTGCCAATAAACAAGCACAATCTACTTCATATAGATGTTTTTATTGTAGCTAAAATAAGGATCATGTATACTATGATAATGACAATACACAGAAAATATGAATGAAGAGCAATACAATACGACCAAGTTATTAAAAGATGAACGAAGAGCAATACAATACGACCAAGTTATTAAAATATGAATGAAGAGCAATACAATACGACCAAGTTATTAAAAGATGAACGAAGAGCAATACAATACGACCAAGTTATTAAAATATGAATGAAGAGCAATACAATACGACCAAGTTATTAAAAGATGAACGAAGAGCAATACAACACGACCAAGTTAATAAAATATGAACGAAGAGCAATACAATACGACCAAGTTATTAAAATATGATTGAAGAGAAATACAATATGACCAAGTTATTAAAAGATGTATGAAGAGCAATACAATACGACCAAGTTATTAAAAGATGAATGAAGAGTAATACAATACGACCAAGTTAATAAAATATGAACGAAGAGCAATACAATACGACCAAGTTATTAAAATATGATTGAAGAGAAATACAATATGACCAAGTTATTAAAAGATGTATGAAGAGCAATACAATACGACCAAGTTATTAAAAGATGAATGAAGAGTAATACAATACGACCAAGTTATTAAAAAATGTATGAAGAGTAATACAATACGACCAAGTTATTAAAGATGATTGAAGAGCAATACAATACGACCAAGTTATTAAAATATGTATGAAGAGCAATACAATACGACCAAGTTATTAAAAAATGTATGAAGAGTAATACAATATGACCAAGTTATTAAAAGATGTATGAAGAGCAATACAATACGACCAAGTTATTAAAAGATGAATGAAGAGTAATACAATACGACCAAGTTATTAAAAGAGGATTGAAGAGCAATACAATACGACCAAGTTATTAAAAAATGTATGAAGAGTAATACAATACGACCAAGTTATTAAAAGATGTATGAAGAGCAATACAACACGATCAAGTTATTAAAAGATGAACGAAGAGCAATACAATACGACCAAGTTATTAAAAGATGATTGAAGAGCAATACAATACGACCAAGTTATTAAAATATGTATGAAGAGCAATACAATACGACCAAGTTATTAAAAAATGTATGAAGAGTAATACAATACGACCAAGTTATTAAAAGATGTATGAAGAGCAATACAATACGACCAAGTTATTAAAAGAGGATTGAAGAGCAATACAATACGACCAAGACGCCATCTTTATGTACCTCCATTATTGCATTACTAGCTCTCCTCTCTTGCCATTGTGGATGGTAACTGTTGATAACAAGGTACTTTTATTCAGGTCAGAGGAATTCAGCATATGTAGCTTTATTCCCATCAGGGGAATTCAGCATATGTAGCTTTATTCCCATCAGGGGAATTCAGCATATGTAGCTTTATTCCCATCAGGGGAATTCAGCATATGTAGCTTTATTCCCATCAGGGGAATTCAGCATATGTAGCTTTATTCCCATCAGGGGAATT
Organism: Oncorhynchus keta; assembly: GCF_023373465.1. NCBI lineage: Eukaryota > Metazoa > Chordata > Actinopteri > Salmoniformes > Salmonidae > Oncorhynchus > Oncorhynchus keta. Next base: position 723,323 of record NC_068444.1, read on the forward strand.
CAGCATATGTAGCTTTATTCCCATCAGGGGAATTTAGCATATGTAGCTTTATTCCCATCAGGGGAATTTAGCATATGTAGCTTTATTCCCATCAGGGGAATTTAGCATATGTAGCTTTATTCCCATCAGGGGAATTCAGCATATGTAGCTTTATTCCCATCAGGGGAATTCAGCATATGTAGCTTTATTCCCATCAGGGGAATTCAGCATATGTAGCTTTATTCCCATCAGGGGAATTCAGCATATGTAGCTTTATTCCCATCAGGGGAATTCAGCATATGTAGCTTTATTCCCATCAGGGGAATTCAGCATATGTAGCTTTATTCCCATCAGGGGAATTTAGCATATAAACTTTGTTCACGTCGGGGGAATTCAGCATATAAACTTTGTTCACGTCAGGGGGAATTTCGTGTGAGCGAAGGACTTTCAGTGAAGCTCTATATGGCATGTCTTACCCATTTACACACCCCAGAATGACAAAGTGAAAACGTATTCAACCTCCCTGAGTCAATACATGGTAGAATCACCTTTGGCAGCGATTACAGCTGTGAGTCTTTCTGGGTAAGTCTCTAAGAGTGATTACAGCTGTGAGTCTTTCTGGGTAAGTCTCTAAGAGTGATTACAGCTGTGAGTCTGTCTGGGTAAGTCTCTAAGAGTGATTACAGCTGTGAGTCTGTCTGGGTAAGTCTCTAAGAGTGATTACAGCTGTGAGTCTTTCTGGGTAAGTCTCTAAGAGTGATTACAGCTGTGAGTCTGTCTGGGTAAGTCTCTAAGAGTGATTACAGCTGTGAGTCTTTCTGGGTAAGTCTCTAAGAGTGATTACAGCTGTGAGTCTGTCTGGGTAAGTCTCTAAGAGTGATTACAGCTGTGAGTCTGTCTGGGTAAGTCTCTAAGAGTGATTACAGCTGTGAGTCTTTCTGGGTAAGTCTCTAAGAGTGATTACAGCTGTGAGTCTGTCTGGGTAAGTCTCTAAGAGTGATTACAGCTGTGAGTCTTTCTGGGTAAGTCTCTAAGAGTGATTACAGCTGTGAGTCTGTCTGGGTAAGTCTTTAAGAGTGATTACAGCTGTGAGTCTTTCTGGGTAAGTCTCTAAGAGCGATTACAGCTGTGAGTCTTTCTGGGTAAGTCTCTAAAAGTGATTACAGCTGTGAGTCTGTCTGGGTAAGTCTCTAAGAGTGATTACAGCTGTGAGTCTGTCTGGGTAAGTCTCTAAGAGTGATTACAGCTGTGAGTCTTTCTGGGTAAGTCTCTAAGAGTGATTACATCTGTGAGTCTGTCTGGGTAAGTCTCTAAGAGTGATTACAGCTGTGAGTCTGTCTGGGTAAGTCTCTAAAAGTGATTACAGCTGTGAGTCTTTCTGGGTAAGTCTCTAAGAGTGATTACAGCTGTGAGTCTGTCTGGGTAAGTCTCTAAGAGTGATTACAGCTGTGAGTCTGTCTGGGTAAGTCTCTAAGAGTGATTACAGCTGTGAGTCTGTCTGGGTAAGTCTCTAAGAGCTTTGCACACCTGGATTGTACAATATTTGCACATTATTATTTTACAAATTCTTCAAGCTCTGTCAGGTTGGTTGTTGATCATTGCAAGACAGCCATTTTCAAGTCTTGCTGATTTAAGTCAAAACTATAACTAGGCCAATTAGAAACATTCAATGTTGTCTTGGTAAGCACCTCCAGTGTGTAACTGAGTGTACAAAACATTAGGAACACCTTCCTAATATTGAGTTGCAACACCTTTAGCCCTCAGAACAGCCTCAATTTTTAAATGTTACCTTTATTTAACTTTGCACGTCCAATAAGAACAAATGATTATTTTCAATGATGGCAGTGGATTAACTGATCTTGGAACAGTGAGTTAACTGCCTTGTTCAGGGGCAGAACGACAGATTTTTACCTTCTCAGCTCGGGGATTTGATCTTGCAACTTTTTGGTTACAAGTCCAAAGATCTAACGACTAGAGCCACTCTAATCGACACGACAAGGTGTCGAAAGCTTTCCACAGGGATGCTGGCCCATGTTCACACAGATGTTAAGATGGCTGGATGTCCTTTGGGTGGTGGCCCATTCTTGATACACACGGGAAACTGTTGAGCGTGAAAAACCCAGCAGTGTTGCAGTTCTTGACACACTCAAACCCGGGAGCCTGGCACCCCGTTCAAAGGCACTTCAATATTTTGTCTTGCCCATTCACCTTCTGAATGACACACATACACAATCCATGTCACACTTGTCTCAAGGCTAATAAATCCTTATTTAACCTGTCTCCTCCCCTTGATCTACACTGATTGAAGTGGATTTAACAAGTGACAATAAGGGATCATAGCTTTCACCTGGATTCACCTGGTTAGTATGTCAATGAGCAGGTGTTCCTAATGTTTTGTACACTCAGTGTTTGTGGCTCGGTTCACTTCAGCGGAACTGAGCCAAGAGTGAACTTGGTATTTGTCTATTAATGTTCTGTATTATGTTTCATGTTTCGTTTGGACCCCAGGAAGAGTAGCTGCTGCTTTAGGTAATGGGGATCCTAATAAACTACTATAGTAAATACTAAATTCTCTCGTCATTTGCTATAAAAAAGTATTCAGTAAAAAAAAGTCAATTGCCATTTTTCAGGAAGAAATAGTGACTTGCTGTCGAAAGTTTTTTTTGTTTTTGGTAGTCAAAGAAGTTTAGAAGGTTACATTTGCTTGTGTTTAAAAATGGAGAGCGACATAGAAATAAGCAGGGAAGAGAATAAGAATAAAATTGTACATCATAACATGCATCTCTACCTTGAGGTCTTGTTCCCAGCCAGAGAAGAGCTGCATCAGGCCCACGGCTGGGCCGAAGAGGCCCCCTGTCTTCTGGAGGACCATGGTGCTGTACTGGCTCTCTGTAGGGCATGGGTAGGTATCTCTCCAGTGGACGTTAAGGCCCTGGCCTCTGTAGGGCATGGGTAGGTATCTCTCCAGAGGACGTTAAGACCCCGGCCTCTGTAGAGCATGGGTAGGTATCTCTCCAGTGGACGTTAAGACCCTGGCCTCTGTAGGGCATGGGTAGGTATCTCTCCAGTGGACGTTAAGACCCTGGCCTCTGTAGGGCATGGGTAGGTATCTCTCCAGTGGACGTTAAGACCCAGGCCTCTGTAGAGCATGGGTAGGTATCTCTCCAGTGGACGTTAAGACCCAGGCCTCTGTAGGGCATGGGTACATTTACATTTAAGTCATTTAGCAGACGCTCTTATCCAGAGCGACTTACAAATTGGTGCATTCACCTTATGACATCCAGTAGAATAGTCACTTTACAATAGTGCATCTAAATCTTAAAGGGGGGTGAGAAGGATTACTTATCCTATCCTAGGTATTCCTTAAAAAGGTGGGGTTTCAGGTGTCTCCGGAAGGTGGTGATTGACTCCGCTGTCCTGGCGTCGTGAGGGAGTTTGTTCCACCATTGGGGGCCAGAGCAGCGAACAGTTTTGACTGGGCTGAGCGGGAACTGTACTTCCTCAGTGGTAGGGAGGCGAGCAGGCCAGAGGTGGATGAACGCAGTGCCCTTGTTTGGGTGTAGGGCCTGATCAGAGCCTGGAGGTACTGAGGTGCCGTTCCCCTCACAGCTCCGTAGGCAAGCACCATGGTCTTGTAGCGGATGCGAGCTTCAACTGGAAGCCAGTGGAGAGAGCAGAGGAGCGGGGTGACGTGAGAGAACTTGGGAAGGTTGAACACCAGACGGGCTGCGGCGTTCTGGATGAGTTGTAGGGGTTTAATGGCACAGGCAGGGAGCCCAGCCAACAGCGAGTTGCAGTAATCCAGACGGGAGATGACAAGTGCCTGGATTAGGACCTGCGCCGCTTCCTGTGTGAGGCAGGGTCGTACTCTGCGGATGTTGTAGAGCATGAACCTACAGGAACGGGCCACCGCCTTGATGTTAGTTGAGAACGACAGGGTGTTGTCCAGTCCTCCCATGGGTTTTGAGAAGGAGGCAAGTAAAGAGGACGTGAGGAATCAAAGAAATGCAATTGAGATTCTCGTGTACTATATATGCCATTTAGCTGACGCTTTTATCCAAAGCGACTTACAGTCATGTGTGCATACATTCTACGTATGGGTGGTCCCGGGAATCGAACCCACTACCCTGGCGTTACAAGCGCCATGCTCTACCAACTGAGCCACAGATCTAGCTGGTCTGTCATAATAGATTAGAGACAGTATATCTACCTGGTCTGTCATAATATAATAGAGACAGCAGATCTAGCTGGTCTGTCATAATTTACTAGAGACAGTAGATCTAGCTGGTCTGTCATAATATAATAGAGACAGTAGATCTAGCTGGTCTGTCATAATACAATAGAGACAGCAGATCTAGCTGGTCTGTCATAATTTACTAGAGACAGTAGATCTAGCTGGTCTGTCATAATATAATAGAGACAGTAGATCTAGCTTGTCTGTCATAATACAATAGCGACAGTTGATCTAGCTGGTCTGTCATTTTATAATAGAGACAGTAGATCTACATGGTCTGTCAAAATATAATAGAGACAGTAGATCTACCTGGTCTGTCAAAATATAACAGAGACAGTAGTTCTACCTGGTCTGTCATGTTATAATAGAGACAGTAGAGCTAGCTGGTCTCTCATAATATAATAGAGACAGTAGATCTCGCTCGTCTGTCATAATACAATAGCGACAGTTGATCGAGCTGGTCTGTCATTTTATAATAGTGACAGTAGATCTACATGGTCTGTCAAAATATAATAGACACAGTAGATCTAGCTAGTCTATCATAATATAATTGAGACAGTAGATCTACCCAATAGAGACATAGAGACAGTAGATCTACCTGGTCTGTCAAAATATAATAGAGACAGTAGATCTAGCTGGTCTGTCATAATATATTAGAGACAGTAGTTCTACCTGGTCTGTCATTTTATAATAGAGACAGTAGAGCTACCTGGTCTGTCATAATATGATAGAGACAGTAGATCTAACTGGTCTGTCATAATATAATAGAGACAGTAGATCTAGCTGGTCTGTCATAATACAATAGAGACAGCAGATCTAGCTGGTCTGTCATAATATACTAGAGACAGTAGATCTAGCTGGTCTGTCATAATATAATAGAGATAGTAGATCTAGCTGGTCTGTCATAATACAATAGTGAGAATAGATCTAGATGGTCCCTCATTTTATAATGGAGACAGTATATCTACCTGGTCTGTCATAATATAATAGAGACAGTTGATCTAGCTATTCTGTCATAATGTAATAGAGACATTCGATCTATCTGGTCTGTCATAATACAATAGAGACAGTAGATGTAGCTCGTCTGTCATAATACAATAGCGACAGTTGATCTGGCTGGTCTGTCATTTTATAATAGTGACAGTAGATCTACATGGTCTGTCAAAATATAATAGACACAGTAGATCTAGCTGGTCTATCATAATATAATAGAGACAGCAGATCTACCCAATAGAGACATAGAGACAGTAGATCTAGCTGGTCTGTCATAATATAATAGAGACAGTAGATCTACATGGTCTGTCAAAATATAATAGAGACAGTATATCTACATGGTCTGTCATAATATAATAGAGACAGTAGAGCTAGCTGGTCTGTCATAATATAACAGACACATTAGATCTAGCTTGTCTGTCATAATAGAATAGAGACAGTATATCTACCTGGTCTGTCATAATATGAAAGAGACAGTAGATCTAACTGGTCTGTCATAATATAATAGAGACAGTAGATCTAGCTGGTCTGTCATAATACAATAGAGACAGCAGATCTAGCTGGTCTGTCATAATATACTAGAGACAGTAGATCTAGCTGGTCTGTCATAATATAATAGAGATAGTAGATCTAGCTGGTCTGTCATAATACAATAGTGAGAATAGATCTAGATGGTCCCTCATTTTATAATGGAGACAGTATATCTACCTGGTCTGTCATAATATAATAGAGACAGTTGATCTAGCTATTCTGTCATAATGTAATAGAGACATTCGATCTATCTGGTCTGTCATAATACAATAGAGACAGTAGATCTAGCTTGTCTGTCATAATACAATAGCGACAGTTGATCTGGCTGGTCTGTCATTTTATAATAGTGACAGTAGATCTACATGGTCTGTCAAAATATAATAGACACAGTAGATCTAGCTGGTCTATCATAATATAATAGAGACAGCAGATCTACCCAATAGAGACATAGAGACAGTAGATCTAGCTGGTCTGTCATAATATAATAGAGACAGTAGATCTACATGGTCTGTCAAAATATAATAGAGACAGTATATCTACATGGTCTGTCATTATATAATAGAGACAGTAGATCTACATGGTCTGTCAAAATATAATAGAGACAGTAGATCTAGCTGGTCTATCATAATATAATAGAGACAGTAGATCTACCCAATAGAGACAGAGACAGTAGATCTACCTGGTCTGTCAAAATATAATAGAGACAGTAGTTCTACCTGGTCTGTCATTTTATAATAGAGACAGTAGATCTATCTGGTCTGTCAAAATATAATAGAGACAGTAGATCTAGCTGGTCTGTCATTTCATAATGGAGACAGTATATCTAGCTGGTCTGTCATAATATAATAGAGACAGCATATCTACCTGGTCTGTCATAATATAATAGAGATAGTAGATCTAGCTGGTCTGTCATAATACAATAGAGACAGTTGATCTAGCTGGTCTGTTATAATATAATAGAGACAGTAGATCTAGCTGGTCTGCCATAATATAATAGAGAGAGTAGATCTAGCTGGTCAGTCATAATACAATAGAGACAGTAGATGTAGCTGGTCTGTCATAATATACTAGAGACAGTAGATCTAGCTGGTCTGTCATAATATAATAGAGACAGTATATCTAGCTGGTCTGTCATAATACAATAGTGAGAATAGATCTGGATGGTCTCTCATTTTATAATGGAGACAGTATATCTACCTGGTCTGTCATAATATAATAGAGACAGTAGATCTAGCTGGTCTGTCAAAATATAATAGAGACAGTATATCTACCTGGTCTGTCATAATATAATAGAGACAGTAGATCTAGCTGGTCTGTCAAAATATAATAGACACAGTAGATCTAGCTGTTCTGTCATAATATAATAGAGACAGTATATCTACCTGGTCTGTCATAATATAATAGAGACAGTAGATCTAGCTGGTCTGTCATAATATAATAGAGACAGTAGATCTAGCAGGTCTGTTATAATATAATAGTGACAGTAGATCTAGCTGGTCTGTCATAATATAATAGACACAGTAGATCTATCTGTTCTGTCATAATATAATAGAGACAGTATATCTACCTGGTCTGTCATAATGTAATAGAGACATTCGATCTATCTGGTCTGTCATAATACAATAGAGACAGTAGATATAGATCGTCTGTGATAAAATAATAGAGACAGTATATCTACCTGGTCTGTCATAATATAATAGAGACAGTAGATCTAGCTGGTCTGTCAAAATATAATAGACACAGTAGATCTAGCTGTTCTGTCATAATATAATAGAGACAGTATATCTACCTGGTCTGTCATAATATAATAGAGACAGTAGATCTAGCTGGTCTGTCATAATATAATAGAGACAGTAGATCTAGCAGGTCTGTTATAATACAATAGTGACAGTAGATCTAGCTGGTCTGTCATAATATAATAGACACAGTAGATCTATCTGTTCTGTCATAATATAATAGAGACAGTATATCTACCTGGTCTGTCATAATATAATAGAGACAGTAGATCTAGCTGGTCATTCATAATATAATAGAGACAGTAGATCTAGCTGGTCTGTCATAATACAATAGAGACAGTAGATCTAGCTGGTCTGTCATAATATAATAGAGACAGTAGATCTATCTGGTCTTTCAAAATATAATAGAGACAGTAGATCTAGCTGGTCTGTCATAATATAATAGAGACAGTATATCTAGTTGGTCTGTCATAATATAATAGAGACATAGAGACAGTAGATTTAGCTGGTCTGTCATAATATAATAGAGACAGTATATATACCTGGTCTGACATAATATAATAGAGACAGTAGATCTAGTTGGTCTGTCATAATACAATAGAGACAGTAGATTTAGCTGGTATGTCATAATATAATAGAGACAGTATATATACCTGGTCTGACATAATATAATAGAGACAGTAGATCTAGCTGGTCTGTCATAATACAAGAGAGACAGTTGATCGAGCTGGTCTGTTATAATATAATAGAGACAGTAGATCGAGCTGGTCTGTTATAATATAATAGAGACAGTAGATCTAGCTGGTCTGTCATAATATAATAGAGACAGTAGATCTAGCTGGTCTGTCATAATATAATAGAGACAGTAGATCTAGCTGGTCTGTCATAATATAATAGAGACAGTAGATGTAGCTGGTCTGTCATAATATAATAGAGACAGTAGATCTACCTGGTCTGTCATTTTATAATAGAGACAGTAGATCTAGCTGGTCTGTCATAATATAATAGAGACAGTAGATCTAGCTGGTGTGTCATAATATAATAGACACAGTAGATCTAGCTGGTCTGTCACAATATAATAGAGACAGTAGATCTAGCTGGTCTGTCAAAATGTAATAGATACAGTAGATCTAGCTGGTCTGTCATAATATAATAGGGACAGTAGATCTAGCTGGTCTGTCATAATACAATAGTGAGAATAGATCTGGATGGTCTCTCATTTTATAATGGAGACAGTCTGGACACCTGGTCTGTCATAATATAATAGAGACAGTTGATCTAGCTATTCTGTCATAATGTAATAGAGACATTCGATCTATCTGGTCTGTCATAATACAATAGAGACAGTAGATATAGATCGTCTGTGATAAAATAATAGAGACAGTATATCTACCTGGTATGTCATAATATAATAGAGACAGTAGATCTAGCTGGTCTGTCATAATACAATAGAGACAGTAGATCTAGCTGGTCTGTCATAATATAATAGAGACAGTAGATCTATCTGGTCTTTCAAAATATAATAGAGACAGTAGATCTAGCTGGTCTGTCATAATATAATAGAGACAGTAGATCTTGCTGGTCTGTCATAATATAATAGACAGTAGATCTAGCTGGTCTGTCATAATATAATAGAGACAGTAGATCTAGCTGGTCTGTCATAATGTAAAAGATACAGTAGATCTAGCTGGTCTGTCATAATATAATAGGGACAGTAGATCTAGCTGGTCTGTCATAATATAATAGAGACAGTAGATCTAGCTGGTCTGTCATAATACAATAGTGAGAATAGATCTAGATGGTCTCTCATTTTATAATGGAGACAGTATATCTAGCTGGTCTGTCATAATATAATAGAGACAGTAGATCTAGCTGGTCTGTCAAAATATAATATACACAGTAGATCTAGCTGTTCTGTCATAATATAATAGAGACAGTATATCCAGTTGGTCTGTCATAATATAATAGAGACATAGAGACAGTAGATTTAGCTGGTCTGTCATAATATAATAGAGACAGTAGATCTAGCTGGTCTGTCATAATATAATAGAGACAGTAGATCTAGCTGGTCTGTCATAATATAATAGAGACAGTATATCCAGTTGGTCTGTCATAATATAATAGACACAGTAGATATAGCTGGTCATTCATAATATAATAGAGACAGTAGATCTAGCTGGTCTGTCATAATACAATAGAGACAGTAGATCTAGCTGGTCTGTCATAATATAATAGAGACAGTATATCCAGTTGGTCTGTCATAATATAATAGAGACATAGAGACAGTAGATCTAGTTGGTCTGTCATAATACAATAGAGACAGTAGATCTAGCTGGTCATTCATAATATAATAGAGACAGTAGATCTAGCTGGTTTGTCATAATATAATAGAGACACTAGATCTAGCTGGTCTGTCATAATATAATAGAGACAGTAGATCTAGCTGGTCTGTTGTAATATAATAGAGACAGTAGATCTAGCTGGTCTGTCATAATATAATAGAGACAGTAGATCTAGCTGGTCTGTCATAATATAATAGAGACAGTAGATCTAGCTGGTCTGTCATAATATAATAGAGACAGTATATCTACCTGGTGTGTCATAATATAATAGAGACAGTAGATCTAGCTGGTGTGTCATAATATAATAGGGACAGTAGATCTAGCTGGTCGGTGATAATATAATAGAGAGAGTAGATCTAGCTGGTCTGTCATAATACAATAATGAGAATAGATCTAGATGGTCTCTCATTTTATAATGGAGACAGTAGATCTAGCTGGTCTGTCATAATGTAATAGACAGTAGATCTAGCTGGTCTGTCATAATATAATAGAGACAGTAGATCTAGCTGGTCTGTCAAAATATAATAGAGACAGTAGATCTAGCTGGTCTGTCATAATACAATAGTGAGAATAGACCTAGATGGTCTCTCATTTTATAATGGAGACGGTATATCTACCTGGTCTGTCATAATATAATAGACACAGTAGATCTAGCTGTTCTGTCATAATATAATAGAGACAGTAGATCTCGCTGGTCTGTCATAATATAATAGAGACAGTAGATCTAGCAGGTCTCTTATAATATAATAGTGACAGTAGATCTAGCTGGTCTGTCATAATATAATAGAGACAGTATATCTACCTGGTCTGTCATTTTATAATAGAGACAGTAGATCTAGCTGGTCTGTCATAATATAATAGACACAGTAGATCTAGCTGTTCTGTCATAATATAATAGAGACAGTAGATCTAGCTGGTCTGTCATAATATAATAGAGACAGTAGATCTAGCAGGTCTCTTATAATATAATAGTGACAGTAGATCTAGCTGGTCTGTCATAATATAATAGAGACAGTAGATCTAGCTGGTCTGTCAAAATATAATAGAGACAGTAGATCTAGCTGGTCTGTCATAATATAGTAGACACAGTAGATCTAGCTGGTCTGTCATAATATAATAGTGACAGTAGATCTAGCTGGTCTGTCATAATACAATAGAGACAGTAGATCTAGCTGGTCTGTCATAATATAATAGAGATAGTAGATCTAGCTGGTCTGTCATAATATAATAGAGACAGTAGATCTAGCTGGTCTGTCATAATATAATAGAGACAGTATATCCAGTTGGTCTGTCATAATATAATAGAGACATAGAGACAGTAGATTTAGCTGGTCTGTCATAATATAATAGAGACAGTATAAATACCTGGTCTGACATAATATAATAGAGACAGTAGATCTAGTTGGTCTGTCATAATATAATAGAGACAGTAGATCTAGCTGGTCATTCATAATATAATAGAGACAGTAGATCTAGCTGGTTTGTCATAATATAATAGAGACACTAGATCTAGCTGGTCTGTCATAATATAATAGAGACAGTAGATCTAGCTGGTCTGTCATAATATAATAGAGACAGTAGATCTAGCTGGTCTGTCATAATATAATAGAGACAGTAGATCTAGCTGGTCTGTCATAATATAATAGATGAGAATAGATCTAGATGGTCTCTCATTTTATAATGGAGACAGTAGATCTAGCTGGTCTGTCATAATGTAATAGACAGTAGATCTAGCTGGTCTGTCATAATATAATAGAGACAGTAGATCTAGCTGGTCTGTCAAAATATAATAGAGACAGTAGATCTAGCTGGTCTGTCATAATACAATAGTGAGAATAGACCTAGATGGTCTCTCATTTTATAATGGAGACGGTATATCTACCTGGTCTGTCATAATATAATAGACACAGTAGATCTAGCTGTTCTGTCATAATATAATAGAGACAGTAGATCTCGCTGGTCTGTCATAATATAATAGAGACAGTAGATCTAGCAGGTCTCTTATAATATAATAGTGACAGTAGATCTAGCTGGTCTGTCATAATATAATAGAGACAGTATATCTACCTGGTCTGTCATTTTATAATAGAGACAGTAGATCGAGCTGGTCTGTCATAATATAATAGAGACAGTAGATCTAGCTGGTCTGTCATAATATAATAGAGACATAGATCTAGCTGGTCTGTCATAATATAATAGAGACAGTAGATCTAGCTGGTCTGTTATAATATAATAGTGACAGTAGATCTAGCTGGTCTGTCATAATATAATAGAGACAGTAGATCTAGCTGGTCTGTCAAAATATAATAGAGACAGTAGATCTAGCTGGTCTGTCATAATATAATAGAGACAGTAGATCTAGCTGGTCTGTCATAATATAATAGTGACAGTAGATCTAGCTGGTCTGTCATAATATAATAGAGACAGTAGATCTAGCTGGTCTGTCATAATATAATAGAGACAGTAGATCTAGCTGGTCTGTCATAATACAATAGAGACAGTAGATCTAGCTGGTCTGTCATAATATAATAGAGATAGTAGATCTAGCTGGTCTGTCATAATACAATAGTGAGAATAGATCTAGATGGTCTCTCATTTTATAATGGAGACAGTATATCTACCTGGTCTGTCATAATATAATAGAGACAGTAGATCTAGCTGGTCTGTGATAATATAAAGATGACAGTAGATCTACCTGGTCTGTCAAAATATAATAGAGATAGTAGATCTAGCTGGTCTGTCATAATATAATAGAGACAGTATATCTACCTGGTCTGTCATAATATAATAGAGACAGTAGATCTAGCTGGTCTGTCATAATATAATAGAGACAGTAGATCTAGCTGGTCTGTCATAATATAATAGAGACAGTATATCTACCTGGTGTGTCATAATATAATAGAGACAGTAGATCTAGCTGGTGTGTCATAATATAATAGAGACAGTAGATCTAGCTGGTCTGTCATAATATAATAGAGAGAGTAGATCTAGCTGGTCTGTCATAATACAATAATGAGAATAGATCTAGATGGTCTCTCATTTTATAATGGAGACAGTAGATCTAGCTGGTCTGTCATAATGTAATAGACAGTAGATCTAGCTGGTCTGTCATAATATAATAGAGACAGTAGATCTAGCTGGTCTGTCAAAATATAATAGAGACAGTAGATCTAGCTGGTCTGTCATAATACAATAGTGAGAATAGACCTAGATGGTCTCTCATTTTATAATGGAGACGGTATATCTACCTGGTCTGTCATAATATAATATACACAGTAGATCTAGCTGTTCTGTCATAATATAATAGAGACAGTAGATCTCGCTGGTCTGTCATAATATAATAGAGACAGTAGATCTAGCTGGTCTGTTATAATATAATAGAGACAGTAGATCTAGCTGGTCTGTCATAATATAATAGAGACAGTATATCTACCTGGTCTGTCATAATATAATAGAGACTGTAGATCTAGCTGGTCTGTCATAATATAATAGACACAGTAGATCTAGCTGTTCTGTCATAATATAATAGAGACAGTAGATCTAGCTGGTCTGTCATAATATAATAGAGACAGTAGATCTAGCTGGTCTGTCATAATATAATAGTGACAGTAGATCTAGCTGGTCTGTCATAATATAATAGAGACAGTAGATCTAGCTGGTCTGTCATAATATAATAGAGACAGTAGATCTAGCTGGTCTGTCATAATATAATAGAGACAGTAGATCTAGCTGGTCTGTCATAATATAATAGTGACAGTAGATCTAGCTGGTCTGTCATAATATAATAGAGACAGTAGATCTAGCTGGTCTGTCATAATATAATAGAGACAGTAGATCTAGCTGGTCTGTCATAATATAATAGAGACAGTAGATCTAGCTGGTCTGTCATAATACAATAGTGAGAATAGATCTAGATGGTCTCTCATTTTATAATGGAGACAGTATATCTAGCTGGTCTGTCATAATATAATAGAGACAGTAGATCTAGCTGGTCTGTCATAATATAATAGAGACAGTAGATCTAGCTGGTCTGTCATAATATAATAGAGACAGTAGATCTAGCTGGTCTGTCATAATATAATAGAGACAGTAGATCTAGCTGGTCTGTCATAATATAATAGAGACAGTAGATCTAGCTGGTCTGTCATTTTATAATAGAGACAGTAGATCTAGCTGGTCTGTCATAATATAATAGAGACAGTAGATCTAGCTGGTCTGTCATAATATAATAGAGACAGTAGATCTAGCTGGTCTGTCATAATATAATAGAGACAGTAGATCTAGCTGGTCTGTCATAATATAATAGAGACAGTAGATCTAGCTGGTCTGTCATAATATAATAGAGACAGTAGATCTAGCTGGTCTGTCATAATATAATAGAGACAGTAGATCTAGCTGTTCTGTCATAATATAATAGAGACAGTATATCTACCTGGTCTGTCATAATATAATAGAGACAGTAGATCTAGCTGGTCTGTCATAATATAATAGAGACAGTAGATCTAGCTGGTCTGTCACAATATAATAGAGACAGTAGTTTCGAGCTGGTCTGTCATAATATAGAGACAGTAGATCTAGCTGGTCTGTCATAATATAATAGAGACAGTAGATCTAGCTGGTCTGTCAAAATATAATAGAGACAGTAGATCTAGCTGGTCTGTCATAATACAATAGTGAGAATAGATCTAGATGGTCTCTCATTTTATAATGGAGACAGTAGATCTATCTGGTCTGTCATAATATAATAGAGACAGTAGATCTAGCTGTTCTGTCATAATATAATAGAGACAGTAGATCTCGCTGGTCTGTCATAATATAATAGAGACAGTAGATCTAGCAGGTCTCTTATAATATAATAGTGACAGTAGATCTAGCTGGTCTGTCATAATATAATAGAGACAGTATATCTACCTGGTCTGTCATTTTATAATAGAGACAGTAGATCTAGCTGGTCTGTCATAATATAATAGAGACAGTAGATCTAGCTGGTCTGTCATAATATAATAGAGACAGTAGATCTAGCTGGTCTGTCATAATATAATAGAGACAGTAGATCTAGCTGGTCTGTCATAATATAATAGTGACAGTAGATCTAGCTGGTCTGTCATAATATAATAGAGACAGTAGATCTAGCTGGTCTGTCAAAATATAATAGAGACAGTAGATCTAGCTGGTCTGTCATAATATAATAGACACAGTAGATCTAGCTGGTCTGTCATAATATAATAGTGACAGTAGATCTAGCTGGTCTGTCATAATACAATAGAGACAGTAGATCTAGCTGGTCTGTCATAATATAATAGAGATAGTAGATCTAGCTGGTCTGTCATAATACAATAGAGACAGTAGATCTAGCTGGTCTGTCATAATATAATAGAGATAGTAGATCTAGCTGGTCTGTCATAATACAATAGTGAGAATAGATCTAGATGGTCTCTCATTTTATAATGGAGACAGTATATCTACCTGGTCTGTCATAATACAATAGAGACAGTAGATCTAGATGGTCTGTCATAATATAATAGAGACAGTAGATCTACCTGGTCTGTCAAAATATAATAGAGACAGTAGATCTAGCTGGTCTGTCATAATATAATAGAGACAGTAGATCTACCTGGTCTGTCATAATATAATAGAGACAGTAGATCTAGCTGGTCTGTCATAATATAATAGAGACAGTAGATCTAGCTGGTCTGTCATAATATAATAGAGACAGTAGATCTAGCTGGTCTGTCATAATATAATAGAGACAGTAGATCTAGCTGGTCTGTCATAATATAATAGAGACAATAGATCTAGATGGTCTGTCATTTTATAATAGAGACAGTAGATCTAGCTGGTCTGTCATAATATAATAGAGACAGTAGATCTAGCTGGTCTGTCATAATATAATAGAGACAGTAGATCTAGCTGGTCTGTCATAATATAATAGAGACAGTAGATCTAGCTGGTCTGTCATAATATAATAGTGAGAATAGATCTAGATGGTCTGTCATTTTATAATGGAGACAGTATATCTACCTGGTCTGTCATAATATAATAGACACAGTAGATCTAGCTGTCTGTCATAATATAATAGAGACAGTAGATCTAGCTGGTCTGTCATAATATAATAGAGACAGTAGATCTAGCTGGTCTGTTATAATATAATAGTGACAGTAGATCTAGCTGGTCTGTCATAATATAATAGAGACAGTAGATCTAGCTGGTCTGTCATAATATAATAGAGACAGTAGATCTAGCTGGTCTGTCATAATATAATAGAGACAGTAGATCTAGCTGGTCTGTCATAATATAATAGAGACAGTAGATCTAGCTGGTCTGTCATAATATAATAGAGACAGTAGATCTAGCAGGTCTGTCATAATATAATAGAGACAGTAGATCTAGCTGGTCTGTCATAATATAATAGAGACAGTAGATCTAGCTGGTCTGTCAAAATATAATAGAGACAGTAGATCTAGCTGGTCTGTCATAATATAATAGAGACAGTAGATCTAGCTGGTCTGTCATAATATAATAGAGACAGTAGATCTAGCTGGTCTGTCATAATATAATAGAGACAGTAGATCTAGCTGGTCTGTCATAATATAATAGAGACAGTAGATCTAGCTGGTCTGTCATAATATAATAGAGACAGTAGATCTAGCTGGTCTGTCATAATATAATAGAGACAGTAGATCTAGCTGGTCTGTCATAATATAATAGTGAGAATAGATCTAGATGGTCTGTCATTTTATAATAGAGACAGTATATCTACCTGGTCTGTCATAATATAATAGAGACAGTAGATCTAGATGGTCTGTCATAATATAATAGAGACAGTAGATCTACCTGGTCTGTCATAATATAATAGAGACAGTAGATCTAGCTGGTCTGTCATAATATAATAGAGACAGTAGATCTAGCTGGTCTGTCATAATATAATAGAGACAGTAGATCTAGCTGGTCTGTCATAATATAATAGAGACAGTAGATCTAGCTGGTCTGTCATAATATAATAGAGACAGTAGATCTAGCTGGTCTGTCATAATATAATAGAGACAGTAGATCTAGCTGGTCTGTCATAATATAATAGAGACAGTAGATCTAGCTGGTCTGTCATAATATAATAGAGACAGTAGATCTAGCTGGTCTGTCATAATATAATAGAGACAGTAGATCTACCTGGTCTGTCATAATATAATAGAGACAGTAGATCTAGCTGGTCTGTCATAATATAATAGAGACAGTAGATCTACCTGGTCTGTCATAATATAATAGAGACAGTAGATCTAGCTGGTCTGTCATAATACAATAGAGACAGTAGATCTAGCTGGTCTGTCATAATATAATAGAGACAGTAGATCTACCTGGTCTGTCAAAATATAATAGAGACAGTAGATCTAGCTGGTCTGTCATAATATAATAGAGACAGTAGATCTAGCTGGTCTGTCAAAATATAATAGAGACAGTAGATCTAGCTGGTCTGTCATAATATATAATAGAGACAGTAGATCTACCTGTCAATAGATAATAGAGACAGTAGATCTACCTGGTCTGTCATAATATAATAGAGACAGTAGATCTAGCTGGTCTTCATAATATAATAGAGACAGTAGATCTAGCTGGTCTGTCATAATATAATAGAGACAGTAGATCTAGCTGGTCTGTCATAATATAATAGAGACAGTAGATCTAGCTGGTCTATCATAATATATAATAGAGACAGTAGATCTACCATAATATAATAGAGACAGTAGATCTAGCTGGTCTGTCATAATATAATAGAGACAGTAGATCTAGCTGGTCTGTCATTTTATAATAGAGACAGTAGATCTAGCTGGTCTGTCATAATATAATAGAGACAGTAGATCTAGCTGGTCTGTCATAATATAATAGAGACAGTAGATCTAGCTGGTCTGTCATAATATAATAGAGACAGTAGATCTAGCTGGTCTGTCATAATATAATAGAGACAGTAGATCTAGCTGGTCTGTCATAATATAATAGAGACAGTAGATCTATCTGGTCTGTCATAATATAATAGAGACAGTAGATCTAGCTGGTCTGTCATAATATAATAGAGACAGTAGATCTAGCTGGTCTGTCATAATATAATAGAGACAGTAGATCTAGCTGGTCTGTCATAATATACTAGAGACAGTAGATCTAGCTGGTCTGTCATAATATAATAGGGACAGTATATCTACCTGGTCTGTCATAATATAATAGAGACAGTAGATCTAGCTGGTCTGTCATAATATAATAGAGACAGTAGATCTAGCTGGTCTGTCATAATATAATAGAGACAGTAGATCTAGCTGGTCATTCATAATATAATAGAGACAGTAGATCTAGCTGGTCTGTCATAATACAACAGAGACAGTAGATCTAGCTGGTGTGTCATAATATAATAGACACAGTAGATCTAGCTGGTCTGTCACAATATAATAGAGACAGTAGTTTCGAGCTGGTCTGTCATAATATAATAGAGACAGTAGATCTAGCTGGTCTGTCATAATACAATAGAGACAGTAGATCTAGCTGGTCTGTCATAATATAATAGAGACAGTAGATCTAGCTGGTCGGTCATAATATAATAGAGACAGTAGATCTAGCTGGTCTGTCATAATACAATAGTGAGAATAGATCTAGATGGTCTCTCATTTCATAATGGAGACAGTATATCTAGCTGGTCTGTCATAATATAATAGAGACAGCATATCTACCTGGTCTGTCATAATATAATAGAGACAGTAGATCTAGCTGGTCTGTCATAATATAATAGAGACAGTAGATCTAGCTGGTCTGTCATAATATAATAGAGACAGTAGATCTACCTGGTCTGTCATAATATAATAGAGACAGTAGATCTAGCTGGTCTGTCATAATATAATAGAGACAGTATATCTACCTGGTCTGTCATAATATAATAGAGACAGTAGATCTAGCTGGTCTGTCATAATATAATAGAGACAGTAGATCTAGCTGGTCTGTCATAATATAATAGTGACAGTAGATCTAGCTGGTCTGTCATAATATAATAGAGACAGTAGATCTAGCTGGTCTGTCATAATATAATAGAGACAGTAGATCTAGCTGGTCTGTCATAATATAATAGAGACAGTAGATCTAGATGGTCTGTCATTTTATAATAGGAGACAGTAGATCTACCTGGTCTGTCATAATATAATAGACACAGTAGATCTAGCTGGTCTGTCATAATATAATAGAGACAGTAGATCTAGCTGGTCTGTCATAATATAATAGAGACAGTAGATCTAGCTGGTCTGTCATAATATAATAGAGACAGTAGATCTACCTGGTCTGTCATTTATAATAGAGACAGTAGATCTAGCTGGTCTGTCATAATATAATAGAGACAGTAGATCTAGCTGGTCTGTCATAATATAATAGAGACAGTAGATCTAGCTGGTCTGTCATAATATAATAGAGACAGTAGATCTAGCTGGTCTGTCATAATATAATAGAGACAGTAGATCTAGCTGGTCTGTCATAATATAATAGAGACAGTAGATCTAGCTGGTCTGTCATAATATAATAGAGACAGTAGATCTAGCTGGTCTGTCATAATATAATAGAGACAGTAGATCTACCTGGTCTGTCATAATATAATAGAGACAGTAGATCTAGCTGGTCTGTCATAATATAATAGAGACATTAGATCTAGCTGGTCTGTCATAATATAATAGAGACAGTAGATCTAGCTGGTCTGTCATAATATAATAGAGACAGTAGATCTAGCTGGTCTGTCATAATATAATAGAGACAGTAGATCTAGCTGGTCTGTCATAATATAATAGAGACAGTAGATCTAGCTGGTCTGTCATAATATAATAGAGACAGTAGATCTAGCTGGTCTGTCATAATATAATAGAGACAGTAGATCTAGCTGGTCTGTCATAATATAATAGAGACAGTAGATCTAGCTGGTCTGTCATAATATAATAGAGACAGTAGATCTAGCTGGTCTGTCATAATATAATAGAGACAGTAGATCTAGCTGGTCTGTCATAATATAATAGACACAGTAGATCTAGCTGGTCTGTCATAATATAATAGTGACAGTAGATCTAGCTGGTCTGTCATAATACAATAGAGACAGTAGATCTAGCTGGTCTGTCATAATATAATAGAGATAGTAGATCTAGCTGGTCTGTCATAATACAATAGAGACAGTAGATCTAGCTGGTCTGTCATAATATAATAGAGATAGTAGATCTAGCTGGTCTGTCATAATACAATAGTGAGAATAGATCTAGATGGTCTCTCATTTTATAATGGAGACAGTATATCTACCTGGTCTGTCATAATACAATAGAGACAGTAGATATAGATCGTCTGTGATAATATAAAGTTGACAGTAGATCTACCTGGTCTGTCAAAATATAATAGAGACAGTAGATCTAGCTGGTCTGTCATAATATAATAGAGACAGTATATCTACCTGGTCTGTCATAATATAATAGAGACAGTAGATCTAGCTGGTCTGTCATAATATAATAGAGACAGTAGATCTAGCTGGTCTGTCATAATATAATAGAGACAGTATATCTACCTGGTCTGTCATAATACAATAGAGACAGTAGATATAGCTCGTCTGTGATAATATAAAGTTGACAGTAGATCTACCTGGTCTGTCAAAATATAATAGAGACAGTAGATCTAGCTGGTCTGTCATAATATAATAGAGACAGTATATCTACCTGGTCTGTCATAATATAATAGAGACTGTAGATCTAGCTGGTCTGTCATAATATAATAGAGACAGTATATCTACCTGGTCATTCATAATATAATAGAGACAGTAGATCTAGCTGGTCTGTCATAATACAATAGAGACAGTAGATCTAGCTGGTCTGTCATAATATAATAGAGACAGTAGATCTATCTGGTCTTTCAAAATATAATAGAGACAGTAGATCTAGCTGGTCTGTCATAATATAATAGAGACAGTAGATCTACATGGTCTGTCAAAATATAATAGAGACAGTAGATCTAGCTGGTCTATCATAATATATAATAGAGACAGTAGATCTAGCTGGTCTGTCATAATATACATAGAGACAGTAGATCTACCTGGTCTGTCATAATATAATAGAGAGTAGATCTAGCTGGTCATTCATAATATAATAGAGACAGTATATCTACCTGGTCTGTCATAATATAATAGAGACAGTAGATCTAGCTGGTCTGTCAAAATATAATAGAGACAGTAGATCTAGCTGGTCTGTCATAATATAATAGAGACAGTAGATCTACCCTGTCATAATATAATAGAGACAGTAGATCTAGCTGGTCTGTCATAATATAATAGAGACAGTAGATCTAGCTGGTCTGTCATTTTATAATAGAGACAGTAGATCTAGCTGGTCTGTCATAATATAATAGAGACAGTAGATCTAGCTGGTCTGTCATAATATAATAGAGACAGTAGATCTAGCTGGTCTGTCATAATGTAATAGAGACAGTATATCTACCTGGTCATTCATAATATAATAGAGACAGTAGATCTAGCTGGTCTGTCATAATATAATAGAGACAGTAGATCTATCTGGTCTTTCAAAATATAATAGAGACAGTAGATCAAGCTGGTCTGTCATAATATAATAGAGAGAGTAGATCTAGCTGGTCTGTCATAATGTAATAGACAGTAGATCTAGCTGGTCTGTCATAATATACTAGAGACAGTAGATCAAGCTGGTCTGTCATAATATAATAGAGACAGTATATCTACCTGGTCTGTCATAATATAATAGAGACAGTAGATCTAGCTGGTCTGTCATAATATAATAGAGACAGTAGATCTAGCTGGTCTGTCATAATATAATAGAGACAGTAGATCTAGCTGGTCGGTGATAATATAATAGAGAGAGTAGATCTAGCTGGTCTGTCATAATACAATAATGAGAATAGATCTAGATGGTCTCTCATTTTATAATGGAGACAGTAGATCTAGCTGGTCTGTCATAATATAATAGAGACAGTAGATCTAGCTGGTCTGTCATAATATAATAGAGACAGTAGATTCTAGCTGGTCTGTCATAATATAGAGACAGTAGATCTAGCTGGTCTGTCATAATATAATAGAGACAGTAGATCTAGCTGGTCTGTCAAAATATAATAGAGACAGTAGATCTAGCTGGTCTGTCATAATACAATAGTGAGAATAGACCTAGATGGTCTCTCATTTTATAATGGAGACGGTATATCTACCTGGTCTGTCATAATATAATATACACAGTAGATCTAGCTGTTCTGTCATAATATAATAGAGACAGTAGATCTCGCTGGTCTGTCATAATACAATAGAGACAGTAGATCTAGCTGGTCTGTCATAATATAATAGAGACAGTATATCTACCTGGTCTGTCATTTTATAATAGAGACAGTAGATCTAGCTGGTCTGTCATAATATAATAGAGACAGTATATCTACCTGGTCTGTCATAATATAATAGAGACAGTAGATCTAGCTGGTCTGTCATAATATAATAGAGACAGTAGATCTAGCAGGTATGTTATAATATAATAGTGACAGTAGATCTAGCTGGTCTATCATAATATAATAGAGACAGTAGATCTAGCTGGTCTGTCAAAATATAATAGAGACAGTAGATCTAGCTGGTCTGTCGTAATACAATAGTGAGAATAGATCTAGCTGGTCTGTCATTTTATAATGGAGACAGTAGATCTAGCTGGTCTGTCATAATATAATAGAGACAGTAGATCTCACCCTGGTTGTCATAATCATTCCCATACTGTTTTTATACTGTAGATCTAGCTGGTCTGTCATAAATAATAGACATAGCCCAGTCTGATCATTTATCACCAGTGTTAATCTGCAAAATATAATAGAGACTAGATCTAGCTGGTCTGCACACATATAATAGAGACAGTAGATCTACTGGTCTGTCATAATATAATAGAGACAGTAGATCTAGCTGGTCTGTCATAATATAATAGAGACAGTAGATCTTGACTGGTCTGTCAAATATAATAGAGACAGTAGATCTACCTGGTCTGTCAAATATAATAGAGAAAAGTAGATCTACCTGGTCTGTCATAATATAATAGAGACAGTAGATCTAGCTGGTCTGTCATAATATAATAGAGACAGTAGATCTAGCTGGTCTGTCATAATATAATAGAGACAGTAGATCTAGCTGGTCTGTCATAATATAATAGAGACAGTATATCTACCTGGTCTGTCATTTATAATAGAGACAGTAGATCTAGCTGGTCTGTCATAATATAATAGAGACAGTAGATCTAGCTGGTCTGTCATAGTATAATAGAGACAGTAGATCTACCTGGTCTGTCATAATATAATAGAGACAGTAGATCTAGCTGGTCTGTCATAATATAATAGAGACAGTATATCTACCTGGTCTGTCATAATATAATAGAGACAGTAGATCTAGCTGGTCTGTCATAATATAATAGAGACAGTAGATCTAGCTGGTCTGTCATAATATAATAGAGACAGTAGATCTAGCTGGTCTGTCAAAATATAATAGAGACAGTAGATCTAGCTGGTCTGTCATAATATAATAGAGACAGTAGATCTACTGGTCTGTCAAAATATAATAGAGACAGTAGATCTAGCTGGTCTGTCATAATATATATAGAGACAGTAGATCTACCTGGTCTGTCATAATATATAGAGACAGTAGATCTACCTGGTCTGTCATAATATAATAGAGACAGTAGATCTAGCTGGTCTGTCATAATATAATAGAGACAGTATATCTACCTGGTCTGTCATAATATAATAGAGACAGTAGATCTACATGGTCTGTCAAAATATAATAGAGACAGTAGATCTAGCTGGTCTATCATAATATATAATAGAGACAGTAGATCTACCCAATAGAGACAGTAGATCTAGCTGGTCTGTCATAATATAATAGAGACAGTAGTTCTACCTGGTCTGTCATTTTATAATAGAGACAGTAGAGCTAGCTGGTCTGTCATAATATAATAGACACAGTAGATCTAGCTTGTCTGTCATAATAGAATAGAGAGAGTAGATCTAGCTGGTCATTCATAATATAATAGAGACAGTAGATCTAGCTGGTCTGTCATAATACAATAGAGACAGTAGATCTAGCTGGTCTGTCATAATATAATAGAGACAGTAGATCTATCTGGTCTTTCAAAATATAATAGAGACAGTAGATCAAGCTGGTCTGTCATAATATAATAGAGAGAGTAGATCTAGCTGGTCTGTCATAATGTAATAGACAGTAGATATAGCTGGTCTGTCATAATATACTAGACACAGTAGATCAAGCTGGTCTGTCATAATATAATAGAGACAGTATATCTACCTGGTCTGTCATAATATAATAGAGACAGTAGATCTAGCTGGTCTGTCATAATATAATAGAGACAGTAGATCTAGCTGGTCTGTCATAATATAATAGAGACAGTAGATCTAGCTGGTCTGTCATAATATAATAGAGACAGTAGATCTAGCTGGTCTGTCATAATACAATAGAGAATAGATCTAGATGGTCTCTCATTTTATAATAGAGACAGTAGATCTAGCTGGTCTGTCATAATGTAATAGAGACAGTAGATCTAGCTGGTCTGTCATAATATAATAGAGACAGTAGATCTAGCAGGTCTGTTATAATATAATAGTGACAGTAGATCTAGCTGGTCTGTCATAATATAATAGAGACAGTAGATCTAGCTGGTCTGTCAAAATATAATAGAGACAGTAGATCTAGCTGGTCTGTCATAATACAATAGTGAGAATAGATCTAGATGGTCTCTCATTTTATAATGGAGACAGTATATCTACCTGGTCTGTCATAATATAATAGAGACAGTAGATCTAGCTGGTCTGTCATAATATAATAGAGACAGTAGATCTAGCTGGTCTGTCATAATACAATAGAGACAGTAGATCTAGCTGGTCTGTCATAATATAATAGAGACAGTAGATCTAGCTGGTCTGTCATTTTATAATAGAGACAGTAGATCTAGCTGGTCTGTCATAATATAATAGAGACAGTATATCTACCTGGTCTGTCATAATATAATAGAGACAGTAGATCTAGCTGGTCTGTCATAATATAATAGAGACAGTATATCTACCTGGTCTGTCATAATATAATAGAGACAGTAGATCTAGCTGGTCTGTCATAATATAATAGAGACAGTAGATCTAGCTGGTCTGTCATAATATAATAGAGACAGTAGATCTAGCTGGTCTGTCATAATATAATAGTGAGACAGTAGATCTAGATGGTCTGTCATAATATAATAGAGACAGTAGATCTAGCTGGTCTGTCATAATATAATAGAGACAGTACATAGATCTATATAGCTCACCCTTTTTCTACCTCATTCCATAATGTAATAGACAGTGTCTTTCTGTCATATTTAGAGACAGTAGATCTAGCTGGTCTCTAATATAATAGAGACAGTATCTCTACCTGGTCTGTCATTTATATAATAGAGAAAGTAGATCTAGCTGGTCTGTCATAATATAATAGAGACAGTAGATCTAGCTGGTCTGTCATAATATAATAGAGACAGTAGATCTAGCTGGTCTGTCATAATATAATCTTGGCCAGGTCTGTCATTGCAAATAGAACTGGTCTGTCATAATATAATAGAGACAGTAGATCTAGCTGGTCTGTCATAATATAATAGAGACAGTCGATCTAGCTGGTCTGTCATAATATAATAGAGACAGTAGATCTAGCTGGTCTGTCATAATATAATAGAGACAGTAGACCTAGCTGGTCTGTCAACATCTTATAAAGGCAGTAGATCTAGCTGGTTTGTCATAATATAATAGAGACAGTAGATCTAGCTGGTCTGTCATAATATAATAGAGACAGTAGATCTAGCTGGTCTCTCAAAAAATAATAGAGACGGTATCTAGCTGGTCTGTCAGAATACAATAGAGACAGTTGATCTAGCTGGTTTGTCATAATATAATAGAGACAGTAGATCTAAATGGTCTGTCAAAATATAATAGAGACAGTAGATCTAGCTGGTCTCTCAAAAAATAATAGAGACGGTATCTAGCTGGTCTGTCAGAATACAATAGAGACAGTAGATCTAGCTTGTCTGTCATATTATATTAGAGACAGTAGATCTAGCTGGTCTGTCATAATATAATAGAGACAGTTGATCTAGCTGTTCTGTCATAATATAATAGAGACAGTAGATCTAGATGGTCTTTCAAAATACAATAGAGACAGTAGATCTATCTGGTCTTTCATAATATAATAGAGACAGTAGATCTACCTGTCATAATAGAGACAGTAGATCTAGCTGGTCTGTCATAATATAATAGAGACAGTAGATCTAGCTGGTCTGTCATAATATAATAGAGACAGTAGATCTAGCTGGTCTGTCATAATATAATAGAGACAGTAGATCTAGCTGGTCTGTCATAATATAATAGAGAGAGTAGATCTAGCTGGTCTGTCATAATACAATAATGAGAATAGATCTAGATGGTCTCTCATAATATAATAGAGACAGTAGATCTAGCTGGTCTGTCATAATATAATAGAGACAGTAGATCTAGCTGGTCTGTCATAATATACTAGACACAGTAGATCTAGCTGGTCTGTCATAATATAATAGAGACAGTATATCTACCTGGTCTGTCATAATATAATAGAGACAGTAGATCTAGCTGGTCTGTCATAATATAATAGAGACAGTAGATCTAGCAGGTATGTCATAATATAATAGTGACAGTAGATCTAGCTGGTCTGTCATAATATAATAGAGACAGTAGATCTAGCTGGTCTGTCAAAATAAAATAGAGACAGTAGATCTAGCTGGTCTGTCATAATACAATAGTGAGAATAGACCTAGATGGTCTCTCATTTTATAATGGAGACAGTATATCTACCTGGTCTGTCATAATATAATAGAGACAGTAGATCTAGCTGGTCTGTCATAATATAATAGAGACAGTAGATCTAGCTGGTCTGTCATAATATAATAGAGACAGTAGATCTAGCTGGTCTGTCATAATATAATAGAGACAGTATATCTACCTGGTCTGTCATTTTATAATAGAGACAGTAGATCTAGCTGGTCTGTCATAATATAATAGACACAGTAGATCTAGCTGTTCTGTCATAATATAATAGAGACAGTAGATCTAGCTGGTCTGTCATAATATAATAGAGACAGTAGATCTAGCTGGTCTGTCATAATATAATAGAGACAGTAGATCTAGCTGGTCTGTCATAATATAATAGAGACAGTAGATCTAGCTGGTCTGTCAAAATATAATAGAGACAGTAGATCTAGCTGGTCTGTCATAATATAGTAGACACAGTAGATCTAGCTGGTCTGTCATAATATAATAGTGACAGTACATCTAGCTGGTCTGTCATAATACAATAGAGACAGTAGATCTAGCTGGTCTGTCATAATATAATAGAGATAGTAGATCTAGCTGGTCTGTCATAATACAATAGTGAGAATAGATCTAGATGGTCTCTCATTTTATAATGGAGACAGTATATCTACCTGGTCTGTCATAATACAATAGAGACAGTAGATATAGATCGTCTGTGATAATATAAAGTTGACAGTAGATCTACCTGGTCTGTCAAAATATAATAGAGATAGTAGATCTAGCTGGTCTGTCATAATATAATAGAGACAGTATATCTACCTGGTCTGTCATAATATAATAGAGACAGTAGATCTAGCTGGTCAGTCATAATATAATAGAGACAGTATATCTACCTGGTCTGTCATAATACAATAGAGACAGTAGATATAGCTCGTCTGTGATAATATAAAGTTGACAGTAGATCTACCTGGTCTGTCAAAATATAATAGAGACAGTAGATCTAGCTGGTCTGTCATAATATAATAGAGACAGTAGATCTAGCTGGTCTGTCATAATGTAATAGAGACATTCGATCTAGCTGGTCAGTCATAATATAATAGAGACAGTATATCTACCTGGTCTGGCATAATACAATAGAGACAGTAGATATAGCTCGTCTGTGATAATATAAAGTTGACAGTAGATCTACCTGGTCTGTCAAAATATAATAGAGACAGTAGATCTAGCTGGTCTGTCATAATACAATAGAGACAGTAGATCTAGCTGGTCTGTCATAATATAATAGAGACAGTAGATCTATCTGGTCTTTCAAAATATAATAGAGACAGTAGATCTAGCTGGTCTGTCATAATATAATAGAGACAGTAGATCTACATGGTCTGT
Source organism: Oncorhynchus keta (assembly GCF_023373465.1). Lineage (NCBI taxonomy): Eukaryota > Metazoa > Chordata > Actinopteri > Salmoniformes > Salmonidae > Oncorhynchus > Oncorhynchus keta. The sequence continues at coordinate 751,372 of NC_068444.1, forward strand.
CAAAATATAATAGAGACAGTAGATCTAGCTGGTCTATCATAATATATAATAGAGACAGTAGATCTACCCAATAGAGACATAGAGACAGTAGATCTACCTGGTCTGTCATAATATAATAGACAGTAGATATAGCTGGTCATTCATAATATAATAGAGACAGTATATCTACCTGGTCTGTCATAATATAATAGAGACAGTAGATCTACATGGTCTGTCAAAATATAATAGAGACAGTAGATCTAGCTGGACTATCATAATATATAATAGAGACAGTAGATCTACCCAATAGAGACAGTAGATCTAGCTGGTCTGTCATAATATAATAGAGACAGTAGTTCTACCTGGTCTGTCATTTTATAATAGAGACAGTAGAGCTAGCTGGTCTGTCATAATATAACAGACACATTAGATCTAGCTTGTCTGTCATAATAGAATAGAGAGAGTAGATCTAGCTGGTCATTCATAATATAAT